>NC_082704.1:117441603-117763910 GCF_949987515.2 Delphinus delphis
AACAGCCCAAATTTTGCCATTGAAAATATTTAGATTCAAATTTCTTATCACCCCAGTCATATATTTGTCTTAAGCTTTCACCAGAGCATAACAATTAGGTTTATCTGTCTGTTTCCTCCTTAAATAGTGAGCAACTCTATAGTTGGGTCTTGGCATCCTTTATCTTTTTCTCTCTTGTGCCTAGCACACTGCTTGATATATATTAGTTGCTCAATAAATGTTCATTAGGCTGAACTAAACCACTAATGTCCTGCCTCCTCCAACTCCCATCTTTGTAATCTTCACTGAGTCAGCTTCCTACATCCAAAGTAGGAGTGATAATAACAACCTCACTGAGTTGTTGATTCAATGGCACAATGTATATAAAGCACTTAGCACAGTGCCCGGTGTGTAACAGTCTCCATTCACCCTCACCTCTTCTTTTAAAATAAGTCTCTTCACAATGGAAATAGTAATAATTTTCACAAGGTAAAAAAATCAGCAATCTTTATCTGACATTTGAATGCCACTTTGAAGGAGGCAAAGATGGGCCAGGAAAAACATTAGCCTTGGTATGTGTTTCAGGGGTCCCAAGACCACGCATACATTCTGTGACTTGTTAGAAGTGCTAACAGGATTAAGAAGCAGTTGGACTCATGGTTATAGTGTATCACAGTAATCACTAAGGGGAAAAGACCCAGCAGGAGGAGTCTGAAGGAATCCATGTCCAGATTTCCTCCATTCTCTCGCTGGCACCAGAAAGGAATGTGTTTCTTTCTCTAGCAATGAGATGCAGCAGCAGATATGCAGCGTTCTGCCCAGTGAGGCCTGCTTGAGACTCAGAGTCCAGAGTTTATATTCGGGGTTTGTCACTTAGGCATACTGACCTTCTACAACTGCCGAACTTCCAGATTCCCAGAAGGAAGCAGGTGTTTAGTGGCCCAGATCGGCAAAACAACCTATTGCTTAGAGACTGTTTCAAAGGCAAAGTTCCCAGGTACCAGCCGAGGGCCAACCTTGTAAAGAAGGCCATTTAAAGATAGCAGCCTCAGGCCTGCTATGTTAACTCTTCCCTGCACACATGGCAAGTGATAAACTGGGAAAATAGGGCAGAAGTTACAGGAAAGGAGAGTAATCAGAATTGGCGAAAGCAGAGAAAGGAGAAAGTGGTTGAAAGGAAGAGAGAAACTGCGATAAAGGGAGGGCAAGGAAAGAAGACAGGAAAAGGAAGAAGGAAGGCAGACAGAAGAGAAAGACATCACCTAGCTGACCCAAGCTGACCTTTCCTCTGGCCACCTGACCCTCTAGTACCCTTGCTCAGTGCCACTCCTCCCAACGCCCCACCTCACACTCCACTTCCTGTGATGCCACGTCGGACACGCCTGGTTTTCATCCGCTCTGTTTATATACATATCTGTTCCCCTGGTCATGCTGCCTTGGAGTAATCTGGCTGTTTTGATAAGGAGAGAGGAGAAGGGACGGGGAGGGAAAGCCCAACAGTGATGAAATACTTCTGAGTGTATTTTAAATTACAGTGGCCTCCTTGACTTTTGAGAAGTCCTTGGTTACCTCTCTCATTTAAACATCCAGAGCAAGTTTTTTTTTTTTTTAAGTTGAAAGATTCTAGGGTTTTATTCTTCCAACCTTCCCTTTTTTGACTTTCTTTTTTTAAAAAAAATATTTATTTATTTATTTGGTTGTGCCGGGTCTTAGTTGTGGCATGCGCTCTTTGTTGCCGTGTGCGGGATCTTTAGCTGTGGCATGCGCTCTTTGTTGCCGTGTGCGGGATCTTTAGCTGTGGCATGCGAACTCTTAGTTGCGGCATGTGGGATCTAGTTCTCTGACCAGGTATCAAATCCAGAGCCCCCTGCATTGGGAGCGTGGAGTCTTAGCCACTGGACCACCAGGGAAGTACCCCTTTTTTGACTTTCTGAGTTCATGAAAAGGAAAAGAAGATAAAGGAACTATTCTTGCTTTAGTGCTTTTGTAATTGAAAAATATGCCAGATCCTTTTCTCCTTTTCTCACATTCCGTAGTTTAAAAATTGCTGTCAGACTAAGGCTTTGCCAAGTTCCAACCCCAAGTGAAATCTTACCAAGAAAACTGAAAGATGTATAAAAAGCAGATGGGTTATAGGTATAATCATACAGCCTACGCATGTGTTATGGTTTTTTAAACAAGCTCATCTCTCTTGTGTTAAACATATAATATTAGTTATAATTATGTTTATGTACTGAAATATATATCCTTTTATTGTTCCATTTTCTTATAATCAGGAAGGTTTCACTTTTGTAAAAAGACGTATATATTCACCTGGATAAAATCAGACACCCTAGATAAGAGAAGAAATTAGGAGGAACATGACAGCTTCCCATCTTCAGCTGCCTAGAAGTCTATCACATAGAAGGGGAAGATATTTTCACAACTGCAGATAATGGCAGCTGAACAAATACAAGATAATTTGCATCAGGCAGAGTAACCTCACTTAAGGAAAACCTTGATATCACTTAGAGCCTTCTAAAAATAGAATGGGCTGCCTCATTCAGTAATTGTCAAGTGAGGGGCATTGCCACTGAAGGAGCTCATGACTGGAGCCCTCGTGCTGGTGAGACTCTGAGAAATCAGTGGAGAGCCCATGGAAGGACTGGATGGAAGAGTGAATGTTCCCACAAAGTCCAAAGACATAGATTGAAGTGGGAGCCTGGGCCACTTTATTGACATGGTGTAGATTCCAAAAGCCTTGTTGAGGATGGGCCAGGGGCCAAATAAAACTGAAGAGGTCTGAAGCTAAAGTTCAGCACAGACGCAGAAGGGAATTCTAACTGGATGGAGAGAACTTAAAGGTGAGCCAAGAGAGGTGCACTAGTTAGGTTAGGCTAGACTATGTGGAGGTAACAAATTAACCTGGAATCTCACTGGCTTAACACAACAAAGTTTATCTCTTGCTCAAACTATATGTCCCAATGCAGGCGGGTAGGGAGTTCTGTTCCACACATTCATTCTGGGGTCCAAGCTCACAGAAATCTGGTGCCTTGTAGCTGCTTCATCTAGACCATAGAGGCTCCAAATTTCTGAACATAAGGAACAGAAGAAGGCCGCGGCACACAGACTCTTAAATGACTCAAACCTATAGTGAGGCTTCACCTCTTCTCTTATTCCCATTGGCCAGGGCTCAGTCACAGGCCCCAGCTTAACTACGAGAGAGGCTAGGAAATACAGGCGAGGAAATGGATAGTCAGTGTTGTAGGAGGGTGCACCACTCAAAGCCGAGAGAGAACTCCGTGTCCAGGCAGAGGTGCCACAGACATCTTTTATTCCAGCTTACTACCCTCTAAGGCCTTCCTTGTCCAGCTATTAAATATGTTCTGAACTTCTGACATGGTGAATTACCATTGTTTGAGCATTCAAACAGAAGCCAGGGCATGGTCAAAATCCAAAGCACTAACAACAGCACGTGTGAGCAAGGATGCGGAACGACGAGAACTCTCATCCATTGCTGATGGGAACGCAAAATGGTACAGGCACTTTGGAAGATATCTTGGCAGGTTCTTACTAAACCAAACATGCTCTCACTACGTGATCCAGCAATTGCACTCCTTGCTATTTACCCAAATACCAAACTTATGTCAACACAAAAACCTGCGCAGAGATGTTTATAGCAATTTTATTCATAATTGCCAAAACTTGGAATCCACCAAGATGTCCTCCAGTAGGTGAATGGATAAATAAACTGTGGGACATCCAGACAACACAGTATTATTCAGCACTAAAAAGAAATGATCCAGGAAAAGACATGGGGGAACCTTAAGTGCACATTACTAAGTGAAAGAAGTCAATCAGAAAAGACTACGTACTGTATGATTCCAACTAGATGACACTCTGGAAAAGGCAAAACTATAGAGAAAGTAAAACGATCAGTGTTTGTCAAGGGTTATGGCGAGAAAGAGATAAACAGGCAGAGCACAGAGGATTTTTAGGACAGTGAAACTTGTATATGATACTACAATAGCGGGGATGCACGTCGTATATTTGTCAAAACCCATGGAGCGTGCAACACCAGGAATGAACCCTGATGTAAACTATGGACTTTGGGTGATAACGAGGCATCAATGTAGATTCATCAGCCGCAACAAATGTACCACTGTAGTGCAGGATATTGATAATGGGGGAGGCTGTTCAAATGGCAGGGGGCCTATGGGAATTCTCTGCACTTTCTGCTCAATTTCGCTGTGAATCTACAACGGCTCGAAAAAATAAAGCTTATTAATTAAAAAAAAAAAAAGGTAGGGACGCTCCACTTCAATACGGCAGTAGAAGGATGCATTTATTTGGTAGGAAGTGAATCAGATGACCTATTAAAGTCCCTTCTAACCCTGAGGTTCCCTGATTTCTATGCTGTGATGTTGGGAGACCACTGACTCTTAGGACAGAAAAGGATTTTAAACGTCATCAGACGGATGAATTCTTTTCTCTTCAGCATGACTGCTGAAAGGTCATCTAGTCTAGGTTGGAAGATCTTCAGAGAATGGAAATTGGGTGCCTCTTTGATTAACTCTTTCAATACTTCATTGAATCACTTTGTCTGAGAGTCATCCTTGCATTGAGATGGTCTGTCTCTCCATAGTTCCCACCCTTTAGAAATAAGCAGGGAAATCAGAAAGGCAGCGGTGGGTGTCTGGAGGTACCAGTAAATGCGAAGCCCTTGCCATAGAGGTGGGCACTGGGAGAGAATGAGGCAGGGATCAGGGACAAGCAGACAGAACCAAAATGGACAGCAAGCCAGGCTCACAGTAAGGAGGGCAAAGGCAGGGGCTCAGCTTAGGTGCTCATGAGGTTATCACTGTGCAGAGCCAGAGGCAAACTTGGGCAAAGAGCCCATTCATTTGTTTTTACCAGAGTTATCATCCTCTTGGTAAATATTGAGTTTATACATTCCTAAATCGTACCTTCCCCAAAATGTTCTCCTAAACTGTTTGCAGATAGAAAGATCTATCTTCTAAAGAGTTCACAGCCTTCTTTAGGAAATACAAAAGAATTTTGCTAAATTAAGTGGATACTTCTCATTCCTTATTTTCCTTCATATTCCTTAGGAATCTAATACTACTAAATACTCTTTCCTTGACACTTGCCCCTTCCTCGTCTTGACCTTCTTTACCTCTAGCCCATTTTCTCTCAGCCTCCTCCACTGGATTCTCTCCCTTCCGTTCCAATAGTGATGGTTTTCCCAAAGCCCAGCCCCAGCCTTGTTATATTACATAAAATACATTTGCTGGGCAATCTATCTACTCCCACATAGACTATATCTACACTCTTATGTTGATAAATTCCAAATGTATATCTCTCCCAGAGCCTCTCTCCTATGCTCTCACCTCTACCTGAACAGGCCGCAGATATATAAGAGTATGTGCGCTCCCAATGGATTCCACTGTCGTTCACTCCCCTCTTCATGCATTGCCAACTTAGTCTCCAAAGTTGGGAAACTAGAGGTCACCCTGTACTCTTCCCTCTCCCTCTCATAATCTAGGCATGAAATCCCATCAAGTTTACCCCCGGGCAGCTCTAAAATCTGCCTCTTCCTTTACCAGTGACACGGTTCAGCATCTCTCCTTTGGACTACTGTAAGATTCTGCTTTGACTTTTACATTTTTTCATTATAATATATTATTGTTTCGGTACTTTTACAGTGAATGACACATTTCTTGGCTCAGTCTTACCCTGTCCCAGCCTAGCTCCCCACAAGCTACTAACTCAAACTATTACAGGTATTTGACCATCTAGTAGTCGCCTCAATATCTCCAGATAGTACGCTTTACGTCACAATTTCTTGGTTTATCAAAATCAAATTTCTATTAATTTTCTGCTACTGTAGATGAAGATTTAACCTACTTCCCTCACCCAAATTTCCAGTAGCCCTGCTTCCCCAAATTCTGCACATACTCACATATAAGGCAAGATTTTTCCTCAAAATAATCCCATCAAAAATGAAGTCCTGGGCTTCCCTGGTGGCGCAGTGGTTGAGAGTCCGCCTGCCGATGCAGGGGACACAGGTTCGTGCCCTGGTCCGGGAAGATCCCACATGCCGCGGAGCGGCTGGGCCCGTGAGCCATGGCCACTGAGCCTGCACGTCTGGAGCCTGTGCTCCGCAACGGGAGAGGCCACAACAGTGAGAGGCCTGTGTACCGCAAAAAAAAAAAAAAAAAAAAAAAAAAAATGAAGTTCTTATTAAGCCTTTCATATGACAGGCAGTCTCTCAATTACTTAATTCTGAACAACAAAGTACTGGGTGGGGAAGACACATTAACCTGAAATGACCTCAGTCAAACTCAGTTTGAATGCTGACAGAGGCCACTTGACATGATGGGGGAAGGCAAATCGATTGAACACAGACTGAGTCATCATTTCTGGAGAAACGACTTCAAACTGCAGCTCTGGGTGCCACCGCATACAAGCCTTTTTTAAAAAGCAGCTTATTACAATAGATTAAATGCTTATGTCGTGGAGCTTACTACACATTAATGGGTACCCGTGAATTATGATAAAGTATCTATTGGCAGCATCAAGCTCAGATTCAAAAAGCGCTGGAAACAATAGGAGGCAAGCGGGGCGCTGTTTTCAAGCAGCTCTAGCTAAAGGAGAAGTGAAGGTCCGTGTGCATTAGTGGGAGTTTTAACAAAAAATGGATCATGAAATGTGAGCATGAAAAAGAGTCATTTGGGGGGAATTCCCCAGCGATCCAGTGGTTAAGACTTGGCGCTTTCACTGCCAGGGCCCAGGTTCGATCCCTGGTCGGAGAACTAAGATCCCACAAGCTGCGCTGTGTGGCCAAAAAAAGAAAAGAAAGAAAAAGAGCCATTTTGTAAAACGATATATTTGATATAACATGAGGTTTAAAATATGTATTTAAAATATGTATTTATATAATTAAAGTTTAACTGAAATATGATAGGTAGACATTTGGCCATTTTGACTCTTTCCCTAAATATCGTATCTTCAAGTTGAAAAAACAGAAGTTGTTTTCAACTTTCTCACTTAGGAAAATGATCGTTTCACTTATATTCAGGGTCCACTTAGAGTTGGGGATATATCCTCCTATATTATATTCTGCTGTATCATAATTACACCGTCAGACTGAGATCTCCATTGATCTGTGTGTCTAGTTCATATTCCCTCCCCCAAAGGCAATGTCTCCTGGCTCTTCACTCTGTCAGGGGAAGCAGTAATGTTCTCTCTTTTCCTTCCACTACTCCTTTCCCGTCCCCACCAACCTGATTCCGTAACAAAACTCGTCTGTGATTTGTCCAGCCAGTCACAAACTGTTCGCCCCGGACATAGCTGTGTTTTGTTTGATTCAAATAGCAATTTATCAATTAAACTCATGTCCCTGTATTTTAAACTGAGAGATTTCCCCTATAATGGAAGTACTGTTTTCTTAATATTGCTTTGGGGCTTTACTCTTATGCCTTCTCAGTTACATGACCTTCACCCTAGAATGCTCAGTCATCCAGCTGCCTGGAGAGAAACCAGAATCCATTTCAAAGGAAATTCGAAGAGAAAATCCAAGGGAATATTCATCTTCTGATCTTCAAGAATAGGCTTAAGAAGGAGGACAGTAATCCTCTAAAACTAGCTCTTTTCTTAAGAGAGGATTTTCTAGATTACTTAAGTCCCTCTTAAGTTTGCCAAGGGACAAGCTTCGAGGACCCAGCCTCATAGATTTCTACAGTAGCCTGACAAGAGGTGGTCCTCCCATCTCTGCCAGGTGGGCACAAACTATGATAGCCTGTTACATACCATACAGCCTAGTTTGACTTGGACAGTCCCAGTTGACACTTGTCCAAGCATCCCATCCAGCTAGTGCCTCCTTTCATTCTCAAATGTGTCCCAGGTCAAATGATACATTTTATGGTCATCCTAATTATATTGGAAGTTAAGGGAAAGTCCTCTGTGATGGTTAATTTTATGTGTCAACTTGACTGGGCCATGGGGTGCCCAGGTATTTGATCAAACGTTATTCTCAGTGTTTCTGTGGGAGTGTTTTTACATGAGACTAACATTGAAACTGGTAGTAAAGCAGATTGTCCTCCCTAATGAGGTTGGGCCTCATCCAATCAGTTGGAGGCCTGCACAGAACAAAAAGGCTGACTCTCCCCCGAGTAGGAGAGAAATCTTTTCCCCTGAAGGCTTTCAAACTAGGACACTGGCTTTTTCCTGCCTTTGGATTCAAACTGAAACATCAGCTCTTCCTGGGTCTTGAGCCTCCTGGCCTTCAGATTGGCACCCCCCATTGGCTCTCAGGCCTTCAGACTCACACAGGAACTACATCACTGGTTGTCCTGGTTGAGCCCTGCCAACTCACACTACAGATCTTGGGGCTGGCCAGCCTGCATAATTGGGTGAGCCATTCTTCCTTATAGTAACTATCTTGGTACACACACACACACACACACACACACACACACACACACACACCCTATGGGGGTTCTGTTTCTCTGGAGAACCCTAACCAGTATGCCCTCCTCTCTTCTGATCTGAGGAACTGTGAGAAGGAGAGAGAAGAAAAAGCAGGGGAGCAAAGTGGGCAGTTGGCTGTCCTGATTTCTTCTCTTCAGCCTATGCCTGGCAAAGGAGAGACATGATGGACAAATTGCAGGGAACAAAGAGGATCTGGGACTCTGAGATGAAGCTTCCTCATACTACTCTGCAGTGCAATCATATCACGTGGACTGACAACCAAGTCGTGCAAAAGGAGATCCTAAAATCTAGCTTGCTCAAGTTACCCTGGGTTCCACTATGGAAAGTAATTGAGTTTCTAGACGTAGAGTTTGTAACGGTCATAGTAGGGGTAAGGTGGCATCCACTGAAGATTCTATAGCAGACCACTTGACTCAGGGTTGCTATGGTCTGAATGTTTGTGTTCCCCTAAAATTCATATGCTGAAATCCTAACCCCCCAACATAGATGATGGTATTTGTAGGTAGGGCCTTTGGGAGATGATTAGATCAGAAGAGTGGAGCCTTCATGAATGGGATTAGTGCTCTTACAAAAGAGACCCCACAGGTCTCTCTAGCCCCTTCCATCAGGTGAGGACACAAGAATTCTGTGACCCAGAAGAGGGGACTCATCTGACCACGCGGGCACCCTGATCTTGGACTTCCAGCCTCTAGAACTGTGAGACATAAACTTTTGTTGTTATAAGCTACCAAGTCTGTAGTACAGTCATCCCTTGGTATCCACAGGTTCTGCATCTGGAACCCATGGACACAGAGGGCCAACTGCATTTTGTTATAGCAGCCCAAATGGAGTAAGACAGGCTCAAGTGGAAGTCAGGGTCAGATCTCAGAGGAGTCTAAAGTGACAAGAGAGGTAGGGCTGAGGTCAAAGCAACCAGAGCAACACAGGACCCTCACAAAGCCAAGAGCGGCCCGATCACAAGTTTGTCCATTAAAGACGTGAGTCAGAAATGCCAGCCAAGCTAGCAGCACCCAAGTGGACAAATGACATTGCTTTAGGAGCTCAGAAGAAGATCCAAAGAGCCCAACTCTTCCCGTCTACAAGGAGGTCACAAAAGCAACACCCTACCCCACATACCTCAATGCTCTTCTAGGGAGAAAAACAAAAGACTGAGTATTTTGGTATTAGTTTGAACCATATTATTTGGCAATTTTCAACCATTTGTAACCTGCAAAATATGAAAATAGCATATATTTCAAACTGTATAAAAAGCATACAACTCAATAATAAAAAGACAGATAATCCATTTTTTTAAATAGGTAAAGGATTTAAATAGACATTTCTCCAAAGTAGATATACAAATGGCCAATAAGCACACAAAAAGAAGTTCAACACTATTAGTCATTAAGGAAATAAAAATCAAAACCACCATAAGATACCACTTCACACCCACTAGGATGGCTAGAATCAAAAAGGCAGACAATAACAAGAGTTGGCAAGAAGGTGGAGAAACTGTAACCCTCATACACTGCTGATGAGAATGTAAATTGGTGCAGCCACTTTGGAGAACAGTTTGGCAGTTGATTCAAAAGTTAAAGACAAAGTTCCCATACGACCCACCAATTTTACTCCTAGGTAAGTACCTAAGAGAAGTGAAAACATATGTTCACATATAGACTTGTACACAGATGTTCATAGCAGCATTATCCATAATAGCCCCAAAGTGGAAACAACCCAAATGTCCATCAACTGGTGGATAAACAAAATGTGGTCTATCTATACAATGGAATATTATGCAGACATAAAAAGGGATGAAGTACTAATACATGTAACACGTGGATAAACCCTAGAAACATTATACCAAGTGAAAGAAGCCAGTCACAAAGAGCCACATATTGTATGATTCCATTTATATGAAATGTCTGGAGTAGGCAAATCCACAGGGACCAAAAGTAGATTAGTGGTTGCCAGAGGCTGGGGGGAGGGGAGTGACCCCTAATGGATATGAATTTTGTTTTTCAGGTGATAAATTGTTCTGGAGCTAGATAGTGGCAATTGTTGTACAACTTTGTGAATATACTAAAAACTACTGAATTGTAAACTTTCAAAGGGTGAATATTATGGTATTTGAATTATACCTTAATGATTTAAAAAAGAAGAAAGCAACATTTTCCAAATTTTCAGAGTGAACTAACACTTATACAAGATTGACTTTTAGATGTTGGTGGTGTTTTCTTGTGTTTTTCCTCTAACCACCAGAAGGGAGATTGGGAGAGGCCGTAATTACAGACTGAATTAAGAAATGAGATTCTTTGCTTCCTATCTATATTGTGGTATGAAAAAATTTTTCTGACCCCACGATATGCATAAAGATCTAGCTTTCTGATTCTCTTGAATTTTTTTTTTTAATCTAGTAACAGTGGGCTGGCAATCCTGTATGAAAACAGGCCTCTCAGTTCAATAGCAGTAGGAGTGGCCCACTTTACTATTTTATTTTATTTTTTTCATTGAAGTATACTTGATTTACAATGTTGTGTTAATTTCTGCTGTACAGCAGTGACTCAGTTTTATACATATATACATTCCTTTTTTCATATTCTTTTCCATTATGGTTTATCCCAAGAGATTGGATATAGTTCCCTGTGCTACACAGTAGGACCTTATTGTTTATCCATTCTAAATGTAATAGTTTGCATCTACCAACCCCCAATTCCCAGTCCATCCCTCTCCCTCCTCCCCTCCCCTGTGGCAACCTCAAGTGTGATCTCTATGTCTGTGAGTCTGTTTCTATTTTGTAGATAGGTTCATTTGTGCCATATTTTAGATTCCACATACAAGTGATATGGTATTTGTCTTTCTCTTTCTGACTTCCCTAACTTAGTATGATAATCTCTAGTTGCATCCATGTTGCTACAACTGGTGTTATTTTTTCTTTTAATGGCTGAGTAGTATTCCCTTGTATATATACACCACATCTTCTTTTTTTTTTTTTTAAAACATCGTTATTGGAGTATAATTGCTTTACAATGGTGTGTTAGTTTCTGCTTTATAACAAAGTGAGTCAGTTATACATATACATATGTTCCCATATCTCTTCCCTCTTGCATCTCCCTCCCTCCCACCCTCCCTATCCCACCCCTCTAGGTGGTCACAAAGCACTGAGCTGATCTCCCTGTGCTATGTGGCTGCTTCCCACTAGCTATCTATTTTACGTTTGGTAGTGTATATATGTCCATGCCACTCTCTCGCTTTGTCACAGCTTACCCTTCCCCACATCCTCAAGTCCATTCTCTAGCAGGTCTGTGTCTTTATTCCCGTCTTACCCCTAGGTTCTTCATGACCTTTTTCTTCCCCCTTAGATTCCATATATATGTGTTAGCATACAGTATTTGTTTTTCTCTTTCTGACTTCCTTCACTCTGTATGACAGACTCTAGGTCCATCCACCTCACTACAAATAACTCAATTTCATTTCTTTTTATGGCTGAGTAATATGCCATTGTATATATGTACCCCATCTTCTTATATCTGTTCATCTGTCAATGGACATTTAGGGTGTTTCCATGTCTTGGCTATTGTGAATAGTGCTGCTATGAACATAGGGGCGCATGTATATTTTTGAAGTATAGTTTTCTCCGGATATATGCCCAGGAGTGGGATTGCTGGATCATACGGTAGCTCTATTGTTAGTTTTCTGAGGAACCTCCATACTGTTCTCCATAGTAGCAGTGGCCCACTTTAGATGGAGCACTCACTCTCCAGTTTGCCATGCCCCCTCCCCAACTGCTATCACTCACTCACATCACCTATCTAGTTCTGAATATATTTGAATTTGTGATTCCTGGTCAATGAGTCCATTCTAAAAGTTAAGCATCAAGAAGCAGTGTTTATATTTGCTTCAGTTAGGAATGTGTATAGCTGCAAATAACAAACACCTAAATAACAGTACCTTTAACAATTAGGGGTTTCTTTCTCTTATATTTCAAGACGACTGGAAGTGGGTAGTTGCTGAAGTTGGATCCAGAGCTCAGTGATAATAAGATCTCAATGTTGTAGACGCTACTAGCTGTCTCCCAAATATCTATTTTATCTTTTCTGAGTTACATGAACCTTGAGATTATTTGAAAGGACAATGTAACAAGCTAAAAATGAAATTTTCTGTCTCCTTTACAAGTAGGAGTATTTGAGAAAGGTCCTGGTCAGTGAGATGTAAGTAAAAGTTACTGAGGGGAACTTCCAGGAAGGCAATTTTAAGGGGTTAACACAGTTGGCATATGCCTTCATTTCTCCTTGCTGTTTCCCTTCTTTATGCCCAAAGTGAAACTATGATGGCTGGAGCACTGACAGCCGTTTTGAGAACAGGAAGATCAGGCTAACAAAGCACAAAGTCAAAAGAGCATGGGTCCCTGGTTAAATCATATAACCACCCGACAGACTTGCATTACCTACTCTAGACTTAATAAAACGATAATTTAAGCCATCCTTCTATGGGTTTTTATTACTAGCAGCTGAACGCAATTTCTGATTGATACACTGCCAGTGCATCTATAGCTCGTTTGGCCTTTTCATTAAAGTATTTAAATTGCTGCTGCCTTGCTCATGACAAGAATATGGAGAAGGGGGAAAGGGTCTGTCACAGGCACAGCTTTTGTGTTCACTGAAAGGCAGGGTAAGCACTGGGGCATTATTCAGACACCAAATGGGTATCTTATCCAGCTGTGGTTGAAATTACGAGCACACAAATTTTTCACTGAATATGTACTACTACACTTCCTATTAGGGAAGTTTTGCTAGTTAGGACAAAGATGGCATCTATGCAAAACATCCATTGGAACTCAGAGTATACCACTAATGCTCTAGTCCAGGTTCTTTGAATTCCACGTTCCCAACTACTCTGTGCTCTGGAATGACTCAATTTTCTCATCTATTTCCAAACTAAAGCAAAACATTCATTGCAACAGTACATAGATGCAAATGCACTAAAACCATGTGGCCATGAGTATTCAGTAAGATACAGACTCAACCAATTCACAATAACTAACATGTGGAAACAACCTAAATGTCCATAGACAATGGATAAAGAAAATGCGGCATATATATACAATGGAGTATTAGCCATATAAAAATAAGGAAATCCTGTAACATGGGACCACAAGAATGAACGTGGAGGACATTATGCTAAGGGAAATAAGCCAGTCACAAAAGGACAAATATTATATGATTCCACTTACATGAAGAACTGAGAGTAGTCTAACTCATAGAAGCAGAGAGGAGAATGGTGATTGCCAGGGGCTGCCAGGAGGGGGAAACAAGGAGACGCTACTCAACGGATATAAAGTTTCAAATACTCAAGACGAATAAGTTCTAGAGCTCTGCTGTACAACACTGGCCCAGAGTTAACAATACTGTATTGTGCACTTAAAAACTTGTTAAGAAGGTAGATCTCATGTTAAATGTTCTTACTATAATAAAAAAAAGTTTTTACGTTAGATTCATCCAGATAACTGGAAAAATATGTACGTGTGTATATATCAACATATAATTTCCATCTAAATGAAGACGCAAAGTTTTAAATTCTTGTAGTAAGCTCAACACACCCCAAGAACACATCTTTTTCCAGGTCCAGTTTAAGCCACACTGTCCTGAATTGTTAATGACCTCTCCCTTATATCTTTCTATGAACCTTGTATGTGCCTCTCTCGCTGTGCTTGTCATTTTGTAATATACTTCTTTGTTTTCTCATCTTTTCCTACTTGTCTGGGAGCCTTTCGAGGTCAGCAACTGCTCTTCTCTATTTCCTTACAGATAAATCTAATTACTTAACACTGGATAAATCTTCTAAAAATACTAGTTGCTTTGAATGAAGCTCTAGATAAACTCATCAGACTTTGAAGGAGGCCCATCAGTAAGACAAATCTGAAATTATCTGTACTTGCAATTTGTACAATACACAAAAAAGGAAAACCCATTAAAAAGTACTCAGATCTTAAGAACTTGACTTTGATGACCTGCAGAGAAGACCAAATAGAGCATCTTTTTCTCCTTGACAGGTATTTGTTATTTATCCTTCCTATCAGAACTCATAGATTTTGTTCCTCCTTCCTGTTCAATCAGCAACAAGAGGCATAATGATTGTGAAAGGTCCCTAATGTCTTTGGCGCCCCCCTCCCAGCCTCCTATTTTAGGGCAGAGTCGATGAGCTCATTGACAGAGAGGTTTGCCAGGCTCCGCATATGGTTTGTAATATAAATAGATCACATCTTATGCATATCAGCAAGACAGAGGAGGCTTGCCCTCCGCAAAGTCTGCTGAAATAGAAATTCTCACCAGAAAAGTAGGCAAGCCGTCTCTACTTTATACTTCTCAGGGAATTTAAGGGTGTGTTGTGTGAAGACTTCAATCTTTGGCAAATTTAGATGAATTCTGGACTATCCAGAGATAAAATATGCCAAAACTAAAGATAAATAGTAACCCTGTTTCATTTCAGACTTTTCCCTATCATTGGGCGTTGTGACTGCATAGTTAAGATCCATTTATGTTCATGGCCTGGATTATAACCTATTGCATTAGCCTCAACATATATTGATTAGATTCTGTTTTGTCATTTATAAGTAAGACCCGATAATTGGGCTTACTCACGAGACAAGTCTCCGTTAAAATAAAAATAAATCTACAAGGTAAAAGTGACCAAAAACCCCAATGATTCTGAGCAACGCAACAGTCGTAAACAGGGCATGTTTTCAATCTATTTCAACATCTAATTATTTATTTTTAATACTCTTTATTTGAAATAGCTTAAGACTCATAAGAAGCTACAAAAATAATATAGAGGTCTGTGTACCCTGCACCCAGCTTCTCCGAGTGAGAACATCTTACATACCTTACATACATACCTTACATCCACAGCCAAGACCAGGTGATTGACACTGATACAATACATTGACATTAACTCAGCTAATAATCTTATTTGGATTTCACTATGCACAAGGCACTGTTAGGCACTTTTATATAATAACTTCATGAGGTAAATTTATTATCTCCATTTTGGAGAAAGAAGACTTAAATAAAAAGGGAAAAGCAGACATTTCCCCTTCTTTTGGTCTTTAGTATCAGGCATGTGGCTGAGGCACTCCTGTCTAATGACATTCATTTCAATATGAGGGATTTATTTTTTTAACCTTTATATTGGGTCTTTATTAAGTCAGAGCTCTTCAATTCTCAAATGTATAAAGTTCACACGATCTAGATAACTAATGAGAACCTGCTGTACAGCACAGGGAACTCTACTTCCCTTTGCTGTACAGTAGAAACTAACACAACATTGTAAAACAACTCTATCCCAATTTAAAAAGAAGTTCACACGATCTATTCACTTTTTTTTTTTTATATTACCGTTAGGCATGAAGTGAGTGAAGAGATCACAAAGCAAAGAGGGTCCATCCTACAGCTCAGGATGGCAAAAGTCCGAGGTCTTAAGTCACTTTTGCTTTTCCTCAAAACCATAGCAACTCTATTTCTGTTCTTATTTTTCTCCTGCACCCAGACAATACTGTTTTTATCCTCTGAGGATTATTCTAAAAATAAAATGAGAAAGAAAAAGAAACACGTAAAGGTCTCTATCTTTGGTTTCTAAATGTTACTTTTAACCTCTCATTTATTTTAACCACCATTCCCTACCAGAAAACGCTCTGCCCGCTGCACTGTCTTCAGGCTCCACGCAGTTAGAAAATGCATGGCCTTAATGCTTCCTGTGCCCCTGGTCCTTCTACCACCACTGAGGGGGGGGGGGGCGGCGGGCATAAAGGAAATATGGTGGAGCTTGCTGGGGCTCCGCGCTGAGCTATGGGCCATTACTTCTTGTCTGATTTCCACCTCTGCCTTTCTGCAACCATTAGGCCAAGTCCAGCCTAAACAGTTGGGACCTCACATAGGAGTTTTTCTCCTACTTCCCTGGCCACTCCTTCTCGGTCTCTTTTCCCATTTCCTTCTCCACTTTCTGACCTCCAAAGCCAGAGTCCTTAGGGACCATCCTCAGCCTTTTCCCTAAAACACTGATTCTCTACCAAGGGTGATTTTCAGCCCAGGGGCCATTTGGCATTGTGTGCAGACAATTTTGGTTGCCACACCTGGGGGTGGGGTGGGAGGTGTGCTAATGGTATCTAGTGGGTAGAGGCCAGGGATGCTGCTAAACATCCTACAGTGTATATTATAGGACAGGACAGCCTCTGCAACAAAGAATTATCCCACCCCAAGTGTCAATAGTGCCCAGGTTATAAAGTCTTGCCCTAAAGATCTCACTCAATGCCACGCTATACCCAGATTCAGCCTATGCGCCGATGACTCCCAAATTTCAATCTCCGGTCCTGCCTTCTCCCCCACCTCCAGGTTCTTCTATGCAACTGCCTCCACTTATGTCTATTAGATGCCTCAAACTTAACTTGTTCACAACCGAGCTTGCCGGCATCCACAAACCTACTTCTCCCCTAGTCCACCCCGTACTGATGAAGGGACCATGCAAGTAGTCATCTTAGATCCAAATTCTGACTCTGCAGGCACACTCTGATTAGAATCAAAGAACAGTGGAGCTCTGAGGGATCGCATTCGGGGGATGGGGAGCGCAAGACCCAGAACTTTTGAGGTGTCTCTAAACCTACACATTTAACTTGATGGCAGAGCCAGAATGAGAACGACCGTTTCCTACAGCTTTGGGTCCAACTGACTTCCCCGGAGCTGACTTGGCTCCCTCGGGTAAAACACATAGCTCGGTTACGTTCTCTTCAATAGTCTCATAAGTCAACGTTAGTAAGCTTTATTTAGTGCAGGGTTCAGCAAACCACAGCCCATGGGCCGAACGTGGGCTGCCACCTGTTTTCGTATGGCCCATGAACAGAATGATTTTACCATTTTTAAATACTTGGGGGAAGAAATCCAAATAATAATAATGTATGACATATGAAAATGATATTAAAAACAAATTTTAGTGTCTGTGAATCAAGTGTGATTGAGACACAGACACGCCCATTTTTAATGTATTATCTATGGCTGCCTTAGTGCTATGAGAGCTGAATCGAGAAGTTGCAACACTCGCTGTATGACGAGCAAAGCTGAAAATGCCCCGCCCGTTACAGAACAAGTTTAGTGACCCCGGTACATTGACAAGAGCCCACATTTGAGACTTAAAAACCAAACAAACAAACATGGATTTCAGTTTGGTCTCAGCTGGCAGTGTGATCTTTGAGTGTGATCCAATGTCCGTGAGCCTCATACTGAACAGGGATAGTAATACTTTCCTTGAAGGACTGTTTAGGAGTATTAGAAGTAATATGCCTGTAATAGTCTGGAGTATAGTAGGAGGAACTCAACAAATATTAGCAAAAATAATAATACTTATTCATATTATTATTATCACAAACTTTACCCTTCAAATTGTCCCCTTTGGTATGCTTTGAGAGATTTTGTGTCAAATGCCTTTCTCTGAAATCCAGGCAAATACACATTCCCATCACATTATGTTTTTTGACAGCAAACTGGAGGGAGGTTAGTATCTTTATAATTCATATGTCATTGCTCCCAATCATGAATTCCCTGAGTAGTTAGTTTCCTGGAAAAATTGTCTCCTGAGTGATAAAGGTGACACTATCTGAAATAGGAAATCATCGTGACCTGCCCAATCCTCTTTCCAATTTTCTTATTCCAAGACTGTCAGAAAATAAGTTTAGTTAACAGAAAATGGGGAAACCAGCATTAAGTTAGTGAAGAACATGTAGAAACAGTCCCCAAACTCCCAGGACCCCACTCTTTCAGATTTCCTGGAGGGCACGGAGTGTGGCCACAGAGGCAGAGATGGGCTGTGGTTTTTGACTGGCATCCCCACAGGCTTTCAGAGACAAGAGACAGGAGCATGCCTGACACTCACCTTGCCTGCGGCCGCCATCAGGACCACAACCTCAGCCCCGGCCACCTCCAGTCCTGCAGGAGATTCTGTCGTCCCTGGGGGCTTCTCGGCCTCAGGCTTGCCTCCTGGCTTACATCTCATTCCTGGAGTGGAAAAGAGGTCAAGTCTAGCTCTTTTTCTTTGTGTGACCCCATCCTTTCCCCCTCTTGCATCCTGCCATTTTCTCCTGCTCTCCAGGTACTTTGGGCTGAGCAAAGAGTCACTTCCAGCCTCCTTAGACTTCCTCTTCCTGCCGAGCTGCCCTTTCTATGGTACTTTCTGGGATGATCCAAATTGCTCATGAGTGACAAGACGTCATCTTGCTAATTAACATACGGCCTAATTATGGCAGTGTTACACTTTAGGAGACAGAATTAAAGTCTGAAGTGACCTAAGTAATTAAGAGAGGCAGACAGAGACAAATGAAAGCAGCAGCAATAACATGGGGGTCAGCCATGACTTGGCCACGTCCTGTGAGGCTGAGAACCACTGGCCAAGACTCAGGTGCACGGACACCTCGGGATCGGCTCCAAGCAGGTTGCTGTTGTAAAAAGAGAGCATCCCTATGTAGGGCAAGATGGGATTTTCTTTCCTCCTCCCCCTCTTTATCCTTTCCTCCACCATCCCTGGCACCGAGGTGCCGCCTGATAAGACAGAGTAAATGAATCAGAAAAATGCACGCCCACAAAGCTGAATTTTCACACGCTGGTGTAGAAGAGACGGGACTGATAGCTTAACTGCTGTGCTGAGGCTGACGCTGCTAGTAAGTGCTCCCTACTCTGCTAGGAAATCTGGCCGAGAATTAGGACAAATGAGGACATGATGTGGGCATTCTGGCTTCCCCCAGAAGTTGACCTGCGGTCAAGAATGTAAGTACAAGTTGTTTATTTGGGAGGAGCTCTAGCAAGCCCTGGCAGGGAGTAAGAAAATGAGACAGGGGAGGAAAAGAAGGCAACAAAAGGGGTGTTAACAAGCAAATCAGCCCTGCAGCTCAATCCAGCCGGGCAACTCGGGGAGACAGAGTAGAACAGAGGTCAGCCAACCTTTCCTGTAAAGGGCAGAGAGTAAATATTTTAGGCTCTGAGAGCCATGGAGCGTCTGTCACAATGACTAAATTCTGCCATTGTAGAAAAAATGCAGCCAGAGACAATACGTAAACGAGTGGGTATGGCTGTGTTCCAGTACAACATTATTTACAAAACCGGGCAGCCAACCCTACAGGCAGCTGTAGTTTGTCAACCCCTTGCTATAGCATAGTGTTTCTCAAACTCCTGTGGTGAAGGACGAATTTTTTTAAAATGTCCAATCCATTGCAAAACAAGACTTTTGTAAATGCAACAAATGAATCACTGAATAAATGAAATTTAAAAAACAGGCATACCAAGTACAGTCTTTTTTAATTATGAGAATCAAAAGACACAGAATACCTTGGTCCAGTTGTTTTAAACGTTTCTAAATGCTCACTCTGATGTTCTGCACCTAACTTATCACAGACAGGTCAGGCCCTTGATCTCAGCCAAGGCCATCACCACAGTTCACAGCACCGCATGTGTCTTACCAGGTAAGGAGGCTGGGACTGTTATCCACTGACACTGCCCATCATTATCAAGGGCTGATCTCCGACACACTGACTCCTGGTCCTGCTAGCCTGTCTGGCAAAGGAACCAAGCACACTTCTGCAGTCTAAGAGGTCATGGGCAGAGCGTCGCTTCAGTGTGATAGAATAGAAAGATCCTGGGCTTGGAAGGCAAAGGAATTGAGATAAAAGTCCTGATTCTGCCACTTAACTTCTCTGTTTCTACATTTCCTTGTCTGAAAAATGAGTATAATATGGTGAGGGTTGGGTTGAGCTTTGGGTTTTTTTTTAAAGACTTTATTTTTTTACAGTAGTTTCAGGTTCCCAGCAAAACTGAGAGTAAAGTACAAAGAATTCCCATATACTTCCTACCCCACACATGCATAGCCTTCCCGGTTATCAACATCCCCATGAGTGATACATTTGTTGCAGTGGATGAACCGACATGGACACATAATTACCCAGAGTCCATAGGGTTCACTCTTAGTGTTGTACATTCTGTGGGTTTTGACAAATGTATAATAATATGTATCTATCATTGTAGTACCATACAAAGTAATTTCACTGCCCTAAAAATCCTCTGCGCTCTGCCTGTTCATCCCTCCCGCCCCTCAACCCCTGGCAACCACTGCTTTTTTCACTGTCTCCATAGTTTTGCCTTTTCCAGAAGGTCGTATAGTTGGAATCATACATTATATAGCCTTTTCAGATTGGTTACTCTCACTTAGTAATATGCATTTAAGGTGTCTCCATGGCTTGGTAGCTCAGTTTTTATTAGCACTGAATATTCTACCATCTGGATGCACCACTGTTTATTTACCCATTCACCTTCTGAAGGACATCTTGGTTGCTTCCAAGTTTTGGCAATTATGAATTAAGCTGCTATAAACATCTGTGTGCAGGTTTTGGTGTAGACTTAAGTTTTCAACTTCTTTGTATAAATACCAAGGAACGCAATTACTGAACCGTATGGTAAGAGTGCATTTAGTTTTGTAAGAAACCACCAAACCGTCTTCCAAAGTGGCTGCACCGTTACATTCCCACCAACAGTGAATGAGAGTTCCTGTTGCTCCACATCCTTGTCAGCACTTGGTATTTTGGCCATTCTAACACGTATGCAGTGACATCTCATTTTTGTTTTAGTTTGTATGTCCCTGATGATATATGATGCGGAGCGCCTTTTCATATGCTTACTTGCCATCTGTACGTGTTCTTTGGTGAAGTGGCCGTTAAAGTCTTTGGCCCATTTTTTATTTAATTAATTAATTTTATTTATTTTTGGCTGCGTTGGGTCTTCGTTGCTGCACGCGGGCTTTCTCTGGTTGCGGCGCACGGGCTTCTCATTGCGGTGGCTTCTCTCTTTGCAGAGCACGGGCTCTAGGGTGCGAGGGCTTCAGTAGTTGTGGCACACGGGCTCAGTAGCTGTGGCTCGCAGGCTCTAGAGCTCAGGCTTAGTAGTTATGGTGCACGGGCTTAGTCGCTCCACGGCATGTGGGATCTTCCTGGACCAGGGCTCGAATCCGTGTCTCCTGCATTGGCAGGTGGATTCTTAACCACTGTGCCGCCAGGGAAGCCGTGGCCCCTTTTTTAAAGGGTTGTTTATTTTCTGATTACTGAGTTTTAAGAGTTCTTTGTATATTTTAGACAGCAGTCCTTTATCAGATGTGTCTTTTGCAAATATTTTCTCATTTTGAGTTGAGTTTTAAATGGCCTGATAAGAAGCCCTAGTATATACATTTGGGGCACATTAACAAAAACTCAGTAATAACGCCCTCCCCATAAAATCTCAAAATTATATAAAAAGTTAGAGCTAGAAGAAATCTGACAGACTGTCTCCCATGAACCCTTATTTTTCTCCCTTGTCCTCCATTCTACATCATTCCCTTGCACTCACCCACCTAGTTTAGGTGTAGTGAAAGTGGTGAAGATGAGTCAGAAAGGAGATGGGGCTGCAGCAGGAGCCTTGGAGAATGAAAGGGATTTTAATAAGACAGGGAGAGGGAGAAGGAAATTGAAATAGTAAATGTTTATTAAGCACCTATTATATTCTAGGTTCCATGGGGTATACATGTACGAATAGTAAACTGCCCTTATTCTTAAAGAATTTACGGTTTAATGAGGGTGGATAATAAAATCATGAGATGAATATGATATTCATTGATTGCCTTGTGTGTGCCAGGGATCTCGCTAGATTCTTTGTATACATTAGCTATAATCCGATTAACAACCCGGCAAAGAAGATGCTGTTAACCTCATTTTAAAGAGGAAACTGACGCACAAGGAGGTTGTGTGACTTATTCCAAGCCACACAGCTAGTAAGTAACAGAGCTGAGATTCAAGCCCAGGGCTGTCTGATTCCAACGGTCACACTCTTCATACATCAAGCTGTTGAGAAGAGCTCCTAAGACAAATCACAGATAATTTCACTGTGAGAAGTGCAACCTGGACTGAGAAAAGAATACACAAAGACTCATAAAATGGAAAACGATCCATACGGAAGATACAAAAGAAATGGCTTCACTATATGAAGTTTGTGAAAAATGGAAATAGGAAAAGTAGGGTCACATGATTGAGGGCTTTGACTGTAAGTCTAAGTAAGCGTTTTGAAGGTGTTTGCCAAGGCAGTGGACACCACATACTCAATGAGATTTTTCTAGGAGCTGGAAACAATAAATTAAGTTCATCTAGGGGGCTTCCCTGGTGGCGCAGTGGTTGGGAGTCCGCCTGCTGATGCGGGGGACACGGGTTCGTGCCCCGGTCCGGGAAGATCCCACATGCCGCGGAGCGGCTGGGCCCGTGAGCCATGGCCGCTGAGCCTGCGCGTCCGGAGCCTGTGCTCCGCAACGGGAGAGGCCACAACAGTGAGAGGCCCGCGTACCGCAAAAAAAAAAAAAAAAAAAAATTAAACAAAAGTGCAATAAGGCCTGACACTAATATAATGTTATATGTCAATTATACCTCAATAAACAATTAAAATTTAAAAATAATTTTTAAAAGTGTGTACTCTTTAAAAGAAGTACAATAAGGGAGAAGAGTAGTCCTCACAGAAACTTATATGTATTAAAAAGCAACAAGAATTCAAACAGTGAAACTGCCTCAAGAACAGACAAAAATCAATCAGTAGAAGACAATCAGTAGCCCAGAAAATGAATTTTTTTAAGATAAAATTGAATATTTAACAAAGAAAGCATTATAAAACAACAGAAAAGAAAAAATCATTTAGCATTTGCTGTTGAAAAAACAAATTAGGAAAAAAGGCACTCTTACCTTATGCCATATTTCAAGTTAAATTTCAAGTGGATTTAAGAGTTTTTTAAAAAGTTAAATATAGAAAAGGTTTAATTTCTGGTAGAATATGCTCCAAAAATAATAAAACTTAAAAAAGGAAAATGCAGAAAGCTCTTCTCACATCTAAAGTTCAAAAGAGGGTATGGTGAAGGAATGACAGTACTTCAGTTCCATGGAATGACAGATGGCCATTCAAATAATTATAAAACTAAGGCAACACTAAAAAAATATTTAGGCCTGATGTAACTGTGAAGAATATGGTGCATTACTTTTATATTTTGCTGTAACAAATCACCACAAATTTAGCTGGTTAAAATAACACATATTCATTACCTTACAATTTGGGAGGTTAGAAGTTTGACATAGGTCTTACTGAGCTAAAATCCAGGAGTCTTCAAGGCGGCATTCTTTTCTACAAACCGTGTTGGAGAATCCATTTCCTTGTCTTTTGCAACCTCTAGAGGGCACCCACATTCCTTGGGCGGTGGCCCTTTCCTCCATCTTCAAAGTCAGCAAAGGCCAATTGAGTCCTCACATCACCACACTCTGACTTCCTTCCAGAGTCACATTTCCCTCTGAGTCGTCTTCTGCCTCTCTTGCACTTTTAAGGACGCTTGTGATTATCTGGGCCCACCCAGATAACCCAGGATATTCTCCCTATTTAAGATCAGCAGTAAGCAACATTTGCTCCACCTGCAATGTTAATTTCCAAGTTTTCATGTAACCTAACAAAGTACCAGGTTCAGGGATTTAGGACATGGACATCTTTGAGGGGCCATTATTCTGTCTATCACATATGGTTTTCAACAGATGGAGAAAATATATAAAAATATAACTATGTATTAGGCCATCGGGATAGTAAGCGAATATTTTCTATGCTATTTTCCAAATGTTTTGCATTGTTATATTCCTTCTACAATCTTTTGCAGACAAAACCCTACACAGCACATGCACATCACCACCATCATTTCTCTGGGTATTAAAATACAATGCTGGAGCCTTCCTGCAACAGTGCCACGCAGAGAGGTCAGACTAGCCCAGGAAGGGAGTTGAGGGGAGTCAGTGGGTCACCACCGCCTTGAGAGAAGTGGGAAAGTGGGCAGATATTTAAGCATTCACCCTCTTTACGTTTTTGAAAACTAATATTCCAGAGCAGAGTCAAGTAGTATTTCCCTTCAGGGGTATAGAGGGGAGTATTCAAAGGAAGACAGCTCATATTGAGGCCCGGGAGTGCAGGTCGGGGATGACAGGCATGATGCTGAATCAACCAGACAGTCAAAGGGGGCAGAGACAGATCTAAAGGCTGCCGTCACCTCCAACAAGTCTGGAACAGGAAAAACAACTTCTCGTGGCCATCGGACCCTTGCTACTCAGAGTTCATGGTCTGCAGACCCACTGTGCACTTATCACCCGGCATCATATTAAAATGCAGACTCTGAGATAGGAGGTCTGCAATGGGCCTGAGAATCTACAAGAGTCTGCATTTTTAGCAAACTCCCAGGCGATGCTGATACTGCTGGCCCGTAGAGTCATCCGGGAACTTGCAAGGAATGCAAATATTCATGTCCCATCTCCGACCTACAGAATCAGGAACTCTGTGGGGGAGACCACCAATCTGCTCTTTTACAAGCCCTCTAGGTGAGTCAAGTTGGAGAATCACTGGTACCCAGGACCTCAAGGCTTCTCTAAAAATCCCACCCCAACCCCCATTCCCACAGCACCTAGAAAGGGATCCTAGGACAGACCACTGGGTCACACGACCAAAGTGCGAGCACAGACCAAGAGGGGACAAATGGACCTCTTCCTCTCCTCCTGAGAGGCACTTGCGGGTCGGAGCAGCAGTTCAGGCAGCAGCTGCCCCCTAAAGCACGCACTCACACTGCTGTGTCACTGCAGTGTCGGTTACAGCAGTTGCAAGAGAGCTCAAGTGGGAGAGGGTTGTGCCGTTGCCCACGCACCTCTGCAGAGCATGGGGCGTGTTCATGACGCTGTGTCACTTGCGTGAAGCAATCAATCTTGGGTGTTTTAGCTGAGAAGGGCTTGGAGCCATTGATTGATAAGCAGTGGTCCTCCGGCAGGGCCTAATGCCCCAGGGCAGCTGCTCACACTTCAATGTGCATGAATCCTGGGGGACCTTGGCGAAGTGTAGATTCCGCTTCAGCGGGTCTGGAGTGGCGCCTGAGAGTCTGTGTTGCAAATATGCTCCCAGGGGATACTGATCCTGCTGGTCCCTGGATCAAATGTGAGTAGCAAGGCACTACGAAACCTCCAATTTCCAGTCTACCTGGCGTCCAGAAAGATACCTTGGTACAAGGTGACCAACAGTTCTGTTTTGCTTGGGATTGAGGGAGTTGCCAGGACGCAGGACTTTCAGGGCTAAAACCAGGAAAGCGCTACACAAACCAGAATGAACTGGTCATCCTATTTAGAAGCCTATGTCAGGACTGACATTTATTAGAAAAAAACAATGGAGGGACTCCCCTGGCGGTCCAGTGGTTAAGACTCCGCGCTTCCACTGCAGGGGGCAGGGATTTGATCCCTGGTCAGGGAACTAAGATGCCCGCAAGCCGCACGGTGTGGCCAAAAAGAAAAAAAAAGAAAAAAGAAAAAACAATGGAAATCCTTGTCTACTCTACTCCCAGCTAATCTCTAATTGATCACAATTTTTCTAACTGAGCCTAAACTTGGCCCCAGGATTCTTCTTTACACTGAATTCCAGCAATCACTACCAATCCATTGGCACTAGCAAAGGAAATGAAACCTATTTCCAACTGAACTTGGAACTAAGAGTCAAAAAAAAAACCCCAAAAACATGCTGCATTGCTTCTTGCTCTCTCCACGGAAATGAGAGACACGATGATGAGAATGATTACAACTCAGCAAAAATTGGTGTGTGTGTGTTAGGGAGGTCATTTTTCATATTTGTGTAGCAGTAATTATAAGTGAGAATTACCCATTCAGATCCCAATGATTAATTATAAACACATCTTGGTGTAATGGAAAAACCGTACCTAGGAAAGTTTAGGTTGGGGTCCAAATGAACGACATAACTGCCATGAGCCTCTGTCGCCCTGGGTGAAATGGGAGAACCACACTGACCTTACACTTATGACTAATGTTTGGGTCAAGTGCTGAGCACATGCTTACATTCAGCAAGCCTGTATTCCATTTCCTTCTTTCCCTTCTTCCTTTACCAGCAGATTCATTCCCCTAGTTACAGACTTATCAAAATGAGCATTCGTGCCAGGAGGCATGAAGCCTGACTGCTGGATGACAAACACTGCAGACACCCTATGGAAGATCAGAGCACAGACATCCTTGAAGTCAGCCTCTGTAGAGCTGAATCCTGCTTGAACTCAGCTGTTACCATTGCCTTCACTGAGCTCCAAGTCTCAAAAAAGAGCATGGCCTGAAACTTTCTCCAGCCACGTTCACCATCAGCACTGTATTAGTTATCTATTGCTCTCTAACAAATTACCCTAAAACTTAGCGTCTTGAAACACCACACATTCATTATCCCATGGTTTCTGTTGGTGAGGGATCTGGGCACAGCTTAACTGAGTCCTCTGCTTCAGGGTCTCTCACAGGGCTGCGATCAAGGTGTTAAGTCTCATCTGAAGGACTGATGAGGAAGAATCCACTTCCAAACTCACTCAGGTGGTTGTTGGCAAGATTCACCTCCTCAAGCGTTGTTAGACTAAGAGCCTCAGGTCCTCACGGGCAGTTGAGTAGAGGCTATCCTCAGTTCCTTACCATGCTGGCCTCTCCAGTTTGCTTCATCAAAGCCAGCCGATGAGTATGGGGAAAAGGGAACCCTCTTACACTGTTGGGAATGTAAATTGGTGCAGCTACTATGGAAAACAGTACGGAGTTTCCTTAAAAAATTAAAAATAGAACTACCATATGATCCAGCAATCCCACTCCTGGGCATATATCCAGACAAAACTATAATTCAAAAAAATACCTGCAACCCTATGTTCATAGCAGCACTATTCACAATAGCCAAGACATGGAAACAACCTAAATGTCCATCGACAGATGAATGAATAAAGAAGATGTGGTACATATATACAATGGAATACCACTCAGCCATAAAAAAAGAATGAAATAATGCCATTTGCAGCAACACGGATGGACCTAGAGATGATCATACTAAGTGAAGTAAGCCAGACAGAGAAAGACAAATACCATATGATATCACTTATATGTGGAATCTAAAATATGACACAAATGAACCTATCTATGAAACGGACTCACAGACATAGAGAACAGACTTGTATTTGCCAAGGGGGAGGGGGATGGGAGAGGGATGGATTGGGAGTTTGGGGTTAGCAGATGCAAACTATTATATATAGGATGGATAAACAACAACGTCCCACTGTAGAGCACAGGGAACTATATTCAATATCCTGTGATAAACCATAATGGAAAAGAATATGAAAAAGAATGTATATACATATGTATAACTGAATCACTTTGTTGTACAGCAGAAATTAACAAAACATTGTAAATCAACTATACTTCAATACAGTAAAATTTTTAAAAAGCCAGCCCATGAGATGAGTCAGAGAGAGTGTGTGAATATTTTGTCTTTTAAAACCAGAAGAGACATCCAATTACTTTTGCTGTATCCTATTGATTAGAAGCATATGACTAGGTCCAGCCTGCACTCAAGATGAGATTCCACAAGGGCATGAATATTGGAATCATTGGGGCTATCTTAGAGATCACCTCCCACAAGCAGCCCTTACTGAAACCACTGATTTCAAACCAGCACGAGGAATTCTGTGAAGCAACCACAGAATTGTTTCCATTCCTGCTTCTAGAAATGAAAGCACAACATTTCCTCCATCGCATTATTTAAGGAATAAAAATAAAAGATGATGTGTACTTTATTTGTTGCCATGGTGCAGTATCAAGACAATAAGGCTGTTAGGGGGACAACCATAAAAAAGTCACAGTCAGTGTCTAGTTTTGGAAAAATTGAGTAAGTTGGCGTTTCGTTCACGGACCACCCATGAAAATTGGTGTCAGAGGAGCTACTCCTCTTAGTTGTTCCGTAGTCCTCCCTGACTTCCCAAACTTTACTAAGAACTCAACTCCTCTGAAAGTGTTCAAAGGTTAACCCTTTCCAGTTCCAAACCTTTTATTTATTGAATAACTTCAAATAACTCATGAATAACGCACCATATCTGTCAAGAGTCAGCTATGAAGCTTGAGAATTCCTTGGTTTTCTCACGTCAACCCAAATCACAGGCACTGAAAATAAAAATAGAGCTGGAAAGGATCTTAGCAGTAATCCGTTTACTAGTTCTCAATCTTGACTGCATATTTGGAATCACCATGGTGGGGACTTCTTAAACTCCTTATGCCCAGAGCACACCCCAAAACAGTTGTACGAGAATCTCTGGGGGTGAGACTCAGGAACCAGGAAGCTCCCTAGCACCAGAGCCAAGGGTTAGAACCACTGCTCTATCCTATAATGGAAAATGGATGTCCAGAGAGGTAAAGTGACTTTCCTAAGATTACATGGCTAAATAGTAGCCGAACCACAAGCAGTGTGTTTTCTTTAGAGCCGGCAATGATAGACTGAATTCTATGCTGGCTATAACCCGAAGGAGTGGTCCCCAAACTTGGTTGCCTAATAGAGACATTGAAGTCTTTTGAAATATATAGACTCCTGTCCTCACCCCAACAGAGATACTGATTTAAATCTTTATGAAGTGCTCCAGGTGATTCTACCACGTAGTCAAGGTTGAGCACTACCGATCTAAAATGTGAGCATACAGCATAAACATACCTACTCAACCTTCTTAACCACAGACCACAAAGTAGGAGGATGAGACCCCTGCACGTCCAAGGGGCTTTATCAGAATGAAGTCATGACTATAAGGTCTTAATGCCTAGAAGGAGAATACAGAATAGGCATAATATATTTAAACTATCCAAAAATTACAGGAATTTTTCTGTGAAGAATGATAAAGATTTCCGACAACATGCTTCATTGTTTAAAGCTTCAATACCTGAAGAAAATATAACATTGATCATATAAAATTCAATCCAAGGCATGACATAAGGGAGTTTGTGATACAAATATTACTTTAAATATGAGGTATTCAAAGGTGATGGAAAAAACCAGATATGTTCTTAGGAGCCTTGAGTGAGTCAGTGTGAGCAGGAGTTATTTAGGAGTAAGTGAAGATGTGAAGATGCCCAGATAGGGGTTCAACCAAGGAAAATGTATTAGGTATCTACTGCTACATAACAAATTACCCTAAAAATTAGCAGTTTAAGACAACAAACATTTCTTACCTTGCAGTTTCTGTGGGTAAAAACCTTGGGAGCAACTTAGGGGATTGGTTCTGGTTCAGAGTCTCTAATGAGACTGCAGTCATGGTATTGGCTGGGCTACAATCATCTGAAAGCTTGACTGGGGCTGAAGGATCTGCTTCCAAAATGGCTCATATGGTGGACAGGTTGATGCTGGCTATTGGCAGGAGGCCTCAGTTCCTTGCTACGTGGACCTGTTCATAGGTTGCTTGGATGCCCTTATGACATGACAGTCAGCTTTCTCCACAGTGAGTGATCCAAGTGTGAGCAAGGGGAAAGCCACAGTGCCTTTTACGATGTAGTCTCAGAAGTCATGTATTATCACTTCCACCTTACATGATTTATTAGAAGCAAGACATTTAGTCAATGCCACACTTGAGGGGAGAGGAATTAGGCTCTACTTTCTTTAGAATGAGTCAAAGAATTTGTGGACATATTTTAAAACATCACATAAGGCAAGAGAGAATAGACAAAGACCAGAGCAGGCTTGCTGGTAGACCTAAGACACACTTCATTTTCTGTATAAAGCTGATGACAAGCAATACAAACTATTCCCTTTCTGACAACTGCCAAGAGGTCCAGCTATAACCCTTTAGAACGGGCTAGAGCAGCCTCTGGCAGGAAACGAGGGATTATCCGAGATTTTTAGGAACACTTTCACTCTACAAATATCTATCCACCTGTTTCCTGAAGGCTGGAATTGTTTTAATATTGAGGTAAAAGCCACATTTGGAGAGAAGAGACAACAAAGAAAATGACAATTAAAATAAACACCAATACAGCTGAAGATGGAAATCTTTACTAACCAATTGGTGGGGAGTCTCAGATCACAGACTTAACCTTGCCATATAGGGGGAGGATGACAGATTCCAAGAGAATTAGGAGAAAGGACTGTAAAACGTGAAATAAAATGGAGTCACCTATGTCAAGGGGTTTTAAAATGGAGCTGGGAGGCCATTAAGGAGGTGACCCTTATGCACATCCTCACCAGCAGGAACCATGAACTTCTGAACTGGGCCAAACCACAAATACTCCAAGGACTCTGCAAGAACACCTGCAACTTGTCACATTAACGAACTTTTACCTCCCTCTAGTAACAGCCTTAGTATTCAACCATGTTTAGCCAAGACTAGCTTCTGCCTCCAACTTGAAAATTACAAAATTCTTTGTAATGCAAACCTCTCTTCTTTGCCTTTAAAAGCCCCTGACTTTTACTCCCTAGCAGGACACTGTTTGGGAAGCTACCCAAATCTGTGTGCCCCAAATCGCATACTTTGATCCAAATAAACTTTTTTTGCTTGATTATTGCCTCTTAAGTTTATTTAGGTTGACAGGACACAAAAAGGTTAGGATGAGAGCAAGGAGGAATGGACTTCAATGACCCCACAACTTTGCCCAGGTAGTGCTTCCAGTTGTTCAGTAATTGATCAGCTACTTCAGTAATTTTGCTTCACACTCTATACAACGAGAAGTCTTAAGGCAGACAGTTAAGATCTCATCCTCTGGAGCTCTGAGAGTGAATCTCAGTTCCATTCTTTGCTTGCTGTGTTGTTCAGCAAATCACGTAAACATCCTGCACCTCTCCTTCCTCATTTGAACAATGAGGAGAGTAACAGTGCCTACTTTGAAGGTTAGTGGGTGAGTTAAACAAGTTATTATTTTCTCAGTTAGAAAAAACATTTCTTCATAGTATGGCAAGACACCCCAAGACTCAATCTCAATATTTCTGAACATTTGCTGATTAGAAGCAGTAACCAAACTTCTAGAAATCTGCATCCTCAATTGCTACAGTTATTTGTCCTTCCAACCAACCCTGCTGTGTGAGGGACCATTTAAGTGAACCTTCTTGTTCACATACATATGTTAAGAGCCGACCCACAATCCTTGGGTAACTCCTGACTACTTAACAGTACTAAGGTTAATTATTAAATGTCAATAAATAGGCTTCCCTGGTGGCACAGCGGTTGAGAGTTCGCCTGCCGATGCAGGGGACATGGGTTCGTGCCCCGATCCGGGAAGATTCCACATGCCGCGGAGCGGCTGGGCCCGTGAGCCATGGCCACTGAGCCTGCGCGTCTGGAGCCTGTGCTCCGCAATGGGAGAGGCCACAACAGTGAGAGGTCCGCGTAACGCAAAAAAAAAAAAAAAAAACCAGTTCCTCTTAGCTTTTACATTCAATTTACTAATCATATTATTGTATTTATAAATCTACCAAGTTTTAATAATCACGCTTGGGGGATCATTAATGCGTGCTCCCATCGCCAATGCAGTTGATTACACTCTCTTTAGTATGTTAAACAGCATTTAAATTTTTTTTTAACATCTTTTTTGGAGTATAAATGCTTTACAATGGTGTGTTAGTTTCTGCTATATAACAAAGTGAATCAGCTATATGTATACATATATCCTCATATCCCCTCCCTCTTGCGTCTCCCTCCCACCCCCCCTATCCCACCCCTCTAGGTCATCACACAGCACCGAGCTGATCTCCCTGTGCTATGCGGCTGCTTCCCACTAGCTATCTATTTCACATTTGGTAGTGTATTTATATCCATGCTACTCTCTCACTTCGTCCCACTTTCCCCTTCCCCTTCCCCGTGTCCTCAAGTCCATTCTCTACGTCTGTGTCTTTATTCCTGTCCTGCCCCTAGGTTCATCAGAACTGTGCTTTTTTTTTTTTAGATTCCATATATATGTGTTAGCATACGGTATTTGTTTTTCTCTTTCTGACTTACTTCACTCTGTATGACAGACTCTAAGTCCATCCACCTCACTACATATAACTCAGTTTCGTTTCTTTTTATGGTTGAGTAATATTCCTTGTATATACGTGCCACGTCTTCTTTATCCATTCATCTATTGATGGACACTTAGGTTGCTTCCATGTCCTGGCTATTGTAAATAGTGCTGCAATGAACACTGGGGTGCATGTGTCTTTTTGAATTATGTTTTCTCAGGGTATATGCCCAGTAGTGGGATTGCTGTATCATATGGTAATTCTATTTTTAGTTTCTTAAGGCACCTCCATACTGTTCTCCATAGTGGCTGTATCAATTTACATTCCCACCAACAGTGCAAGAGGGTTCCCTTTTCTCCACACCCTCTCCAGCATTTATTGTTTGTAGAATTTTTGATGATGGCCATTCTGACTGGTGTGAGGTGCTACCTCATTGCAGTTTTGATTTGCATTTCTCTAATGATTAGTGATGTTGAGCATCCTTTCATGTGTTTGTTGGCAATCTGTATAACTTCTTTGGAGAAATGTCTATTTAGGTCTTCTGCCCGTTTTTGGATTGGGTTGTTTGTTTCTTTGATATTGAGCTACATGAGCTGCTTGTATATTCTGGAGATTAATCCTTTGTCAGTTGCTTCCTTTGCAAGTATTTTCTCCCCTTCTGAGCATTGTCTTTTCGTCTTGTTTATGGTTTGCTTTGCTGTGCAAAAGCTTTTAAGTTTCATTAGGTCCCATTTGTTTATTTTTGTTTTTATTTCCATTTCTCTAGGAGGTGGGTCAAAAAGGATCTTGCTGTGATTTATGTCATAGAGCGTTCTGCCTATGTTTTCCTCTAAGAGTTTTATAGTGTCTGGCCTTACATTTAGGTCTTTAACCCATTTTGAATTTATTTTTGTCGATGGTGTTAGGAAGTGTTCTAATTTCTTTCTTTTACATGTAGCTGTCCAGTTTTCCCAGCACCACTTATTGAAGAGGCTGTCTTTTCTCCATTGTATATTCTTGCCTCCTTTATCAAAGATAAGGTGACCATATGTGTGTGGGTTTATCTCTGGGCTTCCTATCCTGTTCCATTGATCTGTATTTCTTTTTCTGTGCCAGCATTTAAAGTTTTAATATATTCTATTTCTTTTTTACATGCTTCAATTGTGTGAGTAACAAACCTTCACAAGTACTTAAGTAATGTTTATAAATCTAATGAATTAAATTTGTAAATATGTTAATAAACCTAAGTTTTGAAGCTACCCTTGCCCACCTGTGTGAGTTCCCACAGAAGAACTGAAAGATATAGTTATGTAATATTCGTTGACGAGGACCAAGGACTCTGCCCCAAGGCTGCACTATTCTTTCTTTCTTTCTTTCTTCCCTCCTTCCTCCTTTCTTTCTTTCTTCCTTCCTTCCTTCCTTCCCCCTTTCTTTCTTTCTTTCTTTCTTTCCCTTCCTTCCTTCCTTCCTTCCTTCCTTCCTTCCTTTCTCTCTCTCTCTCCCTCCCTCCCTCCCTCCCTCCCTCCCATTTATTAACTCACAGTTCTGTAGGTCACAGTCTGGGTAAACTTGATTGGGTTCTCTGCTCAGGTTCTCACAAGGCCAGAATCCACTTGTTGACTAGGCTGGGTTCTTTTCAGGAGGCTCTGGGGAAAAATATATGCTTTCAAGCTCATTCTTATTGTTAGCAGAATTCAGTTCTCTGTGGTTGTAGGACTGAGGCCCTGTTTCTTTGCTGGCTATTGGAAGGGGATTGATCTCATCTCCTAGAGGCTGCTCTTAGGTCCTTTCCATGTGGCTCCCTCCTTCAAGCCAGCAATGGAGAACTTCTCATGTACTGAGTCCCCCTTATACTTCTACTCTCTGACTTCCTCTTCTGCTGCTCTACTGTTTCTTGACTGTTCCTCCTTTGTTTCTTCATTCCCTCCCTTCCCTGATTAGCAACTGTTCCAATCTGCCCTTTGGAACTCAGGGAAGGTCAAGGAGGCTGAAGCCTCTTTCCTGCAAATAAGAAATGGAGCTGGGGAGGAGGACACGGAAAGAATCTGTACCAGGGAGGGCCCCACAGGGTCCTGCTCCACTTCAATATTGCTTATAAACTTCATAAGATTTCAAGCTAAAATCACAAGTTTAAATCAGTAATTCAAATACATATTTTGAATTGGTATCACAAAGCTGATTGGTTATTTTAATAGGATAAATTCTCTCAAATGTTAGAAACACCTTAAATAGCAAATAGGTATAGGTTATTCTTAACCACAAAAATATTAATGCTATAGTTTTGATTCTCTTAAAAATTTTTTCTGAATTCTAACTTTTCCTTGGATTAAAGGATGTCTATCCACTAAGGAAACATAACTGTTTCCTTAAGCATTAAGCATCTTAATGTTTTCATTCAAGCAGTTATGGCATCCTCCAAGAATGTTGGGTTACCTCTCTGGGTGATGTTTAGGCTTGTCTTCTAGTTCCCTGAAAAGAGGCCCATGCCTCAGACCCTATGAATAGATGCTCATACACAACGCTCAAGGGACACACTGAAGGCTCTTTATAGCTGACACATTAATGCTTTCCACATGGGGTGGTCTCAAAGCTCAATTCCATGTAATCTGAATCTTCAGTTCACCAATGAAAGCCTGGAACCTCTCCCCCAAATCTAAATGATGAGGTTTTGAATATATTTGCCTGATGAAGATACTGAATACTTTCTCCTCCAGCTCCAGAGGCCTGAGTGAACCCTACAGTCTTTTTATATCCTGACTATCTAGTAAAGTCATAGTACTATAGTTATTAAAATAACTTGTAAATGGAAAATGGATTGTGAGGGCAAATAGAGAAGCAGGAGGAAGGGTTAGGAAAGTATCTCAGTGGTCCACAGGAGACATGATAGTGGCCAGGACCAGAGTGATGTAACCAAGCAGGAGGCTATGGGGCCTTCCCAGGACAGACCCTCCCCACACGTCCTCTGCCTGCCTCTTCTCTGTTGAAAAGCTGTAGTCTCCCAGTCCTCCCCTGACTCATAAAAGTCTGGCTCAAAAATTAATGATTGTATTGCTTTTGGAAAATTGGGCTTTATTATAAAATATTTTTGTTCCAAATGACTTACTAGTCAAGAATCTGCTAAATATTATCGTGATGGTTAAATATGATGTGTCAACTTATCTAGGCTATGGTTGGTTCGTTGATCAAATACTAGTCTAGTTAAGGTATTTTGTAGATGTGATTAACATCTATGATCAGTTGTCTTTAAGTAAAGGGAATTACTCTCCATAATGTGGGTGGGCCTTATCCAATCAGTTGAAGGCCTTAAAAGCAATAACTGAGGTTTCCCCAAGAAGGAGCAATTCTGTCTTAAGACTGTTACAGAGAAGTTTTGCCCGAGTTTCTAGCTTGCTGGCCTACCCTACACACCCAACTACTGTCTGAGTTGCCAGCCTGCCAGCCTGCCCCTATAGATTTCAGAGCTGGCAGCCCCACAATCACATGGGCCAATTCCTTAAAATAAATCTCTTCAATGTATGTTATATAGGTATGTATGTTATATAGGTATGTATGTATAATGTACATACACACACATACATATACATACACATATATCCTATTGGTTCTGTTTCTCTAGAGTTAGAGAGACTGATACAGTTAATTATTCACATATTTCATGTAGATAAAAATTAATAAGAAAACTACATTTAATGATCAAGAAATGATCCTTGGGGCTCCTCTAATTATGTATACTACCTCAGGTAAATCAGAAGTGTTTCAAACTTTTTTTTTTTTTTTTTTTTTTTTTTTTTTTTGCGGTACGCGGGCCTCTCACTGTTGTGGCCTCTCCCGTTAAGGAGCACAGGCTCCGGATGCGCAGGCTCAGCGGCCATGGCTCACGGGACCAGCCGCTCTGCAGCATGTGGGATCTTCGCGGACCGGGACACGAACCCGTGTCCCCTGCATCGGCAGGTGGACTCTCAACTGCTGCGCCACCAGGGAAGCCCTGTTTCAAACTTTTGATGAATGGAAGAAGGAGGAAGGGAGGGAGGAATTTCCATTTGCAAACTGAACTGTTCTGGAGTTTCTGCTTGGAAATAGAGATGAAGGTTGTACCAGCTGGCCTTGCTGCTGATAAAGACCATCCTCAGTACCTCTTGGAGGCCTCACCATGTGCCACTCATAAAAGAAAGGGGATGATGAGTTGTTCTGCATAGAAGCTGAGGAAAGAGATTTCTAGAGACAATATGGCATTGATAAGAAATTATTTCAAATTGCGAAATGCATCTGTGTAAAAGAAAAGTACGGAAAAACCTGCACATTCTTTTGTTAGCAAAACTGAATTCAGCTAGATAATCTTTCCCATATTATTACAAAGCGAGTTGTACATTAATTAGCAAGCTCTCCCAATAGAATGAAAGGCAGCTGATTTTCTAAATCACTTGCTTACTAATACATGATTGCAATTTAATAGGCCGCTATGAATAACTTATTTTTAGGACATATGTTTTGCATGCCATTATTTTCACAAAGAGATGTTTTGTCATATAAGTTGTTTTTCATATCCCTGACAGATGTGTATGTAAGTAGAAAATGATATAAATACCTTCATAGGATCATAGGCCTAAATGTAAACGCAAAAACCATAATATTTCTTGAGGGAATCACTGGAAAATATCTTCTTGACCTTGAAGTAAGCAAAGATGTCTTTAAACAGGACCCAAAAGGCACTAACCATAAAATAAAAAGTCATAAACCACACTTCATCAAAATTAAAAGTTTCTGCTCACCAAAACACAACATCAAGAAAACCCACAGACTATGATCAGATTTGCAATAATCCATGACAAAGTACACAAATCCAGATGCTAAAAGGAACTGCGACAAATCAATAATAAAAAGACAACTAAAATTTTTAAACGGGACTTGAAAATACACTTTGCAAAAGAAAATTATAGATGACCAATAAGCACCTGAAAAGATACTCAGCAACACCAGTCATCAGGAAACGCAAAGTAAAACCACAATGAGATACCACGATACATACTATAAACCTAGTAAGATAGTTTAAATGAAAAGATGAGCATGAACAAGTGGTAGCTAGGGTATGGAGCAACAAGAATTTTCAGACATTGTTGGCGGGGGTATAAAATGGTAGGATATAGCTTGAAAAGAGTTTGACACTTTCTTATATAGTTTCCATATTCTTAATCCTGGTATTAGACTCCTAGGTAGTTACCCAGGGGAAATGAAAATATATGTCTACAGAAAGACTTGTATGTAAATGTTCATAGGAACTTGATTCATAGCAGACAAGGACTGGAAACATGCAAATTTCCATCAACAAGTGAGTGGATAATCAAATTGTGATGTTATATTACTCAGCAATAAAAAGGAAGTACTGATACATGCAACAACATGAATGACTCTCAAAATCAGTATGTTGAGTGAATGAAGTCAGATGGAGAGAGTACATATGGCATGGTTCTATTTATATCCATTTCTAGAACAATCAAAACATCTATAGTGAAAAATTCAAATAGTAGTGGCTTGGGGTTGGGAGTGGAAGAGGTAGAGGGAGTTTTGACTGGAAAGGGACAGGAGGGAACTTTCTGGGGAGATAGAAATGTTCCATATCTTGACTGAGGCGATGGGTACATGGACGTATTCCTCTGTTAAAACTCCCTGAACTGCGCACTTAAGATCTTTGCATTTTACTGCCTATACGTCATGCCTCAACAGAATTTCCTTCTTCATGGGTAATATACATTGCTGTTTCCCTGCTTTCCCCATTCATAAGAGATTTTCCAGATCTCTACAGGACAGTCAAGATTTTAGAAAGTAAGTTAGATTGTTTTCAGAAGCTCCAAATAGAGCAATAGCCTAAGAAATTACAGCAACTATTCTAACACGGTTTTTACTAATGTTTAGCTCCTATAAAAGAGGCAGAATGAAATGATAATAACTGAATCCTTTGCTCTATGCTTCTGTGGGCCATAACATCATGGACAGTACGCAGGCATGAGGTCACATAAGGAGGAGCAAATAGCATCCCTCCTTTGCAGCTCACCTGTCCTCATCAGTGTGCCACTGGCTCCATACGTCATGGCATCTTATGTCTGTGTTCTGTTGTGACAGCTGTGTGGCTCTCAGGAGTCTGTGGTGGGGCTCTGTGTCCAGGCGGCCGTGGTCCCCTCTGAAAACGTTATTGGCTCGGTGGCCACCTAGGCCTCCTCAGTGACGCCCTCAGGCAATCCGAGCAAGCCTTCTAGTCTTCCAGCAGCACATGGGTGCCCCCATCACTTAAAAAAGACTCATATTTTCAGTCCCCTCTCCTTGCAACTAGGGCGTATGTCTATGAAATGGGACTGGAGGACGGTTCGAGAGCATGCAAGGGGCTATTTTCACAATGGCTCCTCCATTCTGCCTTGCCCCAAACCTCTGATTTTATCCCAACTGGGCTCTGAACGGTGAAGTCTTGACCTCTACCTAGTTCACCTCTAAGCCTTTGGCCCTGCTGTTTGAGGGGAACTTCAAGGAGTCGGACTCTCAGCTGCCTCCCTATTGGCTTGGACCTTAATAGACCACCTGGCTCTCAGCAACCCATGTTCCTGCAGATTCCAAATCCTGGTCCAGGTCCAGGGCCAACCACAGATCCAGGTACGGGGCCATCACTTCACTATCATTGGTCACTCTGAACGGAGGTTGAGAAATGGTTGCAAGTGGTAATCTGTTGATGAGGAAGCTTCTATGTGAGAACAGTTTAAAGAACTCAAAGATTAGCAGGTTTACATTATCCCAAATTTACCAATCAGTTTTCCCTATTTTGTAAATGTAGTTGAAAAAATTCCTACCTTATGTAAAACTTTGGGCAAGCAGTTCAAATTGGAATTTTGATATATTGAAATCTTTTTCTCAGTTTAGTGTTTTGAGGTGTACATCTGAATGGGAATTTTCTTTAAAATGCTGTAATGATGCATACACATTTCCAAATTTATGGGATACTAATACATTTTCATACATAAAGGATTGGATTGAGAAAATGACGAGTTTTTCTGTTATCTGAGAAAAGTATTTTCTTTCAGATCCATGTATTGACCCTGAGCGAACTTACTGTCTAAAAGAGGCTTTGTTTTGGTCTTCCTCCCAGCTATCTGAGTGTAGGAACTAACTTTAGTGTATAGCAAAACCCAAGTAGCACAGCTTTATAGACCGAAATGAAGAGTTTCTGCAAAATTAAGTATGCATCACACTTGAAAACACTGAGGTCAAAGAGAAACTTAGACCCTCTAAGGAAACTCTTTTGTCCTAGGCTGAAATGCAACAGACTGAAGTTCAATTTAGAAGGCTGGACTATCATCTATTATTTTTTACCCTGGCCACCGCACTGTCAAAATGGAAGATGCGGCTAATCAATTACAGCAGCTGAGCTGGAATATTGTATAGCTTGTAATCTTTGAAGCTTAAAAGAAAATCCGTTTACAAAAATTTGGAGATACATCAAAATGACAAGGGGACTAAAAGTGCCATCACTTTTAGTTAACACCAGCCAGAGTTTTAGAAAGCTATAACATCCTCATTCCCCTTTTTCTTTACCTCTTCTAACATCTTCCAATTTGATCATCACCATGTCGTGGAAACAGAATTGATGGGATGCTTACAAAACAGATGTTTTCAAGGAATGCTAATAATATATTTAAACTGAGGATCTACCTTTCCAAGACGACATAAATTACAAGTGACAGAATACAAGGTACACAAGGATGCATTAAAATGTATACCACAGAGCAGACAAAATCACAGCAGATATTGTCCAGTCGGTATTTATTGAACACTCACTATATGATAGAAAGTCCCCAAATTTCTCCTGAAGAATTACTAATCTTTCACTCTGTCAAAGTATGGACTATCTGTTTAGAACATGACTCAAAAAGAAAAGTATAACAATTCACCGTACTCAGAACCAACAGGGGAAGAAGCAATAATATTCAGGATACTATCGTCTTATGACTAAATGAAGAAAGAATCATACATGTGAGTGTGTATATATGTATATATATACTCATACACAAACATCATAATGATGAAGTGCTTTTCCTTAACTTCATTACAACTGAAATATGCTTGTGCCTTCTGATGGCGAGTGTTTTCCAAAGGGAACTCTATTAGTGGTACGGAGGTCCGATTGTTGTTGATACTTTGTTCTTCCTGTCTCTTTCTTTCTTTGCTTCTCTGCCTGAACGTAACTTTCTCATACCAAATACAGATTTTTTTAGCTCTAACTTCACCCAGCACATAGCAGTGAGATTATTCTGGTAGTGCATCCTCAGTTTCTCTATCACCACTCTCTAAGTCAGTGGTTCTCCACCAGGGGTGACTCTGCACCCCTAGGGTCTTGGGCAATGTCTGGACATATTTTGGATTGACACAACTGGGGAAGGGATGCTACTGGCAACCAGTTGTTGGAGGCCAGGAATGCTGCTAAATGTTCTACAATGCATAAGCCAGCACCCCCATGACAAAGAATGATCCAATCCCAAATGTCACTCATGCTGGGACTGAGAAATCCTGGTCCAGAGTTAGGTATAACCAGGCCTACTATGTGACTGGTTCACTGCTAAGCAATTGTATTTTAGGGTTTCTGATGCAGAAGGTTAAATTAATCAAACTCCCTGGTTTGTGGCACATTTTCATCATTGGACTCTACAAGGCCTGATTTTCTTTCTTTCTTTCTTTCTTTCTTTTTCTGGTACGCGGGCTTCTCACCGTTGTGGCCTCTCCCGTTGCGGAGCACAGGCTCCAGACGCGCAGGCTCAGCGGCCACGGCTCACGGGCCCAGCCGCTCCGCGGCATGTGGGATCTTCCCGGACCGGGGCACGATCCCGTGTCCCCTGCATCGGCAGGTGAACTCTCAACCACTGCGCCACCAGGGATGCCCTCTGATTTTCTTTTATTTATTCTCTACCCCCATTCCCCCACTCTACCACTCTAGTGTATTTGATGTGTATCTTTTATTTGTATATGACCTTGTATAGCATTTAGGGGTGTGTTTGTGTACATGTATTTGATGTTACATGCATGGCATTGGGCTCTAAACCCACAGCATTCTCTTCCTGACTTTTTTTCACACAGCACTGTTTTCACGATCTACCCACGTTGCTGTGTGCAAATCCAGTGTGTTCCTTCTCATTGCTAAGAGATATTCCAGAGTATGCTTTCACCACAGTTGACTAATAACCTCCCACACTCCCACCACTATAAATGTCATGATGAACACCTTCATAAATGTTCCTTCTGTATCTGTGTGAGAATTTCTGAGATATACATCCAGGAGAGAGGCTACTCAGTGCTATTTCAGATATTATCATAAACGGTCTTCAAAGCAATGCTGTGAGATAACAGGCATCATTGTTTTCTACTGTAGAGAAGGAACAACAGAAATGTCCAGGGATTACATAAATTGCCCAAGGTTACTCAGCAGAGCTACGATTTGAACCTCTATTTTCTGAAGCTCACACCTTACTTTCTCCTTAGAAACCTCCAGATGTAGAAGAGAATGAAGTCCAGAGCAGAAGCAGCACTGACAGAAGGGTGACATGGAAGGACAAGCATGAGTCTGTACTCACAAAATACTCTAGAATCGTCTACCCTTCCCCAGATGAGGTATCTTCCTCTCCAGCCTCTTATTCCCAGGATAAGAGGAGCAAACCTCACAGGGACAACTGAGCCTCTGAGTTTGCTCCTGACCCTCTGAGTTTCCTTAGAGGATCAGGAGCAAACCTCACAGGGACAACTGAGCCCATCACAGCCTGAGTTTCAAGCCAAAGGACACCTCGCAAAAAAAACCCCCAAATCTCTCCTGGTGTTGCAATGTCCTCCCCATTCATTCTTTCATTCACTTTCAATATTAATCAACCATCATTTCCACTTATCTTCCAGTTGAATCATGTTTTGAGAAGTCAAAACTGGATTTGGCTGTGACTCTTTGGACCAGGTACGCATAATGAAAGGACGAGGAGGCTAGTGAAACAGGCCAGGCTCGGGATCCAGATTCCCAGGCCTGGGTCCAAGTGTTATTGAACCACTGAGCAATTGTGAGCAGCTCAGCTTCTCTGAGTCTCACTGAACTGCCCTGGGAAAGAGGTGAGGTTTAAGATTTTGTTCCAATGCACCTTCAGGGTCAGTGAGGGTCCCTCAAGAGCCCTTCAGAATGGCAGAGTGTTTGGGAATGAGAGCCCCAGAACTCGCCCACTTCGACCAATTTTATATACAGTCGTCCCTCGGTATCCACAGGGGATTGTTTCCAAGACCCTCCTTGGATACCAAAATCCAAGGATGCTCAAGTCCCTGATATAAAATGGTATGGTATCTGCCTATAACCTCCACACATACTCCTGTATACCTACTTAAAATCAGCTCTAGATTACTTATAATACCTAATGCAATGTAAATGCTATGTAAATAGGTATAAATACAATGTAATGTAAATAGCTGTCAGTGCATGGCAAATTCAAGTTTTCCTTTTGGGAACTTTTTGGACATTATTTTTCCAAATATTTTCAACCCATGGTTGGTTGAATTCGCTGACGCAGAACCAAGGATGTGGAGGGCCAGCTGTACTGACGTTGCATATAATAACACATCTTTTTACCACAAAGGGTTCCAGCACTAACAAAAGATTTTGAAAAACGACTGATCACAGTGACTTTCAAACTCTGCTCAGTGCCAGATACTCTCTGCTTCTATAACAAATCCCCCTTCTCTTGTCCCCAAAGCTCTGGCTTCCCTTAACTTCCCCTTCTCCTAGAAAACAAAGAAATTGAAGGAAGAATCGTGTTAGAGGGGCCAGGCAACATTCTCCATTAGACACAATCAGGCTGGGATCCAGGGCCCACAGTATGTCTAGAGGCCCACACAAATTATTTGCATTTTCATTTCTTTTAAAATCACAAGAGGGGACTTCCCTGTTGGCACAGTGGATAAGACTCTGCACTCCCAATGCAGGGGGCCCAGATTCGATCCCCGGTCAGGGAACTAGATTCTACATGCCTGCTGCAACTAAGAGTTCACATGCCACAACTAAGGAGCCTGTGTGCCGCAACTAAGAAGCCCGCATGTCACAACTAAGGAGTCCCCATGCTGCAACTAAGGAGCCAGTGAGCCACAACTAAGGAGCCCTTGAGCTGCAACTAAGACCCAGTGCAACCAAATAAATAAATAAATAAATGATTTTTTTAAAAATCAGAAGAAAAAAGAGGATAATAATAACGTATATATAAAAATGACTCCAGCCTGGATTAGATTTGTCTTCACGCCAAAACAGTAGTAAATAGTAGTAGTAATAAATAGTATTAAAAGATAATTTTTAATACTTTTTGGTGGAAGATGGGGCCCACGAAGGTATCATGGGCCCTAGCAGTGGGAGATACATGACCTCTGGGAGGCAGATCTGGGTTCAGATCCCTGCCTTTCCCTTCTTGGCTGCCTGTTATTTACCTGTGTGTCTCAGGCTTTTGTCAGCTCAACGGGGACCCAGATCCCCCTGAGTTGTTGTTGGGAGGCGTAAGTGAGCACGTGCGGGAAGCTCTGGCCCACAGGAGCCACACCCGCGCCTTAAGTGAGGACGTGGGCAGGAGTTACATCCGCGCCCGGCCTCCTCCTGACGCATGCTCTGGCACAAGCCTCCAGCCAGATCACACAGGTACACGTTTCAGGAAGCACTTAGCCAAGCTTCGCTCCTTGACCTCGCCTCTAAATTTCTAAAATCTCCTGCCAGATAATTCAGCCCTGCTTTGTTCTCTCTGTGAGGGATTAAACAGAAATCATAGAATGGTCTTAGAATACCCCCTGCTTCTCTGTGGAAAAAAATCCCAGTTTTGACAGAAATAAGCTGATGTAAACGCAGGAGCCACAGCCTGGACCTCACCCTTTCTCATTTTTCCATCCTTTTTTTTTTTTTTTCGGTACGCGGGCTTCTCACTGCTGTGGCCTCTCCCATTGCGGAGCACAGGCCCCGGACGCGCAGGCTCAGCGGCCATGGCTCACGGGCCCAGCTGCTCCGCGGCATGTGGGATCTTCCCGGACCGGGGCACGAACCAGGACCGGGGCAGGCAGACTCTCAACCACTGCCCCCCCAGGAAGGCCCCCTTTCTCATTTTTATCCCCCAGAGCTGAGAAATAGCCAGACCTGACAATAGAAATAGAAATGAACAGAATGTATGGCTTCATTGACATGAAAGATCTGTCCCTGGAAAGGTGCGCCTTTCAGAAACACACAAAAACTTTTAAACTTCGAGGTGAGTATTTGCTGTTTTAATTTTAAAATAAGAATATAAGGGCTTCCCTGGTAGCGCAGTGGTTGAGTCCGCCTGCCGATGCAGGGGACACGGGTTCGTGCCCCGGTCCGGGAGGATCCCACATGCCGCGGAGCGTCTGGGCCCGTGGGCCATGGCCGCTGAGCCTGAGTGTCCGGAGCCTGTGCTCCTTAAGGGGAGAGGCCACAACAGTGAGAGGCCCGCGTACCACAAAAAAAAAAAAAAATATATATATATATATATATATAGCATTAGCAAAACCACTCCAAGTTAAGAGCACACTAAAAATCAAGTGGAACTTGTAAAGCCAACTGGCCCGAGGCAGGGGAACGCAATCAGACTCACAGGTTGTATCAGACTGAAACTTTCCGGACCACCCAGTTCCAGAAACTGACCTGGAGACTTTCCGGACCACTCAGTTCCAGGAACTGACCTGGGGACTTTCCACCCGGCCCAGCCTTCCCGCCTTTCGAGGGGCGGGACTAACGGTCCCTCACGATACCCGAAAAGACCACCAAATAAGGAATACCCTGCGCCCCGCCCCCGGATTCACCACACCCCTTTCCCTTCTTCCCCTATAAATTCTGCCCAAACCCCCGCCCGGGCGCGACTTCTCTGGCCCCTTTCTCTCGGGCCAGTGAGCCCTGTCCAGGAGCGTTCCCAAATAAAGCTTGTTTAAGCTCTCCTCCATCTTTGGTGCCGTTCCTTACATTTAGTGCCGAAACCCGGGAGGGGTACCAAGCCCCGGGGTTACCGCGCGGCCTGCTCCTCCCCTCCGCCAGGAGACAACCAGGGAACCTCTACTCATCCACCCGATCCGGCAGAAAACGGGGTAAGTCCCCCTCCCTTGTTCCCTCCGACCCTCAGAGTCCCTGCCCACCGGACTCCCTGTCCTTAATCGCGGCCACGTCAGGGACTCCTCCGTCCTCTCTCTGGGCCTCGGGCAACTGTGGAGACGTCCCAATCGCCTGACCGCCCTCCGACCTGCCGTGAATTGGAGACGGAGACCAGGGATGCCTCTCTCCCTCTCCATTCACTCAGGGACAGACTAGGGGTCATGGGAACCTCACAATCGAAACCAGATCCTAAGACGCCCCTGGGGTGTCTCCTAGCCAATTTTACAGCCCTCGGTTTCTCCCAAATCTCCGTCGCCGACAGCTTATTTTCTATTCCACTGTGGCCTGGCCACAATATCCTCTAGACAATCAATCCAAATGGCCTCCTGAAGGGACTTTCGATTTTAACATCCTCCGTGATCTAGATAATTACTGCCGCAGAACGGGCAAATGGTCCGAGGTCCCCTAGGTCCAGGCCTTCTGGTATTTACGCTCCCGCCCTTCCCTCTGCGTCGATTGTTCCACTTCCCAGATCCTTCTTGTCAAACAGACATCTCCTACATCCAAGCCCCTAACTTCCTTTGACGATGACCCCCCTCCACTAGCCGACCCACCCGAATCTCTCGCCTCTCCCCCCTCCAGAGCCCCTCTCCAACCTCCACCCTACCCTGAAGCGCTCCCTCCTCCTCCCGAACCCGCTCCGGCCCCTCCAACCGCTCCCCCGCCTCCCTCAACGGTTTCTCCTCCCACGCCCCTTGCTTCGCCAATTAGTGCACATACATGCTCTCACGACTCCCAAGATCCAAATCTCCTGTGCCCTCCGAGGGAGGTAGCAGGAGCGGAAGGATTAGTTAGAGTTCATGTTCCCTTTTCCCTCCAAGATCTCTCTCAAATAGAAAAGCAATTAGGCTCCTTTTCTGCCGACCCTTCCCGGTACATCAAAGAATTTCGCTCTCTCTCTCAAGCTTACGATCTGACCTGGCACGATATCTTTGTGATCCTATCTTCTACTCTGACCCCTGACGAGAGGGAAAGAATTCAAACTGCTGCCCAAAACCATGCAGATCAGGTTCACCTTACCGACAACTCCATGCCTGTCGGAGCGACTGCCGTACCTGGCACCGATCCAGGCTGGACATATCAGGATGGCCAAGATGGCCGCCGTAAACGCGACCTCATGATCCAATGCCTCCTGGCTGGCATGCAGGCTACCGCTCATAAGGTGGTCAATTTTGAAAAACTAAAAGAGATAACCCAAGAACCTAACGAAAATCCAGCTATCTTTCTCAGTCGCCTTACAGAGGCCTTAACTCTCTACACCCGGCTGGATCCCGACACGCCGGCAGGGGCAGCGGTCCTAGCCACCCATTTTATCATCCAATCAGCCCCGGACATCCGAAAGAAATTAAAACGGGCAGCAGATGGCCCTCAGACCCCTATTCGCGATCTGGTAAAGATGGCCTTTAAAGTCTATAATGGCCGTGAGGATTTGGCAGAATCCAGCCGACAGGCTCGGATGCACCAGAAGGGGGCCCTCCAAACCCAAGCCCTTGTAGCCGCCCTAAGGCCGGCCATCTCCCATGGATCACAGCATCCACGGGGTCCGCAAAAGGCAACCCCGCCAGGTGTCTGCTTCAAATGCGGAAAAGAAGACCACTGGGCTCGCCAATGTCCCAATCCCCGACCTCCTTCTAAGCCCTGTCCCAGCTGCGGGCTAACGGGCCACTGGAAGAGTGACTGCCCTACGACTGGCCCTCCCTCAGCGTCTCCACGCGGGGGGCAGGCCGACCCAACGGCATTACCACTCGAACTGCTGGGATTGGCTGACGACTGACGGCGCCCGGACTCGAAGACCCCCATCACCCTCGCCGAGCCCAGGGTAAAGCTACAGGTAGCAGGTAAGTCCATCTCATTTCTGGTAGAAACGGGGGCTACCTATTCGGTCCTGCCTACCTATTCCGGGCCAGTTTCTCCTTCCCAGATCTCGGTCATGGGTATTGATGGCAAACCATCCTTCCCACTCCAGACCGGTCCACTCCCATGTCATATCGAAGGACTCCCTTTTACTCATTCCTTCTTAGTCATACCATCCTGCCCAGTTCCCTTGCTAGGCCGAGATGTCCTTTTCCACTTAGGGACCTCCCTCCAGCTGGTTAGACTTGACCCTAAGGTCCCCTCTTCCCAACTCCTGCTTCCTCTTCTCGGTCTGTCTCTAGAACCCTCCCCCTCCTATTCCCCTCTTCCAATCACACCGAACCCAATCAATCCCCAAGTCTGGGATACTTCTAAGCCCATAATAGACTCCTTATCCCCACTGACTCTCCCTGCAACACCCCCATCCTGCCTGTCCGCAAGGCCTCTGGGGATTATCGCCTGGTCCAGGACCTCCGACTAATCAATGAGGCCATAATTCCTCTCTACCCAGTAGTACCAAACCCCCATACACCTTGCTCTCCCATATCCCCCCATCCACAGCCCACTTTACGGTTCTGGATCTCAAAGATGCCTTTTTCACTATCCCCCTACATCCCGACTCCTATTTCCTCTTCGCCTTTACCTGGACGGAGCCGGATACCCATACTTCCAGTCAGCTCACCTGGACAGTTCTTCCCCAGGGCTTCCGCGACAGTCCTCACCTCTTCGGTCAGGCGCTCGCACGGGACCTCACTTCCTGCTCCCTTATCCCCAGCACACTCCTTCAATATGTAGATGACCTCCTCCTTTGTAGCCCATCTCTCAGCCTCTCAAGACAACACACTGCAGCTCTCCTCAATTACCTTGGCTCTCGGTTATCGGGTCTCCCCAGCCAAGGCTCAGTTATCTGTATCTTCTGTAATCTACCTGGGGCTCCACCTTACCCCTACCACAAACGGTCTAATAGCCGACCGCACCTGGATTATCCGTGAACTCCAGCCTCCGGAAACAGCGGAACAAATTCTCTCCTTTTTGGGCCTTATAGGATTTTTCCGGCACTGGATCCCTAACTTTGCTCTTCTCGCTAAACCCGTATATCTAGCCGCTAAAGAAACCCCTCAAGGACCCTTCACCTCTCCTTCCGCCGTTCGACAGGCCTTTCTCACCCTCCGTAACGCTCTGATATCTTCTCCTCCCATTTCTCTGCCCAACCCAAACCGACCTTTTCACCTTTTTGTAGATGAACGGGCCGGAATAGCTACTGGACTCCTTGCCCAGCCTGTAGGGCCTTCCTACCGCCCTGTGCTTACCTCTCCAAACAGCTAGACCCAACCATTCGGGGATGGCAACCATGCCTTCGGGCCCTAGCAGCGGCCGAACTGACCAAACAAACACTCAAACTGACTCTGGCCCACCCACTAAGCGTGCTTTCCTCCCACCGGCTGGTCGACCTCCTAGGCCACAAGTCTCTCTCCCTCCTGGGCCCCTCCGGCATCCAGGAGTTCTACCTGCTGTTCATTGAAAACCCTGCTATCTCCCTTGACCTCTTCCCCCGCCTAAACCCGGCCTCCCTCTTGCCTATCTCCAATACCGGGACCTCCCCTTCCCACTCCTGGCCTCTCTCTCACTGCTGTGGCCTCTCCCGTTGCGGAGCACAGGCTCCGGACGTGCAGGCCCAGCGGCCATGGCTCACGGGCCCAGCCGCTCCGCGGCATGTGGGATCTTCCCAGACCGGGGCACGAACTCGTGTCCCCTGCATCGGCAGGCGGACTCTCAACCACTGCGCCACCAGGGAAGCCCGAGAGGGACTCTTTGACACCCCTCTTTCAAACCCGGACCGCACCCTCTTCGTAGCATGCTTGCTCCCTGTTTTCTTAGGTTCCTTCGCAGGCACATGGAGGAAGTCTCTCGGGTGGCCACAAACCAAATGCTCCCCGGCCCTTACACCTTGCTTCCTACAGAACCCCCCACTGGTCTCCCTTAAGCCTCGGACCTCTGGTCGCCCGACTCCCCTTTTGACGCCCCCATTCAGCAAGAAGTAGCCAGAGATCAGAACGCCGCCCCATTACACCAAAGATGTCGGGATGTAAGGCCAACTGGCCCGCCAACTGGCCCGAGGCAGGGGAACGCAATCCGACTCACAGGTTGCATCAGACTGAAACTTTCCAGACCACCCAGTTCCAGAAACTGACCTGGAGACTTTCCGGACCACTCAGTTCCAGGAACTGACCTGGGGACTTTCCACCCGGCCCAGCCTTCCCGCCTTTTGAGGGGCGGGACTAACGGTCCCTCACGATACCCGAAAAGACCACCAAATAAGGAATACCCTGCGCCCCGCCCCCGGATTCACCACACCCCTTTCCCTTCTTCCCCTATAAATTCTGCCCAAACCCTCGCCCGGGCCCGACTTCTCTGGCCTCTTTCTCTCGGACCAGTGAACCTCGCCCGGGAGCGTTCCCAAATAAAGCTTGTTTAAGCTCTCCTCCGTCTTTGGTGCCATTCCTTACAGAACTGATGGGATGCGTTAAAGCCATGGAGGTAGAATGAAGAACTCTGTGCCTGAAAGTGAACTAGAATCCATTTTGGGAACTGTGCACAATATGTATGTGTGTGTCTGTGTGTGTATATGTGTGTGTGTGTGTGTAGAGAGAGATAACAGTCATGCACACACACACACACAACTAGTTAAAAGGAAATTAGGGTACAAGAGTGACCCAGGAGCCCACCTCCAAACCCCAGCTGGATCACCTGGACTGAAACCGGGCTGGGGTCACGCGTCATGTGAGAAAGATGCTTCCACCCCTTCCCCAGTGAAAGGGGCCTCACCTGAACACACCTTGCCCTACGCCCATTGGCTCCCTTCCTGAGACAGAAGGGGCCGTAAGTTCCCATGGACTCCAAAGGCCTTGGGTCTTGGGTAGCTGGCATTTATGGACAAGTCTTGCAAACAACTGGCATCCAAATCTAGACCTGTGAGTGCCAACCTTTGGATTATTCCACCTCTGACATGGTTGCTCTCATGCTCTCTTGTGAGAGTGAAAACTCACAAGGGGCAAGGTGATTTTACTAGGACACAGACCTTTGATGCATATACAGCAAAAAGCCTGACTCTGTTGGGAGGATGGGGTGCCGGTGCCTCTTGTCTCTTGCCAACACTGGCTTGATAAATCTGCCCTTTCCCTATAGGACGTACTCCATATTCCATACTACGTGACATCCAGTTAATCCCAAATCCTGATGAATGACCCGTTGGCAGCCAAAGGAACCACCCACATGCCAGATGTAGGCTGAAATATTGGTGCTGATCTTGTCTGAATGGTGGGGCCATAGGAAATGGATATTTTCTTCTTTCTACTTTTCTGACTTTGTCAATTTTCTACCTTACCCTTAGAATGGAGGAGGGGATAGCTACTATCTAAAATGAACATGAAATCAGGCACATGGCAGCCCCTCAAAAGAAACAAAGTTACTTGGTGATGTGGTCTGGAATTAACCACTGGTTCCTTTAATGATGTAATCTATCAGATACTGATTTTCAAGGAAATCTAAACTTTGCTCTCATTTTCTCACCCTAAATGTTGCTGAAAGAGAAACTAGTCTGTGTCTCTTTAGCTTAGAGGATAACAGTCTCTGTTACAAAAGATTCTTTCTTAGAAAATGTCTTGTTGCATCTTTACAAGGTTGCTTTCCCTCCAGGACACTCAGGAAAAGCTATTCTTGCCAGAAATAATAATCAAGCTAAATAAAATATGGCCTAAAAAAGGATTTACACTTCCATTCATGAGAATGGAACATGGCAGGAGATGAATCAGGCACCTCATTTAATTCATTGTCCTAACAAGGGTGGTTATCTGGTTTCACAGCCTACAGGAAAGAAAAGAAGCGAAATAGGAAAGGGATGGAGAGAGAAGGGTCAGAGATGTAGTTGGTAAGGTTGACGGGGGTGAGCAGACACAAACGCCTGCCTAACTCAGAGGGTAAAGAAGAAGAGGTGTCAAAAGATATTTTCAAAGCAGATATAAAAAATTTCATACAAAATTTGTGAGGTGCTATTGAACCAAAATTAAGAAATTGAGTCTTTTTAATTTTATGAACAGTGCCTGGCACGTGGCAGGCATTCGTTTTATGGATACTGAATGGATAAATAACACAGATCCCTGAGCGGAATGCAGTGAAATGGCCACACAGATTCTGCTGGTGCCAGTAGAAATTCTATTTTCTTTTTGGCGAGTCATTTAGAAAGATGTACCAGGTCTTAAAAATGCTATAACTTGGGATTCGGCAATTATATTTTTAGGAATCTGACCTAACAAAATAATCTTAAAGTCGTAAAGAGCCTTATGCAAGAGTATTTCTAATTGATAGGCTACTGGCAGTAACACCGGAAACAAGTCAAATTTCCAACAACGTGGAATGGCTAAATAAACTCAGTGGAATATTACAGAACCAGTATCACAAGATGTTCAGGACAACCTGTAAAAATATTAAAAAATGCTCTAAATTCTTTAAATTTATCTATCAATCAATCAATTTATCTATCTACGAATATATGTATACATATGTGTGCCTTTATATATGTGTGTGTGTACAAAGTCATATATATGGTATGATTATACTTCTGAATTAAAAGAATAACTATTATTTCCTATACCAACAGTATCACAGAGTAATCAAATAGTTGTTGAAGGAAAGTTTCACTTTATGGAAGTATTCCAGCTAATAAATGAAGACTGAAGGAAAGGATGAGAATAACACTGAATTAGTTACCTTTGCTGAGTAACGAATTACCCCAGGACATAGAGGCCGACAACAACACAGTTTCTACGGGTCAAGAATTCAGGCTGAGCTAGGGGTTCTGGCTCAGGATCTTTCAGGAGCCACCATCAAGATGCCATCTGAAGACTTGCCTTCCGAGCTCACTCACGGGGCTATTGTCAGGAGGCATCAATTCATTTCCACATGGTCCTCCTGACATGACTGCTGGCTTTGCTCAGAGCAAGTGGCCCTGAGAAAGAGGGGCAGAAGCTACACTGCCTTTTATGACCTCAACTTGCAAGTAACATACCATCACTTCTCTCATATTCTATGGGTCATGTCCACCAACTGTGATACAGTCCAGAAGAACATCACACAAGGGCGTGCATACAAGGAGGCAGGGCGCACTGGGGGCTGTCTTAGAGGCTGCCTACCATGAACACCATTTTTCAACCCCAATGAATTAATGGATCTATGCTATAATCATCAGTGGCTGCTGACATCACAAGAGAGACAAGACCAGATATGAAAGACTACTTAAGTAACAACAGCAGCTATGAAGTAGTCTTGTCAAAAAACTTGAACTTGAATCTGATTAAGCCTCTGGTCCCATCCACTAATGTACAGAAACTAGAGGGGCCAAAGGAACATGTTAAACAATACCATGTAAATGCAATTAGCAAAATCCAGACTGTGAGAAATTTTACAAGACAAAGAACTAATATCTTCAAAAAATAAATGTTTTGAGGATTAAAAAAAAGGGAGGAAGGGAGAAAACCTACAGAAAGAGACTTAAGGACATATCAACAATTACAATGTTTGAACATTATCTCAATCCTGATCTGAACAAATTATGAAAAAGAAGACTTAGCATATAAATATTAAGTAAAGGAGAAACTTTAGACAAATACAAAATACAACATCCTGAAATTATTCATTTTAAAGGGAAAGATAATTCTACACACCCAATATGTGTTTTCTTCAAAAAAAAAACCATTATAAACTTACGGTTACCAAAGGGGAAAGATGGGGGGAGGGATAAATTAGGAGTTTGGGATTAACATATACACACTACTGTATATAAAATAGATAATCAACAAGGACCTACTGTATAGCACAGGGAACTCTACTCAATATTCTGTAATAACTTATATAGGAAAAGAATCTGAAAAAGAATGAATATATGTGTACGTATAACGGAACCACTTTGCTGTACACCTGAAACTAACTCAACATTGTAAATCAACTATACCCCAATATAAAATAAAAATTAAATTAAAAAAAGAAAACATTATAGTAAGAACATTTATTTATCCAATCAGGTAACAAATGCTTATGAAGTACCTAATATGACCAAGGCAGTAATTATCCTGGACCAGAATAGAAAAAGTCATTATTCTGCTTGATACCTGGTGGAGAAGGCAGCAAAATGCAAGCAGCATTTCTGAAAATTGTTGTAAAAATGACTGAGTCGAATAATCTGAAATTTGACTTGGGTAGAAGACATCAAATAAATTATCTTATCTTTTTTGCTTTGTTTAATTTTATAACATGTTGTTAAAACACATCACCATTTTACCTTAATGATTAATATGCCTGCCCTAACTCAAGCTTTTAGTGTCAAAGTAGATCTATTTACTTTCTTTTGGTGTGATTAAATATTCTTATTTCCATAGCCTTATTTAGATTGAGATATGATTCACATATCATAAAATTCACCTGTTTAAAGTGTACAATTCTGCTTTAGTGTATTCACAAAGTTATACAACTATGACCACTATCTAATTCTAGAACAATTCCATCACCCCCATAAAGAAATCCCATACCCATTAGCATTCCCTTGCCAGAGCCCAACCCTCTTACCTGTGGCCCCCTCCTAACCCTAGGCAACTATTAATCTATTTTCTGTCTCTGTGGGTTTACCTATTCTGTATATTTCATATAAATGAAATCACATAATCTATATGTTCTTTTGTGACTGGCTTCTTTCACATAGTATAATGCTTTCAAGGTTCATCATGTTGTAGCATATATCAGTACTTTGTTCCTTTTTATGGCCAAATAATACTCCATTGTCTGGATAGACCACATCTGTTCACCTCTTTTTGATGGACATTTGCATTGTTTCGACTTTGGGGCTATTATGAATAATGCTGCTATGAACATTTGTGCACAAGTATTTTGTGTGGACATATGTTTTTAATTCTCTTGGGTAGATACTTAGAAGTAGATTTGCTGGGTCATGTGATAACTCTTTGTTTAACTTTTTGAGTAATTGCCCACACTTATATCTTCCCCATGTCTAATACACTCAAGTCTTATTGGACTGGCTTGCCTTGTTCACGTGTTCCTCCTCAACCAATCACCATGGTGGCCAAGGGTCTGTGAGGAGTGGACTGGCCAGTCTATGTCCTGCACCCAACTTTGGAGCTGGAAAGGAAGCCACCCACCTCATATACAAGCCACGGGGACTGGGAGTGAGGAAGGGGGGTGGCCCCCACAGGAAATGTGAGAAAGGGGGAACAAAGAAGGGAGCAAGAAGCAAAAATGCGTGCCATGCTGGCTTTCTATGGGTACAGATGTAGCCGACCCAAACTAATCATGAATTGAGAGCAAGACATAATCTACTATGATCTTTCTGCCTCTATCTGGCACTTGGTACAATAGCTTGCATGTAGTCAAAATCATTTTTAATACTTTCAAAATCATTGCCAAAGCAATAAATCTCATTCTGAGAAATTTGTAAAACAAGAAATACAGAAATACAAAAAAGCAAATAAAAGTCTCACTACTCTGAGCAACCAGCGTTAAAATTTCAGAGATTTAAATTTTTTTCTATACATATGCAAATATACAAATATGCGTACAGACAAAATATTTATTGACCAACCAGAACATTTCAATTTGACTGGCTCTCAAGTTACACCTAACTTATTATTTTGGAAAAGTCTGGTTTTCTGCCATAAAGTTGACATTTAAATGCCAAGGCCTCACTCCATTTCTTGAATTATGTTGACATAATAGCTGTTATTACCTATTACCTGTTTATACTTTATTTTGTCCAACATTTTAAAATGCTTCCATTTGTCAAGGTATTTTTACATGATGTGATATCTGGAATTTACTTCAAAAAAGTTTGAGAGCAGTACAAGAAGTGGATAAAAGTATGGATAAAACAGACTGGCTATGAACTGATAATGCTTGAAGCTGATGATCATACCTGGGGGCTCAATATTCTACTGGGTCAACTTTTGTATATGTTCAACATTTCTCAAATAAAACATTTAAAAATAAACATATTTTATACATTACTTTCATAGATCTAAGCCAAATTCTTTAAAAGTACTGAATTTGTAATTTTCATTTGAGCTGAAAAATCATTACACTATCCTTTTCTGTTATAAAACAAAATATATATTATTGGACAAATTTTCTCTTCTTCCTTTGTTCAAGAGGTACCATGAATGAAAATAAAAACAAAAATAAACAAATGGGACCTAACTGAACTGAAAAGCTTTTACACAGCAAAGGAAACCATAAACAAGATGAAAACACAACCCTCAGAATGGGAGAAAATATTTGCAAACGAAGCAACTGACAAAGGATTAATCTCCAAAAATATATAGACAGCTCATGCAGCTCAAATATCAAAAAAAAAAAACCCCAACAAACAACCCAATCAAAAAATGGGCAGAAATAGGCATTTATCCAAAGAAAACATACAGTTGGCCAAAAAGCACATGAAAAGATGCTCAGCATCACCAATTACTAGAGAAATGCAAATCAAAACTACAATGAGGTGTCACCTCACACGGGTCAGAATAGCCATCATCAAAAAATCTACAAACAGTAAATGCTGGAGAGGGTGTGGAGAAAAGGGAACGCTTCTGCACTGTTGGTGGGAATGTAAATTGATACAGCCACTATACAGAACAGTATGAAGGTTCCTTAAAAAACTAAAAATAGAACTACCATGTGACCCAGCGATCCCACTACTGGGCATATACACCTGGAGAAAACCATAGTTCAAAAAGATACGTGCACCCCAATGTTCACTGAAGCACTATTTACAATAGCCAGGACATGGAAGCAACCTAAATAGCCAGCAACAGAGGAACGGATAAAGATGTGGTACATATATACAATGGAATATTACTCAGCCATAAAAAGGAACGAAATTGGGTCATCTGTAGAGACGCGGATGGACCTAGAGACTGTCATACATAGAGACCGTCATACAGAGTGAAGTAAGTCAGAAAGAGAAAAACAAATATCATATATTAACGCATATATGTGGACTCTAGAAAAATGGTACAGATGAACTTATTTGCAAAGCAGAAATAGAGACACAGATGTGGAGAACACACGTATGGAACCAAGGCGGGGGTGCTGGTGGGATGGACTGGGAGATTGGGATTGACATTTATACACTACTATGTATAAAATAGATAACTAATGAGAACCTGCTATATAGCACAGGGAACTCTGCTCAGTGCTCTGTGATGACCTAAATGGGAAGGAAATCCAAAAAAGAGGGGATATATGTATAGCTGATTCACTTTGCTGTACAGCAGAAACTAACACAACATTGTAAAGCAACTATACTCCAAAAAAAAAAGAGGTACCATGAAAACGTACACATATATATATATTTATGTTGGAGTCCATGTGGAAAGAATGTCCTTGTTATACCAATGCAAAATGAGTATTACAGAATCATGTAGCAATGAATACCCAAGTTAAACCACTTAATTTAATGCAATGTAGTGCAGACTCCATGTTGACAAATTAGCTACAGAACAGTCAATTATGAAAAATGGTGCCACAGTCAGAGGGGCCCAGGCATGGGTTCTTCGTCAACCTGGCCATCGTGAAGCCCAGTAGGAGCCATGGGCCCCGAAAGCATGTGACATTACTCAAGCTGACTGGAGGCCAAGCCACGATTCTAGCAAGTCTCCAGCAGAAAGCATGTGATTGCCACTAATTACTAGGTATTATTTGTGTAATGCTGCCTTAAATAACGGCATTTTTTTTTTACTGTTGCATGTTTTGTTTTGTTTTTTTAAAATAACTCCATACTTTAAGGTGACTAAAATCTGCTCAGATGCTCTTTGGCTGACTTCATCGAAATACACAATTCAGTCATCAACACTGAAAACAATTTGCATTATATCACTCTTTTTGCACATCCTGATAGCGAGCTAATTTTGTGGTGTGTTCCTGCAAAAGATTAGATTTGGTTCATTTAGATATAGGAAAAGTGGGAAATAGGATACTATCCTTGGGAAAAGAATATCCTACTTAAGATTACTATTTACAATGAGACGTTAAAGATAAAATAATCAGTGTGGTAGTATTGAACAGTCTATTGGAAGAACAATTTCTCAACAATACATACTGTGAGGTATCCACGGAATGCATCCCGATGTTTCTCTGCAGGCAATTAGGCTGAAAATTAAAGTGTTCATTTTCCACCTGCCAAGGCCCACATCCTTATGAGGTGGCAATTTCCACAGTAATCGAGGAAATCGAATTGAAATAACCGTCACTTCTAAGTCTTCAAAAAAGTCATTACTGGCACTTTCAAACTATTCTGTGCCTTTTAGAAAATATAGGAAAAGGGCTTTTCTGTTTCATAGTGGATCCTTGATTCTCCTCTCAAGCCCTGAATCACCTCACAAGCGTATTTCATGTCTGAATTTCAGTATCTCTAAAGAAGATACTTCAACAGATGGTTGAAAAGGAAATAGGACAAGAATCAAAGGAGATGGTTTCGAAAGGAAGCTTAGAGAAGCTAACCCAATGCACGGTAACTTCATATGTCTAAAAAAAGTGCCACTCAGCTGGCTGGTGGATGAAATAGAATAAGGTCTGTGCATCGCCGTGCACTGATTTTCCTCAAGGAAGCAGAAAAGAGAAACAGCCCCTCCCAGAGATCCAGGCTCTGTGCCGGGTTCTAGAAGCCTGATCTCATCCAGTAGGAGGGGTGGAGTCAGCCTTCAGGCTGAGCGCTCTGGAGCTGAAGGAAAAAAAAATCATGAAATGAAAAGGTAGTACAAAGGAAGCATCAGTCTGAAAGGGCCAAAGAAGAAGGCAAAACCCACTTCCAAACAAAGGTGTGAGGAATGGATTCTATTTATTTATTTACTTTATTTATTTATTTTTGGCTGCGTTGGGTCTTCGTTGCTGCGCATGGGCTTTCTCTAGTTGCGGCGAGCGGGGGCTACTCTTCACTGCGGTGCATGGACTTCTCATTGCGGTGGCTTCTCTTGTTGTGGAGCACGGGCTCTAGGCACGTGGGCTTCAGTAGTTGTGGCTCGTGGGCTCTAGAGTGCAGGCTCAGTAGTTGTGGCACGTGGGCTCAGTAGTTGTGGCTCGTGGGCTCTAGAGCGCAGGCTCAGTAGTTGTGGCACACGGGCTTAGTTGCTCCGCAGCATGTGGGATCTTCCAGGACCAGGGCTCAAACCCGTATCCCCTGCATTGGCAGGCGGATTCTTAACCACTGCGCCACTAGGGAAGCCCGGATTCTATTTATTTTTATTTCATTTCTGAGACAGTTCCTGGAGAGGTTCATGGTGGGTGCAGGAGCTGAGAAGGAACTTTCTGTGGCAGGAGGAGGAGCTCAGGCAACAACTGCTATTCTAGTGATGTTGAAATTTTCAACCTAAGATGTGTTGTCTGCATGAAGCCACCGAATGCCCAATGTTATTTTTTTTTACATCTTTATTGGAGTATAAGTGCTTTACAATGGTGTGTCAGTTTCTGCTTTATAACAAAGTGAATCAGTTATACATATACATATATCCCCGTATCTCCTCCCTCTTGCGTCTCCCTCCCTCCCACCCTCCCTATCCCACCCCTCCAGGCGGTCACAAAGCACCGAGCTGATCTCCCTGTGCTATGCGGCTGCTTCCCACTAGCTAGCTACCTTACGTTTGGTAGTGTATATATGTCCATGCCTCTCTCTCGCTTTGTCACAGCTTACCCTTCCCCCTCCTCGTGTCCTCAAGTCCATTCTCTAGTAGGTCTGCATCTTTATTCCCGTCTTACCCCTAGGTTCTTCATGACCTTTTTTTTTCTTAGATTCCATATATATGTGTTAGCATACGGTATTTGTCTTTCTCTTTCTGACTTCCTTCACTCTGTATGACAGACTCTAGGTCCAAGAGCAATACAGACAAGGGATCCACAGGAGAAGCTAAAGGAATCCCTTCACACTTACAAAACAGACACTTAGTCAAAGCCACTCTCCAGACAGGTGACAGTTTTCTCAAGCCCCTCCGTGCATACAATAGGCACACACCTCTGGGGCTGGGGGTGTGACAGCCCAGGCGGGAGCTGGAAAACATGAAGACAGGACAACAAAAAGCAGCGTTTCCACCTGAGCTCTTACAGACTGAGAAAACGAAGCCCAGAGGGCACCACGAGCTTTTCTGTTCCGGTGTCTCACTTGAAGGTAGAAAATAAACTATGGTAACTAAGAATGAAATAGCAGAGTAATATCTGAGAGTTGTAAAGGTCAATACTATGACTATAAGTTTGAAAAACATTTAAAATATTTACTTTTTCATAGATTACATATTGTTTAGTGTCCCTATTTTAATTTCAAAAGGAAATACTCTCTTTGGATTTAATGTAAGTCATATTGTAGCAATGAGAAGAATGGCATATCTGAATTATATAATGCTCACACAAAGAAATATTTAGATGAAAAGAAGTATCTTTGGTGCTGAGGATGGAAATTAATTTCCCTGGGATATCTTGTACTTTTAAATGCTGTGCAAAACAAACAAAACAAGCAAACAAAAAAGTGGTGTGCACACTAATAAAAAACTCTCCACAATTTCCACCCACATACGGGCATGTGTGGGTGTGAAAAAAACCCAACTACGATCTCATAAAGCACCGCTGACTTTTAAAAAATGCACAACGTGAGAGTTGTGAGTTAAGTTTTATTTGGGGCAAAATGAGGACTGCATCCCAGGAGACAGTGTTTCAGACAGCTCTGAGAAACTGCGAGGAGGTGAGGGGGGAGCCAGGTTACATAGAAGTTTTGTAACAAAGGGCAGGTAGTCTGAACATCAGAAGATTATTGTTAATTAAAGAAAACCAGATATCTCAAGTTAAGGAATTTAGCGCTTTTCTATGTATGGGAAGATGCAAGAGCCTGGGCTCGCTGAAATCCTTCCTTTGATAGGCACCTCAGCTATCTGGGACTAGGTGTTTTCACATCGTGAGTTTCCTCGGGGCTCACCGCGGGGAGTGGCTGCAGCCTAATGGCTGCTAGATGGCAGGTATTCTTCCCTTCCTGAGTTCCCTCAGGGCTCACCAGCTCACCTGGCTGCAATCACTGATGACTGTGACATCCTTTGTTTGCCGATACTGCAGGCAATATTCCATTTATCAGTACTAATGTATCACGAATGAAATATGAGATGTTAAGAGTTTACAGAAAAGTGCAGAGGTCAAAAAAAATCATTTACTGCAAAAAAGTGGTGAAGAGGGTTTTGAAATCATGACTTTCCGTTCGCTTCATTATTAAGAGCCCAAGAACTCAAATATTTGGAGTCACAGGAACATAAAGCTAGTAAATGTATTTTGAAAATAGCAACTATCCCACTGTTTGCCAAATAGGATTTCACATTATCAAATATCCTTTCTCTGAGGACATTAAGTGATTTTACAGAATCTAAAAGGCAATGGTAATCAAGTAAGGAAAAAGGATGTACCACCATGCATCACTCTCAAGTCATAAACAGACTCTACAAACGGTGCTTGATGCTATTAGCATGGGGTGATGCTAATGGTACAAAAATAACAAGTACAAGCTCACTACTTGTTCATTATTATATTAACTTTAGTTAGTTTCAGACAGTTTATGTAGGTATTATTAGAATCTGAAATCTCCTTCCTAGGTAATTTAAAATCCCTTTAGAAAGCAGGAAAAGCAGTACAGGATTTCCCTAGACCAGGGGTGGCAAAACACAGCCTGCAGGACAAATCCTGACCACCACCGGCTTTTAGTAAAAACAGTTGTACTGGAACCCACCCCTATCTATTTATGTCTATATTTTCTGTGGTGCTTTCGCACTCTAATGGCAGAGGTTGAGTGGTTGCAGTGCAAACTGTATGCCCCAGAAACTCTAAATTATTTACTACCTGGCCCTTTACTGACCGATGCACTAGACATTTAATTATTTATCCACACTGTCCCACGGCACAATGAATACCAGATATGTAAAATTTCAGCATCTAGGGGATTATTTTCCTGAATGTAATTCATGGGATTTACATTAAGTTTTTAAAAAAATTATTTATGTATTTATTTTTGGCTGCATTGGGTTTCGTTGCTGTGTACAGGCTTTTCTCTAGTTGCGGCAAGTGGTGGCTACTCTTCATTGCGATGCGCAGGCTTCTCATTGCAGTGACTTCTCTTGTTGCGGAGCATGGGCTCTAGGTGCACGGGCTTCAGTAGTTGTGGCTCACGGGCTCTAGAGTACAGGCTCAGTAGTTGTGGTGCACGGGCTTGGTTGTTCTGCGGCATGTGGGATCTTCCTGGACCAGGGCTAGAACCCGTGTCCCCTGCATATTGGCAGGCGGATTCTTAACCACTGCACCACCAGGGAAGGCCCTACATTAAGTTTGGATAGATTGTCTGCAAATATCGCTGCCAAGGAGTACTCGCCTGGCTGTGGTGCATTCTGCTCTCTCCGTCAAGGCATGGAGTTTATTTTCTCTCCCTCTGAATCTGGAGTGGCCCTGTGACTTGCTTTGACAGCAGAATATGGTGGAAGATGCCTGGTGGCTTCTGCTTTGCTTTTGGCACCATGAGTCACCATGTGAAAGTCTGTCTCCCCTGCTGGACAGGCCCCACCAGTCCCCAGACATAGCAGGCACCCCAGGTGCGGTGCCAGTCTTGAGTGAAGCCGTCCGGGATGTTTCAGCCCCAGCTGAGCTCTCAACTCAATACAGTCGCAGGAGTGGCCACAGCCAACACTGCGGGGAACTACGTGACAGTCTAGGTAACCGACAGGGCAGTGAAAAGGAATACTGTCATTTTAAACCACCAAGCTTTGTCATTACGCAGCAATAAATGCACTCAACTTAAGGTTCTGATGTCCCATCTAGTATTTCAAAACTTTGATACTTTAAAAGAATTTTAAAACAAGCCAACTCCATCATCTTCTTTCATAGCTTCAAAGCAAAAAACATCATTCTGTTCAGATGGCAGTGTGAGCAGGTTGGATGAAAAATGCCTCTCCTAAACTACAAGTAAGACATGGAGAATCATCTAAGAAAGAGTGAAATCATCTGGCAACGGCAGTAAGACACAAAATATAATCATATTCTAACCTCTGGAAAGATTTTTATGTTTTAAATCCACCGTCTCAGTGTCAGGGGTTTCAGAATCCCATCTTTGAAGAAAGCATTATTTTCCAATTCTATCAATACTTGTCTTATTAAACAGAAAACAGGTCAGGAGAAACAAAGACTTCATGGAAACCAAAAACCATAGTTGTTGAATTTAAGTCTGCTGATGAGAAGCAACTTGTAATTGACTAGTGATAAAAGGATCAAAGTTGATAACTCCTCCCAGGGGGAAAAAAAAAGAGGGACTTCCTTTGCGGCACAGTGGTTAAGAATCCACCTGCCAATGCAGGGGACATGGGTTCGAGCCCTGGTCCGGGAAGATCCCACATTCTGTGGAGCAACTAAGCCCGTGTGCCACAACTACTGAGCCCATGCGCCACAACTACTGAAGCCCGCGCGCCTAGAGCCCGTGCTCCGCAACAAGAGAAGCCACCGCAATAAGAAGCCCGCACACCACAACGAAGAGTAGCCCCCGCTCGCCACAACTAGAGAAAGCTGGGGCGCAGCAGCGAAGACTCAATGCAGCCAAAACTAAATTAATTTTTAAGAAAAGAGAGAGAAAATGGTTGAGGAGAGGAAGGCTATGGAGAAGAAACTGATATACACGTGAGAAAAGCCCCATTGGAGTCACAGAAACGTGGACCAGGGGACTAGATTTCCCAGAGAGTGTGGAAAAGGGCACTTAGGCAAATGTAATTTAAATATCAGAGAACAGAGGACTTCAACTAACCTTTGAAACACACGTGCCTCAAAGAGGAGATAAGAAAAAACTCCAAAATGATTAAGGCACCTGCTATGGTGGTGGGAGGATGGATGATTTTTCCCCCTTGTTTTTAATTGTGCTTCGATGTGTCTGTGCCTTTTCGTTTTAACTTGGAAAGCTTTGGGGAGGCTGAAAATGTTCGTATGGTGATTTTTTAAAAGAGATGGGGGTTGGTTGGTTTAACAATAATAAAAATAATACCTTAACATTTTCAGAAAATGATTTTTTAAGGTTAAGCAGAACGAAGACAATAATTAAAGCATAAAAAGAAATACATTAGAAAACAACAACATAGCCTTATTGATAAATCCAACTGCAAATTTCTTGGGGGAAAAAACCATAAAAGTGGTCCCTTTAACAAATAAAATCAATTAAAAAGGAGGAAAATGCCTCAATAATGAGGGTTAAAATGGGCCTAACAACAGCTACTGAAAAATAACTCTGAAAATATAAAAAATAGGCAGGCACAATTGTCATATATTTGAAAACCTGGATCAGGTTTGGCAAACCTTATCTATAAAGCACCAGATAATACATATTTTAGGCTTTGCGGGTAAAAGACAATGATGAGTTAATTAAGAACAACCAATGTATGGGAGTGGGCCTTCTAGAAGCATTTTCACACATAACCAGTGAGAGTGTAAATCACAATAATTCGTCTGGAAAGCAATTTGGCAAATGTATCAAGAACTTTCCAAATGTGTAAAACGTATTGATACCTGTGGAGGAGAGAGCGCTGCTACCCGGCTGCCGCTGGGACCAGGGGTTTAGAGAAGGGTCTCCTGAGGAAGGGGGCGCCTCCCAGTAGGCTGCTTCTGGAAGTCCTGAAAGAAGGTGCAAGCTGCAACCAGGGTCGACCGCCAAGGCGAGGTGCCCTCGCATCCGGGACAGGAAAAGCGAGCCCTTCAGGATGAAACCCCGCCTCCCTGCCTCCGGCTTCCCTCTCCAGTGCCCTCTACTGGCAGAAACGGGAAGCAAGCCAGCACAGGAAAAAAGGTGGTACGCAGAGCCCCATTTTCCGCAAAACGTAGCAGAGCAGAGACCCGTGGATTCGGAACCGCCAGATAATCACTGAAAAACTGGCAACACCTAAAACCTCTTTATAAAATTTCCCTTAAGGGTACAAAATATGCTGGATATTTCCAAAACCAAAGCCTTGATTCTAAACAGCAAGGACAGAACAAAAAACCCAGCATCAGGTGTTCCCTTTAGAGTGATTTCTGGGAGCAAGCAGGAGTTTACTTCATTTATATATTTTTTTTTATTTTTTGCGGTACGCGGGCCTCTCACTGCTGTGGCCTCTCCCGCCGCGGAGCACAGGCTCCGGACGCGCAGGCCCAGCGGCCATGGCTCAGGGCGCAGCCGCTCCGCGGCATGTGAGATCCTTCCGGACTGGGGCACAAACCCGTGTCCCCTGCATCGGCAGGCGGACTCTCAACCACTGCGCCACCAGGGAAGCCCTTATCATTGGTTTTGCTTTCTGTGGTTTTACCTACCTGTGGTCAGCCGAGGCCGGAAAATATTAAATGGAAAATTCCAGAAATAAACAATTCATAAAGTTTAGAGTGCGTGCCATTCTGAGTAGTGTGATGAAATCTCGCGTGATGAAATCTCGCGTGATGAAATCTCGCGATACAGCTCTGTTTCCTCTGGGATATGAATCGTCCCTTTGTCCAGCGAGTCCCGCCCAGTAGTTACTTAGTGGCAGAAGTTATCACCTGTCACAGTGTCGCAGTGCTGTGTTCAAGAGGCCCTGATTTTACTTAATTCTGGCCCCAAAGTGCCAGAGGAGTGATGCTGGTGATTTGGAAATGCCAGAGAGAAGCCCTGAAGTGCTTCCTTTAAGTGAAAAGGTGAAAGTTCTCGACTCAATAAGGAAAGAAAAATATCAGATGCTCAGATAGCTCAGACCTCTGGTAAGAACACATCTTCTCCCCGTGACATTGTGAAGAAGGAAAATGAAATCTGTGCTGGTTTTGCTGTCGCACCTCAAACTGCAAAGTTAACAGCCGCAGTGCGTAAGCGCTTGGTTACGAAGGAAACGGCATTCAGTTTGTACGGTAATATATATATATATTTTTTTTTTTTTTTTTGCGGTACGCGGGCCTCTCACTGTTGTGGCCTCTCCCGTTGCGGAGCACAGGCTCCGGACGCGCAGGCTCAGCGGCCATGGCTCACGGGCCCAGCCGCTTCGCGGCGTGTGGGATCCTCCCGGACCGAGGCACAAACCTGTGTCCCCTGCGTCGACAGGCGGACTCTCAACCACTGCGCCACCAGGGAAACCCCGTTGATATTATTTTAATCATGATTTTGTGATCGGTCTGGCTTGGACGTTTTGAAGACAAAGATGTAGTTTTCCAATAGTTTTATTTCTCCTTGTTTTTTGTACGAAATGCATGATAGAGTATTACTTCTACAAATCAGCAATTTTATACTAAGAGCAGCTGCATTACGGAGCATCTATAATGTAACCTGACATAAATCAAAAAACCTCAGGTGGCTCTCAGATAAGGTTACACATCGAAAGCAATACAGTTATGTTGACATCATCCTGTCATGATCTACCCGTCTGGACTAAACCCAAAGGACAAAGGGTACATGCAATTCGTTGAGAAGAACATTTATGGGGAGGATAGGCTCATTCACTTTTGACACAGGATGTGTAAAATCTAAGAACATTTAGCTACTGACTCTTTAAGCAACAAGAGTGATTTTCTCCTGTTTACAGAGAGAATGTTGTTTGACCTAACCTTGATTGTACCATAGTACGTTTACCATATCATGTCTTGGCATGGTAAAATGCAGGTTTTTAAATTTGAGCTCTCAGTTGAGAAGACCAAAGGAACTGGTTTGCCTTATGGACTAATGAACCCGTGACCCCTCAGAAATTATCTAATGGGGTGCGTTTGCCCCATTCAACACAATATTTGAAATATTCCTTGGGTGACCTTTCAACTCCTTTCCATAATGTCATTTATTGTTGCCCTGGAAACCAATTAGTCAGCAAAGTAGCAGACCATCACCTCCTACCCTGCTTTTTTACCACTGTGAAGTTAAGTTTTTATTTCTAATTTCTATGAGCCCATCAAAGAACAATCCCCAATACCGCCTAAAAACACTCTTGTTAGGGAAGGGTCGATGTGAGTTGAGGTAATGCGGAGGACGTTTCAAAGCGATTTCAAGTTTTCATCCAGTTTTTCTTTTCTTTTAGCTCCCTGTATTATAAATGTCTTGCAAGACAACTGCCCTGAAACTTAACACCCGGGAACTCTTGCAAAGCCATTTCTAATGGGGTAACTTTAGACTCTAGAAAATGTGGGAAAAAAACCCCCACATGTCTGACCATCCAACAATTCTGGGTGTATGACCTGGAGAAAGACTGGCATTTGAATACAAGGAACTATGTACAAGTGCTAGTTCTTTGCAGCACTGTTAGTAAAAGGGGGACTTGGAAACAATCTGTATGTCCAACAATGGTAAAGGAATTAACACAGGGTAGTATATCCACGTGATAGACTTTTATACAGCAGTTAGAACTAAATGTGTGCCTATGTGAAAACACAAATTGATGTAGTTTTGTATATGTACATACATGTATATTTATACATGTATGTACATATGTATATTTATACATGTATGTATATATGTATATGTAAATATGCATCTATATATGCTAAAATATGATGAAGAGTATAAGAGCAAGAAGTTTCATGTGCACAATATTTGTCCACACTACCCCAAACTCAGGATAGTACTGCCTCTGGGAGAAGGGCAAAGGATTGGGATCCACGTAGTGGTAAAAAGAACTTTAGCCAAATCCAAAATGTTTTATTTCTTTTTCAAACAGTGTCTGGAAACAAATATTACAAAATAAAAAGTTATTAATTTTATGGCAAAAACATATTTTATATTCTCCTTTCTAGTTTTCTGCAAACTTTTATTTCTTACAAAATAAAACCCAGGTCATGCTAGCTACAAGATCCCAAAGATGTGTTGCTGCCTCTATCCATTCTCTCCCTTGGTACCTGAGTAGGAGCAAGAGCTGGTACACGTTCCCTTGGTTAGCTGATGGCTTCTGAACATGCCAGAGTTTCAGCAATTTCACCCAAGGCAATGAAGTTTGAGCTGTTCCATAGATAGTGTGCAAAACATATACACCACAAAGGCACATTGTGACGTTAGCTATTGCTGCGTAACAAACCACCCCAAAACAGTGGCTTAAAATAATTAGCATTTATATTCAATAAATAATATATGGATCAACTGGATGATTCTGCTAACCTAGGATAGGCTTGGCAGATTTTGGCTGGCTTGTTTATGCATCTGTGGTGGGCTGGTAGGTAGGCTGGGGGTTCATCGGTCTAAAATGGTTTCACTGACATGTTGGGCAGTTGGCTGGCTGTTGGCTGAGTGATGAGAATAACTAGGCAACATGTCTCTTATCATCCAGCAGGTTAGCCCAGGCTTGTCCACATCTCAGCAAGGTTCTAAGGAAGAGAAGGGAAGTGAATCGATCCTGGCACATTTTCTTGGCCAAAGCAACTCCTAAAGCCAAACTAGTTGGGGTTTTGTATGTAGCAAAGCAGCTCTCTTGCTGAGATCTACTGAAAGTCAGTCTTATACACACACACACACCCCAGACCAAATTCAAGGGGAAAGGAAAATCTTTTTGAAAATTTAAGTAGAGTTGAGTTACAATATTATATGTTAGATCCTACCTCTTGATAAGAGAAACCGCAAATTTACATTTCAGGGGTTAGGGACAGGGAGATGGTGTATGTGTAAAGATTTAGAAATTTTTCAATCTGTCTACCACACCATGGCTTCTTATGGACCACCAAATCAAAAAAGGGTTTTAATGCTATGACTGGTTAAGTTTTACGTGCTAAAGAATATAAAAGATAAGATGAATTATCATATATCAAAAGAAAATCTTACTTTTCCCTCTAATAGTGCGTTTTGGTTTTCAGACTTCGTTTTATGTACCACCCAAACATATTTAAACAGCCTCCATCCTCTGACTCTAATAGGTGTGTTTCTATACAGTTCACAAATCATCTCACCCAGAATTATTTTCTGGATAATAATGGGCAACTAATGGAGGCTGATGACCTGAAATTTTCTCAAAAGTCACCTTTACAATCGTGAAGATTGAACAGTAAATAGAACTTGCAGGCTGGTGTAATTTACCTTGTGCCAAAGCAGATCTCCTAAATGACTTATTAAATCATTCCACTGAAAGTTGTAAATCTGAATGAGAAAAGTACAAATCAATAGAAAAACACAGTTGAACACTTTACCTCCTATGATTTTTTTATGACCTTCTGGAAGGATGAAGATTGATGCTGCAAAGAAACTCCAAAACAGGAAGACTTGAAAAGATGAACTGGCTATGGTTTGCATTATTCTTAATTCACATTACTTTTGCTGTCACTAATCTCTCTGTTTGTTAACCTTTTTTGGCTTATATCAGAATATCAGTATATAGTTATTCCTCATGCCCTGGCATGCAGAAGAATTTGGGAGTCAAAGAAGTTTGAAATCTGCCAACTCCCTATTTGCCTAAGAAGGACATTGTATGAAGGCACAGCCCTGGATCTTCTGACCTTCAGGTGAAGTGTGAAGTCAGGGTAGTGAGAAAAGGAGCCTTACCTGCCTTGGGCAATGAGGCATGCCGGAGTATTAGATCAAACAGCCTTTCAGCTCTCAAAAATGGATTTCCGTGCTGTATTTTTTTTTGAGTTTTAGGCATAGCCAATCCCTAGATCTCCCTGTTTTAACTGAGATATAATTCACATGCCATAACATTCACCTTTTAAAACTATAAAATTCAGTGTTTTTTAGTAAATTCATAGAGTGGGAGAACGATCACAACGAATTCCAGAAATTTCCATCACCCTGAAGAGACCTCAGACCTATGAGCAGTCAGCTCCAATTCCCTCCTCTCCCGATCCTCTGACGCCACTGATCTACTCTCTGTTCCTATAGTTTGCCTCTTCTGGACACTTGACATAAATGGAATCACACAATATGTGGCCATTTGTGTCTGTCTCCTCCCGGACCCCTTTTGGTGAGTGAAAGAACACAGGAACCTGATGTTACCAACTCTTGGGGTATCCTTGCTCTCTCCCCACCTGACTGGAGGCAAGTCTCAGCCTGGCAATCCATCTCCACAGAAGGTCAAAAGCACAAATCCATCTCCTCAAGCATGAAGTGAATGGTTGATATTTTGGCCGCGGTCTCCTACGGAGATGAAGGGAAGGCTTACACTGCAAGTCACCCAGCAAACATGCCCCAATCCTCTTTTTCTGAAGTAGATCCTTCATTGCTTTTCCTTTTGTCCTCAGAAATCCCCACCAACCCCTTGAGTCCACAACCCGACTGTTCACTAACACATGAACTCTTGCTTATTCACTCATTTATAGTAATTGTATTCCTTGCTGAGGACAGATGTAATATGTATGCTTTCGATGCCAGAGGTACATTGGCAACATGTATAATCTCAGCAAGATGATCTGGGCCGGCCTCCTATTTGATGCACCAGTCAATGTACAGAGGGAGTGGAGCTGGGGAAGCACATCATCCCAGGCCTTGAAAACATTCACTGGGGACTTATATTCTGCTTATTGGTCCCGCTATTTACACCAATCAGAGGGAAAGTTGAAGCAAAGAAATGGCCGTTTACAAATTCACTTTGAGTTTATAAGATGTATTCCAAGAAAGAGACACGGAGAATAGCATCCTGTTTTTACTGAAACTAGGTAAAACCAACATAATTCAATCAGCTTAAAAATGCACTATCTAGGGCTTCCCTGGTGGTGCAGTGGTTGAGAATCTGCCTGCCAATGCAGGGGACACGGTTCGAGCCCTGGTCTAGGAAGATCCCACATGCCGCGGAGCAACTGGACCCGTGAGCCACAACTACTGAGCCTGCGCATCTGGAACCTGTGCTCCGCAACAAGAGAGGCCCATGCACCGCGATGAAGAGTGGCCCCCGCTCGCCGCAACTAGAGAAAGCCCTCGCACAGAAACGAAGACCCAACACAGCTAAAAATAAAAATAAATAAATGTATTAAAAAAATGCACTAAGGGTTTGTCCCAAATGAACATCTGGAAGAATCTGGCTCAAGCATAAGACAAGCAGAAGCTAGAAAAAAGTGTCTCTCCAATTCCTAAAAAAGAAAAAAAAAAGATTTAACTGGTGTATTGGGGAGTCTTAGCTCATTGGGGTATAAAAACACGATTTCCCCGTTACTGCTTTTTTTTTTTTTTTGCGGTACGCGAGCCTCTCACTGTTGTGGCCTCTCCCGTTGCGGAGCACAGGCTCCGGACGCGCAGGCCCAGCGGCCATGGCTCATGGGCCCAGCCACTCCACAGCATGTGGGATCTTCCCGGACCGGGGCACGAACCCGCGTCCCCTGCATCGGCAGGCGGACTCTCAACCACTGCGCCACCAGGGAAGCCCCCCCGTTACTGCTTTTAATTTTAATGTTGAAACTTCTTTTCCCAATGGATACCAAGTCCCTTAACACCATCTTGCCAGACTTTATAACTAGTGAAAACTTAGTAATCAAACCCACCTAAACTGACATCCACACACCAGTTAAAAGAGTAGAGTTACCCATTCTTTCTTGGACGAGCTTAATTTGGGGAAATGTTGCCATTTATGGTTACATTATACTTTTTAAAATTAAGAACTGGTTAAAGTAACACACTTCCTAACTTAACTTGGTTAGTAAAAATAACAGTGGTATGGCTGTACAGATTCTCTTAACTATATCCCCCCACCAATGCCTTACTCATTCTCATCTTTCAATACCTAGCAGTTTTTGGTACCACAGTTGTCAGTAAATGTTCAGATAAACTTACCTTTGGCTAAATGTTAAAGGGCAGGGGCCACTGAATTATTAAGAAAATAATGGCAAAACAGGGTAATTGCACTTGCTCAAATGTTTACAGAGTTGATAAAATAACCTAATGACAGACGTCAACTTTTGTAAAATGGTAAATTTTTCTTTTTTTGTATACACTGTACTATGAAATGCTTTACAATCTACTTCTGTTCGGAAATGTTTTTTTCCTTCTCACATGTTTTTCTCAAAGTCCTAGTACAACTGATATGACACACAAGTTATAGAAATACTTTCAATACATCTTTAAACAACTTAAAAGGAAGACATTAATCCAATGATGTGATACTTAACTGCAAGATTTGGCAGTTTAGGAAAGTAACTATAAAAATTGACAAAAAAAGGATAATGTATAATTTTTATAAGGATGGTCTAGACATTTAAATTCATTTACTTTAAAGTTTTTAAATTTATTTTAATTTTTAAAAATTTATTCATTTTTGGCTGCGTTGGGTCTTCATTGCTGTGCACGGGCTTTCTCTAGTTGTGGCGAGCGGGGGCTGCTCTTCGTTGCGGTGCACGGGCTTCTCGTTGTAGTGGCTTCTCTTGTTGTGGAGCACGGGCTCTAGGCAAGTGGGCTTCAGTAGTTGTGGCACACGGGCTCAGTAGTTGTGGTGCATGGGCCTAGTTGCTCCGCGGCATGTGGGATCTTCCCGGAACAGGGCTTGAATCCGTGTCCCCTGCACTGGCAGGCGGATTCTTAATCACTGCGCCACCAGGGAAGTCCAGTCTAGACATTTAAATCATTTTTTTAACTGATGAATTATTTGAAAAATTATTAGCAATATACAATAAAGGGATAATACTTTGAACAGTTATTTAAATCAAACCTAAGGTACAAATAATTAGCTTAAGGGAAGTTGTGATTAAGAACCTGGCAGTCCAGTGGTTAGGACTCTGCACTTCCACTGCAGGGGGCACACGTTTGATCCCTGGTCGGGGAACTAATATCCCACATGCGCAAGCCACACACACACAGAAAAATGCCTTTAAGGGAAGAAAATAATTGTTCATTATTAGAAAATGCATTAATTGTAAACTCAAGGTATATAACTATATAAATGTTCCAAGAGACAGTCTGTGTTCATTTCATTGGGGACATTGAACAAGTAGATTCTTAATAAAAGAAAAATTTTTTCTTTTCCAGGCTATGATAATTACTGATTTAACTTTTTCAACAATTCAGAGCATACTGCAGGTGCACCAGATTTAAACAAGCATTGCATAAACCAAATGGAGATGAAACCTAGCACGAACCCAAATGCTACTCCAGGTTAGAAGCCAAAACCTGACGTTTGCTTAGCAACTATGTGCACTAAGATGACATTACTCGACTTCGAGGTTCTGATTCTCACGGGTCAGTGTATACAGAAGTCTCTTTGATGGAACCATTTAGAGAGTTTTGAAACTCCCTGTGGCTCTTGTCGTTCATGTCCAGTGATCTTTGGAAATTAAGGTCAACTAAACCGAGCTACGAGAAAATGCAGATGCTATGTTCAAGGCTTGTATGGTACTGGTATCCCTCAAACAGAGCTGGAACTTTCTAAAATATCCTGGAGAAAAGGGCAGGCATGTGAGAGACTTAGGTGAGGATTAGAAGGATGACTTCGGAGACCATCAGCTGGTAATGTTGGAAGAGGATAAATACGTTGGCCCCAAACCAGCGAGGAGCTATCCCAACTTCCAGTAACCACCTTCTAGTCAGGCAAAATCAAAGAAGGAAAGGAAAACAAAAGTCCTTAATAAAAAAGTCACAAAGGGAAAACAAAATAAAACACAAAAAAGTTATGAATCAAAGTTACCTTGCTGTTTTTCTACAATGAAGAAAGAGGACAAGACCAGAGTGAAAACTCTCTCTTGGTTCTTTCCAACAAGATGATTTATTTGAGATCACCCAAAATAACATCCTACAGAAAGGGAACTATAACATTACACAACCAAGTGTAGCTATAAAATCTCAAACATTCAGGCAATGCTTTATTTAGATCACCAAAAATAAGGTTTTATAGAAAAGGAACTGTAACAAGCAAATGTATAGCTGCAAATTTTCTTTTGCCATCAATATCAACCCCCTCTAAAATATTCTGGGACTACTTTTTAGTTTCCAAGCAAAACTAATGTTTTGTTGCTCAGCCTTATCACAGGAATGAAAACGGTTTGCAAAACAATTTTGTTTAATGCTAACAAATAACTAAAAAATGTGGTTATTGCTAACAAGTAACTCCATCTACTGAAACAGCCCAACCTATGCATACTTTCGTGAACATTTCACTGTGAACACAGCTGCTCTTTGCCCGCCGTCACAGATGACATGTACTGTGGCAAGGGTCACACGTTGGAGGCCGTTCAGGTACCTAGGAAGTAATCCTTAACAGAAATAACTACGGTAGGTAAGCAACTCAAACAAATGGGCCCACCTCTGCCACACACCCCCAAGGCGAGTGTCGCATTCGCTCTGCCTGTAAGGAAGGCCCACCAACTCCCTAGTTCTTTATCGGGAACGGAGAGTGCAAAGCTAGATAGAGAAGCTGTTCTTCCAGAACCATCAAAACCTTAATAAATCGCCCTGGGGTTCTTCGTGCTGTAGTGTGCCTCACAGGCAGCAACATAGGCAGACTCTGGGAAAAAGTCATCATGGTATTCTGCTAAAAACCTGGAAAAAGAAAACAAATAGCCTCTATGATCACCACAACAAAGGCCAAATACCAAGAAGCAAAATTTTAACTTCCAACCACTCTAACATTTCACTCTTTTCTGTATGAGATAGAAAAAAAAAATAATGAATATAATCTTGATGTCTATATACTGGTTACTTTCATTGCACATATCCGGCTTCGACGTTAATGACTATTTCATTGGAATCCTTTCACTATCAAGTGTACAAACAGAAATAGAACGTAAACTCCACTAGGTGGCAGTCTTGATTATATAATCACTTCTGTGCAAAAAGGCCTCGTGACTATTTCTACATTTTCCTCATTTCTTTATTTACTTATTTATATTTGGCTACGCCAGGTCTTAGTTGAGGCTCGCAGGATCTTTAGTTGTGGCATGCGGTTCCCTGACCAGGGATGGAACCCGGGCCCCCGGCATTGGGAGCATGGAGTCTTAGCCACTTGACCACAGAAGTCCCACATTTTCCTCTTTTAAAAACAAACTATAGGGGCTTCCCTGGTGGCGCAGTGGTTGAGAGTCCGCCTGCCGGTGCAGGGGACAAGGGTTCGTGCCCCGGTCCGGGAAGATCCCACGTGCCGCAGAGCGGCTGGCCCCGTGAGCCGTAGCCGCTGGGCCTGTGCGTCTGGAGCCTGTGCTCCACAACGGGAGAGGCCACGACAGTGAGAGGCCCGCGTACCGCAAACAACAACAACAAAAAAAAAAACTGTAAAAAATCAATTATAAAATCAATAAATGTCACCTGAGAAATTCACAGTACTTACATGGCCTAAGTTAAATCAAAACTGAATGGTTTAATTAGTGAAGAGCATTTTGTGGCCCAATTTGCCATGCCAAAAGGTGCTGCAGTTCCACCAAAATAGGTAAGCAGCACTGACTTATGCCTGACTATGGATGGATGTTAAAATGTAGCCACTCAAGAATCTGCAACACAGAGGTACTACCTTGACTCTGAAGTATCAAATATTTCACCATGAATGGCTAAAACATTCTCACACGGGCCACATTAGCTAGTAAGCTAAGTAATTAGCCCCTTGTTTGTTTCCCCTGCCTCTTCCCACCTGTCCAAATTCCTAAAAAGATAAGGATAAACCTCTGCAATACCTTCTTTAGTAAAAACCAAATCAAAATTCATTTGAGAGATAACTCTGTCTTCTTTGAGTGTACCCTTCCTACAGCAATTACTGATCCATTGATTCTCTAGTTAACGTCTTTGGATACATTTTCAAAACCCATTACAGCTGACCCTTGAACAATGTGTGGGTCAGGGGCGCCGACCCCCTACACAGTTGAAAATCCCTGTATAACTTACAGTTGGGCCCTCCATATCCACTGTTCTTCCAAATCCCTAGACTCAACCAACCACATGGATCATGTAGTACTACATAGTATTTACTATTTTTAAAAATCCGCATATAAGTCGATCTGTGCAGATCAAACCCATGTTGTTCAAGGGTCAACCGTACTACATTTATTTGTAAATCTTTCTGAGTTACCTTCTAAAACCCTAATTTCTATTTCGTATTGCGCATAACTCAAAATCAGCAGCCTCTCCTATGCTAACTTGCAGCTGTCTCATTTTGGCATTATTTGATTTCAGCTTAACGAAATGTTGAAGCCAAACAGAGCTGTGGCTTTTTTTGAGGGGGAGGCTGGAGGGGAAGAGAGCGTTTTTGAAACTTGTTTCTAATAAAATGTTATAAAGTCTAATTCCACTTATTGGATACTTTATTCAAAATACCCACACAAATATCTTTTAAAAACTCCAAGACCCATTTCTCTGGCTGGAGTGGTCTCCACTCTGGTGAATCCTACTTGATTAGCTCTTGCAGGTTGGGGACTAAATACAAGGAAAAGGTACCCCCTTAAAGAGAATCAAGAAACAGGTCAGGGAGATGTGACAAGCTGGGTGAGGCAGAGTGACAACCAGCCTTGAACGCCAAGAGGAACTGGTCAATAGACATCTGGGTGGGAGAGTTAGGCCACAGGCATAATGGAGCCTGGGGTCCACAGCCCCAGATGCGGGGGAGGGGAGAGAGCCTCGGGACAAATGATCTGACGCTAATAAAATGACTGGCTCTGTCAGGTGAAGGAAACAATACCTTTCTCCGAACTCACAAACTATCAGCACATTTATCTTAACTCCAGAACAGACACCAAAATCAGACCTGTAAATTTAAGTTAGTTTATATACATGCAACAAAGAAAAGTCACATACTTAGGGTACTCCTGAATAAAATACATAGAATTAAATTATTATCAACCTCAATCACTTCTTTAGAAAATTAATTTTCTATTCACATGGTTATCCAACTGGATTCTTCTAGTGACACCAAAAAATTTTACCTCCGTACATTGAATACCCTTCACTTAGAAACCAGATAAACTATGAAAAAAATAGCCCCAAACCCCCATGTTACAATTACTGTTAGAACCAACCATACTTGGGTAATACTGCTACCATTTAAAATACCACAGAGCTAGCTTCCACATCTGCTGAAGACAAGTTCAGAAAAGTCATATATAAGGTGGCAGAGTAAGTTTTGACAAACTAATAACAATACCTCAGAAAGAGATCAAAGTGCTTCAGTAAAGCCTTCAGATTCTTCTCAGAAAAGGACATCTTTCCAAGGATTTCTGGAAGTTTCACTGCATTAAAAATAAAAGCAAAACCATTTACAATCAATCGGCAGAATCTGGCGATGAGTAGGACACACTCAGGGATCCTCTGGCGCCCCATGTGTCTTTATTTGAATTGAAATTAACATCTATGTTGCCGAGCAACACCAAAACTCTTACTGAACACAAAAACAGAGTAGTAGTACAAACATTACAAACACAATTTTTATGAAATTTAAGATTCTTTCGGTGTTTTTTTTTTGAGATCAACATTTAATGATTTTTCTTAGACGCCAAAATTACCACAAGATGTACATAAGCTTATAAGTGTTAAAATCAAAAAAGAAAATAAAAAGGGCAAGAAGAAAGCAGGGACCAGGATTTCTTACCGAACAATCGCAGCAAGTGTTGCGCCCCATAAATGTAAGAGGGTGGAGGTGGCTGGTCACCTGGCGGGTAACTGTCAGGTACAAGTTTCCAGGAGAGGACCTGGGAAAAGCAGATTGAATGCTTTGTTGTTATATCTTAACACTCCACTACCAACAGATCTGAACATTTGGAACCCCGGCAGAAACACATACACATTGACATTCTCAGGCCAGCAGAAAGACATCACCCATCAAGTGTCACATTTCCACACCCAAGCTTCCCATCCCTCTGGCACCTCTGGAGCTGCCTCACAGCTGGATCAGAAAATGGGAGGAAACCAAATGTGGAACAAAACAATGACAAGAAACCAATGTGGAGGTTCTGAAGCCATCCCACCTTCCTTGGCAACATGGAGACACTTCTAACCACCTAAAAATTATGACAAATTGTATGACGATGAAAAAAATATGCCACTCGGGCTTCCCTGGTGGCGCAGTGGTGAAGAATCCACCTGCCAATGCAGGGGACACGGGTTCGAGCCCTGGTCCAGGAAGATCCCACATGCCACGGAGCAACTAAGCCCCTGTGCCACAACTACTGAGCCTGCGTTCTAGAGCCCACGAGCCACAACTACTGAGCCCACGTGCCACAACTACTGAGGCCCGCACACCTAGAGTCCATGCTCTGCAACAAGAGAAGCCACCACAATGAGAAGCCCATGCACCGCAACGAAGAGTAGCCCCCGCTCGCTGCAACTAGAGAAAGCCCGCGTACAGCAACGAAGACCCAACACTGCCAAAAATAAATAAATAAATTTTAAAAAAATGCCACTATATCAAATAACACAAACTTATAAAATTAAATAAAATGAGGAAGGAAGACTTAAAATTAGATTAGGGAAATACTTTATTTTCTAATTTTCAATAGCTACTACCTGTAAATTAGCTGTAACTGTTTTGGTCATCTTGCCCCTTTTCCTTTACTGAAAATTCTGCTTTTTAGACAGTGAAGCAATAAAAAGTGATCCAAAGATGTTTTGAGTAATGATGTTACCATTGTTTCAAGGTTGTCTAATTTTCTGCTATGTTAGATTCACTTTGGAACCTAATTTCATCCATTGAATCAAGTGAAAATAGACTTCAACCCTGGTAACTGATTTCTTTTCCTTCGCTTTGAATTTCAGAACTGTGGGTGGATTGGGGGCTTTTGTTAAAGTACGAGTTGAATTTCAAAACTCTCTGATGAGCTTCCACAGAAATACTTCAGCAAATTATAGAACACTTCTCCTGAGTTGCTGTTTTGCTTTTTGAGATCTGTCAAATTTAATCTGGAAATAGTAGCGTCAAAGGAAACCCTCTACAAGACCAAGCAGAAGGATGCCAAAACGACCCGAGAAAGGCTGATGATGTAGTCAATTTAATCAAATGAAATCGTAGAAGTTAACAAGTACCACCACGGTTCCATATGACTCCATGCAGAATGTCTGGGCTTCAGCCCTTGCCTCACTGACCCCACCCTTCTGTGCTGTACAAGGCTCAGGGTAGGAGTAAGTTTCAGCACCTTTACACTATCCCCAGCACCTAACCCCGTGGTGCACACAGCTGAAGCTCGGGAACTGTTTTCGACAATGATACTCAAAGTGAACATAGGGGAGTCTGAGATCACTGGAGGCATGAAGTGCACGTGTGCAAAAGCAGCTCATCTGGTTAGTTAGCAAGCCAGTCTACCTCACTCAATTTTGCATCTCAGTGCAGTGAATCATCTCCTATTTATCAAAGATGCATTATGGGGGAAAATAACAGGTTTCTAGTGGAGGATTCTTAACTGGGGTGTGCACGGGAACCACCTGTGATCTCAAGCAGGAATGTGAGTCCAGACCCTCCGCATGTGGTGGGGCAGTGAACGTCATTGGGAGAGTGAGTCTCAGGTGGTCAGGATGCAGAGCCCTGGGGAAAACATACTCCAGTATAGGCACTTATGGAGGGGGAATGCACTAAGGTCTCACGAATCATTGAGAGTCTGCCCAACTCCAACCATTGACTAGAAATCCTTTTTCACTAGAGCTTACAGCTCTACCTATAACCACTAGATGGCGGCCTTGCACCAGTGACCAGATAGGGAATGGCCGTGCCTCAATATTCAGATGTCTTCTAGAAGAAACATGATTCCCCATAAATAATAACACTTGCAGGGCCCTCTTGTCTGAAAAATGGAAAATCAGGGACTGCTTGCACTAGGAATTTCCTAAATCTTCCCTCAACATCACTGTAACACAAATTGAGTTTTCTAGCAGGGGTCGGCCAACTTACAGCCCTTGGGCCAAATCCAACCCCCATGTGCTAAGAACGGTTTCGTTTTTCGTTTTTTTTTTTTTTTTTTTTGCAGTACGCGGGCCTCTCACTGCTGTGGCCTCTCCGGCTGCGGAGCACAGGCTCCGGACGCGCAGGCCCAGCGGCTATGGCCTGCGGGCCCAGCCGCGTCCCCTGCATTGGCAGGCGAACTCCCAACCACTGCGCCACCAGGGAAGCCCCACGGTTACGTTTTTAATGGTTTTTAAAAAATCAAATGAATAATACTTCACGACATATGAAAGTCATATGAAATTCAATTACTAGCGTGCGTGAATGAATTTTGGAGGGACACTGCACACTCATTCATTTGTGAACTTTCCATACTGTTTTCACGCTGGTGCACAACCCTGAAGATATTTACAATCTGACCCTGTATAAGAAAAGTTTGCCGACCCCTGTCATCAAATATTCTTTCTAGTAAAGCCATCCTTCCCTATGCACAGAAACAAGAAAAATCCCACTTCCTAGGTGAGATTCACAGAATACCCCAGTGGGCTAAGACATCTCCCGAACTCCTGAAACACTCACTACCTACCTCAGTTAACTGGCCTTAAAAATAGTTTTAAATTGAAGTTTTCCCATCCATAAAATGGAACTCTGGTGGTGAGGCTATTCTCGAGAACTCGAGGTAATTTAGGTCAAGCGCCTGGCACAATGCGGGCATATAGCATGCCCTGAAAGGGATGATTATAATACTACTGTTGAGGATGGTTTTTAAAAAATATTTATTTATTTCATTTATTTTATTTATTTTTCTCCACGTTGGGCCTTCGTTGCTGCGCACGGGCTTTCTCTAGTTGCGGCGAGCGGGGGCTGCTCTTCTGTTGCGGTGTGCGGGCTTCTCATTGTGGCTTCTCTTGTTGCAGAGCGTGGGCTCTAGGCACGCAGGCTTCAGTAGTTGCAGCACGCAGGCTCAGTAGTTGTGGCTCACGAGCTCTAGAGCGCAGGCTCAGTAGTTGTGGCGCACGGGCTTAGTGGCTCTGCGGCATGTGGGATCTTCCCGGCCCAGGGCTCGAACCCGTGTCCCCTGCATTGGCAGGCGGATTCTTAACCACTGTGCCACCAGGGAAGTCCCGAGGATGGGTTTCTTATTTTTAAATGATTGAGAAAATGCCCAAAGTGGAATATTTCATAACATACAAAAATTATCTGATGTTCCAATTTCAGCATCCATGAATAAAGTTTCATTGGACCGCAGCACACTCATTCATTCACAGAGTGCCTGTGGATGCTTCGGGGGTGGGTAGGCTCAACAGCAACTGTGTGGCCCACAAGGTTTAAAATATTTACTTTCTGGCCTTTTGCAGAAAAGATGTGCTGATAACTGTTCCATAAAATGAAAATCCTCACACTTCAATACTTGTACTTATTTGAAATAAAAGATGAATGTTAAGTGTAGGGCTGGAGTCCTAACCATTGTCTCATTTTAGAAACCACAAATACGTTACAATCATATGAACAATTCTGTTACTATCCGCAGCAAGAGTAACATAATGCTTCTTCTAAGAAAACCCAACTTCCTCCTGCAGGATTTAAGAAACCACAGAAGGAAGGACTCACTGGGGATGAACAGCAGGCACTAACTCTTTACCTCATTTATTTCATTAGTTCTTCTGCCTTCAAAGCCAGCAAACACCGCACTCCCTTCCTTGCTAGGGGTCAGAGGAACGGGTGAGGATGATCTGCTATGAACGGGTGTCTCTTCAAAAGGAAAAGATGTCAATTATTCACTTGTAAATCACACAGTTACTGAATTAAAGATTGCTGGAAGACCTTTACAAGCAGCAGAGACGTTATTAATCTTTAACAATAAGACTTCCCTATTAAAGACAATACCTGGAACATTATTTGGCGGAAAAAAGCAAAGCAAAGGAATCAAGTACTGAGATATGCTATGTGATGAACCTTGAAAACATTATGTTAAGTGAAAGAAGCCGCAAACAGAAGGCCACATATAGTACGATTCTACTGATATGAACACACGCCCAGCAGAGGCAAATCCATAGGGACCGGAAGTAACTAGCGGTTGCCCAGTACCGCCCAGTACCGGCAGATTAGGGCTGAGGGGAGGGGCTGCTACCAGACTTGCGGGCCAGTTCTAACCGGTCAGCGCCAAGGATCCACGCTGTGGAGCTGAAGGCGTGGGGGGCTCCCTTCTCCTAGCTATAGCTGAGGGTAGGTTAGGGACAATGCCTCATGAGCCTCAGGCGGGCCGAACTCCGGAGTCAAATTCCCAGAGCTGAGCAGGCGAATCTGGATGTGACCCTGTGCTCGTCCTGTTCTCCCCCAGCACCTCCTGCCGGCTGCAGTCGTTTCAGGAGCACGAAGTGCAACATCGGCTCTCCCCGGCGGAGCCTTCCTGCATGGGGAGTGGACCTACTCTTTTCCAGGTGCAGGAACAACTTGGGCATGCTGGCAGACGCGTCCTGCTGCCGGCGCTTGGGCTGAGGCGAGGCGCTGCTCTCCGACAGCCGGTCGCAATTAGCGGAGTGGCGTGTGGACCGCCTCAGAGACTGCAAGGCTTCCGGCTCGGCTTTGCGCCTTTTGGGGGTGGCTGGCTCGCCTGTGGTTGGCTGACTCTCTGCGGACTGTGGTGTGGATGGATTCAACAAAGGTGGGCTTGGAGAGAGCTCCTCTGGGTTCCTGCGGAAGACAGGGGAGAACGTCACACGTGCCTGGCCCACAGAATCTCTGTAAAACCTGGAGGGGTTCTTCAACGTCTTCTTTCACACAGTAAACACACCCTCCACTCCACTCCAGGAGGCTTAGAAACTTTCACTTCCAGATGTGCCAAAACGAATATTTTCTTCAAAAGTAACTAAACCTATTAAATCATTTTAACCCTTTAAATAATTTCTCAAGGCACACTGGCATTAAAGATTGTGATGCCCTTTTATACTTGTTTTAGATCAGTGGTTCTCAACTGGGAGTGATTCCACTCTGCCAGGGGACACTGACACCTTCTGGAGACAGTTTTGATTGTCACAACTGGGAAAGTGCCATTGGGATCTAATGGGTGGAGCCCAGGGATGCTGCCCAACTTCCTACAATGCACAGGACGGTCCCACCACAAAAGATGATACGGTTCAAAACATCAGTAGAGCCAAGGTTGAGAAACCCTGGTGGAGAGAATAATACCACATTATCTCATCACAGTGTAACTACTGGTAAGATTAGAAACGCCACAAACATCGGCCAAATTTTGTGGCAACACACGGTCCACCCCAGACACTGGGAACCTCGAGGTTTGGAGGAGGGCATGGGGACATCAACACAGGTCCCCAGTGAGTCACACAGGCCTCTCAAATGGGGTGGAACCAATGGGGAAGGAAGGCAGGCTGAGAAGAGACGGTCATGAGGCAGACAACCAGGAGACAGGACCCGGGAAGGAAAGGGATGGGGTGGGAGGAAAGGTGGCCGACACATGGCACACCAAGTGGGAGGCTGTCAGTGCCCCTTGGGAGCAGAGGGAGGTGGGAGACAAAGGCAGATGGTAAACAGGCAAGAGATGGATGAGTGGAAATCATGAGAACAGACCACTCTCAGGAAGACAGGCCTCGAGGGAGAGGGAAGTAGCTTACACAGATGTAGGCATAGACTCAGGCTGGGGGACTTTCAACCCCGCCAAAGAAAATATATTTGGAAATGCTTGGCCACTGAGGGAAGAAAGTGGTGACACAGCAGACCGAGAAGGAAACTAACCTTACCTGAAGGGCAAAGGTGGCCAGCCCTTTATGAACGTCCCCATTTAATAACTACCTACAGAAGCAAATGTTCTTTCCATCGTACAGAGGCAAAAGCAAGAGGCTCAGAAGACACCTCCCCAAGCCACACAACCTATACGCGAGGGAGCCAAATTCAAACCCACATCTACCTTTCTCAGGCCGTGCTCTCTTCACCCAACTGTCTTTGGAAAGCACAGGATGGCTACACGAGAGCCAACTTCTCTACACTGAAATCTTCACTTGGTAAAACCTTTTAGAGCCATTTGCAAGTGAATGACGACTTAGCTTACCCAGGAAAAAAGAAAACCACCAGTATGGGCGCTTTGCAATTTACTCCCTCCTCCAAACGTGTTGGCCCCATAGCATCCAATGGAAATCTTCAAAAACAGATTTAGCTATTTCATTGATGATATCTGATGGTTGAACTGCAAGTTAACTTACCTATTAGTGTTTGTGGTACTTTCCTTAATCGGAAGAAAAAATTTGGACGAAGTCACCTTTTTATACTGAACTTGTTCATATGGATAAAGCAAAACCAATGGGAGAGTGTAATCAAAGGTTATTCTTAATCCATCCACCATCTCCTTACAAAGGTCAACGCTGCGAGGATTAAAGAGATTAGAGATGCAATAAAAGAACTTTCCAAAATGTCACAGTGAAATTGCACATTTTAAGAAGGAAGAGTTTTAAATGCTATATACTATACCTATGTGTGTAAAAAATAAAGTTAGCCTGTAGATGCTAATAATAAAGAATTAAATGGGAACACAGATCTATAATATAAAGTGCAATAAATAATTTTACCTTACCACACTGAACACAAATGAATATGCCCAGTGCCACACAAGGAGCCCAAGCAGTCTGTGCTGCAGAAGGTGGACAGACCCCAATCACCAGGAGCTGAAGGGGGCGGTCCTGACGAACTAACACACCTGTTTAAACTTGAACAATCTACGTGTCTGATTCTACTCCTGCTGGCTCATGTGCCCAAGGCAAGCTATAAGGACAATTACTCAGACTAGGATAAAGACCTGTTTGTAAACAAGCCTCGATAAAATTCTCATCCCCCATTCTGGTTCTTCTCAAGGAAGAAAAAGAGTTATCTCCCTAAATTACATCATTGAAAAAAACTCCAGGTGTTGAGGCACTGCATATACTCAATGGATCCACACCACATACCTAAGGAGTTACTGAACATTCCGAAAAAGGGACAATATTTTGAAATTAAACTGGTTATTACGTGAATCATCAAGTGCTATAGTAAATGAATTCATAATAACTGAAACAGAGACATGTTACTTGTTCTAAATGGAAGTCACTTCTCTAATACCCGAAGCGAACCATGAAACGCCAAGCATCCCTCCCCTACTTACTTCTTTTCTGCTGGGATATAATGCACATTCATGTTGGCATGTGGCATAGTATGATGGTGGCGAGGCCTCTCATTGGCTGAAAAGGCTGCATTGATAGCAAAATGCTTCACGTATGATTCCAAAATAGTTATGATGTTGGTCTGGCATGGAAGTTTCACTAACTGTTAAGAAAAATATAAACATCTGATGTATACATCCCATTGTATAAACCATACATTCCAAGAAACAGTGGTCTTGTCTATATCTTTTTTTTTTTTTTTTTTTTTTTTTGCGGTACGCGGGCCTCTCACTGCTGTGGCCTCTCCCGTTGCGGAGCACAGGCTCCGGACGCGCAGGCTCAGCGGCCATCATGGCTCACGGGCCCAGCCGCTCCGCGGCATGTGGGATCTTCCCGAACCGGCGCAGGAACCCGTGTCCCGTGCCGATATCGGCAGGCGGACTCTCAACCACTGCGCCACCAGGGAAGCCCTCTACATCATTTTTGAAGCTCAAAAATAAAGCCAATTGTGTTTGAAGATAATTTTTTAAGCAAATGTGCTTTGAAGCTCTTTGACGTTTTTCTTCTACTGATCATATCCCCATGTAGATTACAGTAATAATTTTTAAAATAAATGCAAGCAGTGATTCTCAGCTTAGTGATCCATTAGAACCACCTGCGGAGCCTCTAAGATATCCACAGCTGCCACCCCCAACACCAAGAATCAATTTCACCTTGACCTCTTGGTTGAAGCCCAGGCATCAGGACTTTGCGAAGCTCCCTAGAAGATTCTAATGGGCAGCCAGGGCTGGAAAAGACTGCACACTTTCATCAGCAGAACAGTACTGTCAGAGAAGTTTAAAACCCGACTCAGTACAAAACTTAAAATATGAATTTCATTCCTCCAAGGTTCTCAACTTTTTAAGATTGCAAAATACAGCTAAATGAAAGCTCTATTACAGATCCATGTTTTATATGTTATCCCTGTATACCCGTTTCCTCCTGTTGATATAGTAACAATCGTCCTCAAGCTTCTTCTTCAGAACTTCAGGGATTTCTATAGTTATTGTTCTTTCTTCCATTTCCTTTTTTGCATGCAGCTCCGGTTCTTCCTTCTGCAATATCACAATTCCATTTTTAGCTACCTAAAACAGAGAGTCTATATCCAAAGAAGGACTAACATAAGGACAGCCTACAATGAAACAAACCCAGTTAATCTTCGACATTTACACCAGTAATGATGCCAAGTGTTCTAATGAAAAGTATATTAAAAGCCAAAAGTTAACTTGTTTTAGGCCACTAACCACACTGCAAATGATTATTTTGCTTCTTCCCAACTTAACTTTACCAGTGGGATTCATGTTAACTTTGTAGACAGGCAAACAGAATATGCCAAACTCTGATACTTAATCGGCATTATAAAAAGTTCACACTTTCACTGGAAAGAAAGAGGTAACTATGATTTGTGAAAACCCTTTATGGGTATGAAGAGCCATGGAGAGGTTCTTACAGTAACTATAAGTAAGGGTTAAGGGCTATTTCCCCTTATATATGAAGTACAATTTTATAATATTTGGTTAAAAAAAACATTTCACAACTAGAAATTTACCACTAAAATATATGCCAAAGACAAAGAGTTTTTACAATAAAAACTTTATACCACTTCAGTCTTTTCTTCAATATCACTTTCTTCACTTATTTCTTCATCCTTTTCTTCACTACTGTCATCAGAGGAACTGCTTATTGCTAGGTAAAACAAAAAACACCAGGCAAACCTGCATTATACACTTCCCTAACCCTTATGTTTACAATTCTTTAAGGTGGCATGCATGTCCTACTGCTGGTAATAATAAACTACTATCCTGCATAAATTTTTTTTTTTGTTTGTTTGTTTGTTTTTTGTGGTACGCGGGCCTCTCACTGTTGTGGCCTCTCCCGTTGCGGAGCCGAGGCTCCGGACGCGCAGACTCAGCAGCCATGGCTCACGGGCGCAGCTGCTCCGCAGCATGTGGGATCTTCCTGGACCGGGGCATGAACCCGTGTCCCCTGCATCGGCAGGCGGACTCTCAACCACTCTGCCACCAGGGAAGCCCTATCCTGCATAAATTTTAAACGCTGAACACAATTACTGTACCTTTCAGAATAGAAATTTATTTTGAAAAAATATAACACCAATTTCAAGGGAATGCAAAAACCACACAGGTAAATGATCTGCAAGTGTTCAGTCACCTAGGACCCTATGGTTCCCTGGCGCATTCATAAGTGGAGCAATGTACCAAGAAGAAAACATGAGAATGCACCTCTGAGGGGTCCATATAAAGACACTGGCTGAGAAGGCAGTGGTCATGTGCAAGACTGATGAAGTCTAATTAGAAACTTATTGACTGCTACTTTAATTGTTACCAACAAAAGGGGCAAATGTTTTATGTAATGAGCTTAAAATGTTTCCCTGTCTGTAATTCGAATGAATCTTCCCCCTCAATCCTGCGGTATAAAAGAACTAGGTAAAACTCCTTTTAACCAGAGAAAATGAGTCAAGCCACTCACAGTTTTCAACATTTTCATCTTTTTCTTCAGCAGGGAGGCTTTTTAAGACAGAGTCCACACCAGGCAACCTGCAGCGCTTCCTCTTTCTTCCTGTGCTTCTCCTGAAACAAACACAACTGAAATGCTGACGATGACTGATATTGGTCTTGAGAAAAAAACCAAAACACAATAACAGTAATTCTTAAGTACCTAAGATATAATTAAACTTTAAAACAGAACTGGTAATCTCCACTTCAGAATACTACACAATAACCTCTCTGAAAGCACAGCAGTTATTTCGAATACAATAGAAACACTATTCGCTAACACACTTTAAAAATGTAAAATTACTTAAGAAACCATGTTTACCAGATTTTAGAACTTTTATTCCATAAAAATTCTAAACACTAAAAGAAAACACACTGAGTAACATTTATAGGCTCTTTGTATTCTTACAGGCGAGCTACAGCTTTCCTTGCCAATTTACGCTGTAATCTCCGATTTTCATCGGTGTCACGAAGGACATGATCTTCAGCTGCCCATCTATCCCAGCTAATCAAACAAAAAAGGAAAAGAATGTAAAATTCATTATTTTAGTTTGATATGAAACAAATGTTAAAAGCACCTCACAGGAACAGATGTCTCAGAATTACGTACATTTTAGAAAACTATTTAAATATTTTAAAATCACAAAAAAGACGTAAATAAACTGAAAACGGAACTCATTCAGACACAGAAGCAACTGGGGTTTCCAAAATTACCCATAGAGAATCCAAATATAATCGACTTAGAAATAATCATTCTTCAGAGTAGGCAAGGTTTGATTTTTTTAAAAAAGCAAAAACAGGAAATGAAACTTTCCTAGGAGTGTCTCTAGAACTTAACAAAGAAGTTTGCAATGTTCCTGTGCAGAGGTGATCAATTTTCAGGCCGGTTTAACAAGTACACTCACCTTCTGTTCCAACCATTAAAATGGATCAGATATTCTGGGATCTTTCTGCCTTTTTCGTCTTTCCCAACAATAACATCGACAATCTGAAACCAGGAAATATCGTCCACAAACGATAGAGCATAGAGAATATTAGAAGCTGAATCAGGAAAACTAAATCATAGACCTTTTCGTAAAAGAAAAGAAAGCATTCTCTCCTTTTTTAGACAGAGAGCTGGACTGAAACATTTTTCCTTTCAATTCCATTTTTTTTTCTGAGTGGATGCCTCAAAATAGGAAGCATCCCTCCAACCACCCCGATTGGTCTCTGAGTGTGAGAACGGGTGCAGCTTCCGAAACCACTGGCCGGCCGAACTGTCACTAACTAAAAAGGGTACAGGCTAGACAAGCGAGCTGCAGCCGAGAGACCTTTGGGAGTTGTAGTCTCCTGGGCTCCGCTGCGTCCAGGTCCAGTTCGGCTCGCAGCTTAACGCCATCCCTCCCAACGGTGTCCCCTGGAAAACGCCTGGGGCAAATGATGGGGCGTGTCACCCTTGGGGAGACTCAAGGCGGGGAGGGAGGAAGCACAGCAAACAGAACACTGAGACGGGGGCAGCGGGGGTAAAGTCCGAAAGTAAAATGTAGAGCCCGGAAGGCTTGGGCAATCCCCCAAAGGGCAGCACCTCCCAGACACACCTGGGGCCCGGGGCTAGTCCCCAACTCCCGGAGTGCGAGGCCAACTCCCTCTGGCCGTTCAGACCTTAGTTGCTGCAGATGTGGCTCAACGTCCCCCGAGCCCCGGAGACTTAGGCGGACAGGCACGGGGCGCGACACGGAGACTGAAAACCTAAATGCTGCAAGGCCCCGAAGGACTATGACAGCCGGGCAACCTTGCCCTCGGGGTGGGGGTCGCGGCCTACGGGAGGGGGCGAGCCTAGACACGACTGGGAGCCCACGCGGCACTAGATCGCACAGAATGAGGGGCTAAACGCAAGGCAGAAGCTGTGTGCCAGCGATCTCCTGGACAGGCGGACCCCGCTGCCAGCTCCCCGGCCTAAGACTTCGCACACCATATTCCGAGGGCGCCAGTACACCCCAGGCACCGGACGGAAGCGGAAGCGGAAGCGCCCGGGCCCAGGCTCCCCAGCGCGGTGTTCTGAGAGCGCCCCCTGTCGCCCGTGTGGCGCCGCGCAGGCCGAGGAGCCGCGAGCAGGGAGCACCCGGGCCCCGCCACTTCCCCCGCTCCGCGGCGCCGTCCACACCCGCATCCGCATTCGCCTCCCGTCCCGGGGTCCCCGTCCCGCGCCTCCTCCCTGTCCCTCCGCGGCGGCACCTTGGCATCGTACAGCACTCGCGCCTTGGTGGGGTCAGGCTCGAAGCACAGCACTTTCTCCCCTGAGTGGAATTTAAATTTCATGCCCTCGCTCGCGCTCATTTGCTCATCGTGGCGGAGGGCGAGGCTCCGGGGCGGGAGGAGCGCGCGCGGTGGGGGAGGGGAGTGGGGGCGGGGAGGTGGCGCGCTTCTGCTGGGGTGGTGGGGAAGGAGCGGGGACTGGCGGAGGCTGCGACCGGCCCGCCCTCGGCTCCGCCTCTGCCCGCCTCGCGCCACTGCCGGACCTCGGAGCAGCCGGGCGCGCGCGCTCCCGATCGAGCGCGCCCCTGCGAGTCCCCGCTGGGCTGCGAGTGGGGAGCCCGCGGCCGAGGTCCGCCCGCAGAGCGGCCGGCCCCTCGCGCCCTCCTGGGAAAGGCGGCCGAAGCAGGGCCCACAGGGTCTTCGCGCCGGACACCCGCTCTCCGGTCCGGGGACGGGAGACGCTAGGAGAGAGCCCGTCTGGGGTGGGCACTGGCTGTGGGGAAGCCGGCCGGCGGCTGCCTTCCGGGAGCTCCCTGGCCGCGCCGCATCCTCCACCTTAGCAGAGCACGGTGGCCACGCGGGGAGGACGTCGGGCTGGGGTCGGGTCTAGATGGGCAGTGGCCTTGGGCGGGGGGCGAAGGGTGGTGGAAGAGTGAATAAAGCACTGGGACATATCGGGGCCAGGACAAGCAGGTGGCAGGCCTGGAGGCTCCCAGTGACAGCGGGTGAGCCGTGGGCGGCGAGGCTGATGGGTCCTTACCAGGTCGTTCCATGGTTTTCCAACCCCCAGAACTCGCAGAGATGCTCCCTCAAGGTCTGTCTTCTCCAATACTGTACACCGAAAACTCCCTACAGGTGAGAGGTGTTGTACTAGCAGGTACCTGAGGGGATGCTCAGGACGAATGACAAATGCTGGGAGACGCTTCTTGAAGGGCAAACCTCTACAGACAGGAAAGATGGTGCTGGGTTTGTTTTCTTTTGAGGAATGGAAAGTCTTTAGGCAGTGTAGTTGCTGAATTAAGACCCAACTGGAGACCAGCTTTGAGGCTCTGGGGTGGTAGTGAATTGCCAGTCCGCCACACTCTGGGCTCTGTTCTTGACTCCAGAAATTTGCACTTGCCTCCGCCTTCACTGGGTTCCTGGTACACATACAGACTTCACTTTGGACACAGCCAAGAGAAAACCCCTCAGGCTTCCCTAGATGATGATACACCCCTCCGGGATTTCCCCCACCCCACCAGCCCTCTATTTATCCATTTCTTGCATTTACTACTCTGCAGTAGGAGGGCTGTTCATTTGCAAAATGTCCTCTTTAAGATGCTCAACTCCTTGAAGCTTGGGAAGGCAGGGCTGGAGGGAATCTCATCCAGTTCATCATTGCACACTCTTAGCATACAGTGAAGACTGATTGGATAGATTATGGATTTATGAAATAGAATCCACAAAACTCAGACATCAATTGAATGTGAAGGTGGAAAGTGAAGGAGGAATCTTGGAAGACTTCCAGATTTTCTGGCATAACCAGTTGGGTGAGTGCTAGGTCCATTGGCCAGAATAAGGGCTATCAGAGGAGGGACAGGTTGGGGGAAGCCACGGAAGACCTGTGTCTGGGATAATACAGTGGAGAAGCCAGAACTGGAGTCATGATTCCTCTTCAGGTTGTGGTTTATCAGGGACGAGATTTTGACGATGGTGTTCCCCGTAAATGGCAGGGGGAGCTCTGGGGCACAAGCAATTGCATGTCATGGTTAAGCCATAACTCAAGTATTAATGTTTTTATTTTTCTTGCTGGTGAATGGAGATTTCCTCTCCAGATTCTAGGCTTTCACAGCAAAACTTTGGCTGCTTTCTTTTGTTTCTCTCCATTTCTACCCCTTATGTCCTTGAGCAATGTCTTTTTCCCCGTCTCCCCAAAAAGTCCAAGAATGCAAAAGCCTTCAGTATCATAAAAGCTACGAATCCCACCAATGGGAACACCCGTTGCAGCCCTCATCCAGATTAGGACCCACCAGAGAGGTCTCCATGTCTAATGCGGGTAGAGCATCTTTTCCTCTTGCGGGTAAAGGTAAAGAACATGGTGGGCTCTGGGATCCAGTCCCACACTTGTCACTTCCTAGTTCATGTGTAACCTTGGACAAGTGATTAGCCTCTCTGTGATGCAGTTTTCTTACATTTAAAGTGAAGATAATAGTGGCTTCTACCTCAGTGTTGTTTTAGGAATAAATCAGTCTATTCACTGTATATGCCTTTGTGTAAATGCCTTTGTGTGAGCCTCCTGTGTGCTGGATGCTAGACACATAAAGTAGGATACAGATATTACCCCTGGCCTCAAAGAGGACACATTTCAGGAGGGGCAGAGCATGCAAGCAAGTGCAAGCCTCATGAGTGCTCTGATAAAGCTGGCCGGGAAGAGAACAGACACAAGTGCTTACATCTCCCTACGAGGAGGGAGAGTGTCAGAAAAAGCTCCCGAGTGGAAGTGCTCTTGTTAAACTGAAGATATTAAACATTTTAAGAGTTTATTTGAGCAGAAATCTGTTGGAATCTGGCAGTACCCAACCAGATGTGGTTAGGAGTGCCACACTGTGAGTAGCTCAGGGAGAGGCTTTCACAGAGAAAAGGCAGATGTAAGGCAAGTGTTGATTGGCTACAGCATAAAGACCAGTTGGCTGTTTGTGATTGGTTGTCCTTATCATTTTGATTTCATAACCTTGAGGAACTAACAGGCTTAGATTTTGGTTTGCTTACCTAGAATGCCAAGGCATTAGAGCCACCTCGGTCTAATGGCCTCTTTGTTTAATTAATTAGACTGTTATTCCCCCCCCCCTTTTTTTTCCCCCATACGCGGGCCTCTCACTGCTGTGGCCTCTCCCGTTGCGGAGCACAGGCTCCGGACGCACAGGCTCAGCGGCCAGGGCTCACGGGCCCAGCTGCTCCGCGGCATGTGGGATCTTCCCGGACCGGGGCACGAACCCGGGTCCCCTGCATCGGCAGGCGGACTCTCAACCACTGCGCCACCAGGGAAGCCCCAGTTCTCCCCTTTTGGTCATCCTCTCATATGGGAGAGATTGAACAAAACTTTGGTATTAGCGCCACTCTCAGTCACCAAAAGAGTAAAATTGTTCTTGTCTCATTGTGAAACTCACATAGGTTTTGATGTCAGATCCGTGGAAGAATTGTTTTTGCTGTTTATCTCGTTATTCATCTTGTTTCTGTTTCTCTAAGTGCAGTGAGACCATCTGATGTACTGCTGATGGCTGTGACCATGCATTTAAGACCATTGAGAGAACATAGCACACCAGGGGCTCTACAGTGAGGACTATTAGGAAGATAATACAGAGAGACTGAAGTATCCTCCTTAACCAGGGCCCCATGGATCAAACCAGTTGGTATCAAATCAGTCAAAGAATGCACATGAAGGGGCATCAACCCGTTTTAGCCAAGTGGCTTGTTTGTTAACTTCCTGTATTTGCTACAATACCAGAGGTGTTGAACCGGATACAGCAGAGGTATTTGCTGTGGTACAGACTCCTCCTTGATCAGCCAACAAGTAATCTGAAGCACTTCTTTTATCTAAACCACATTAGCAAGAAAGTCTCAGGACTTGTGTTGTATAGTTATGGCCTTAGCAGCAGATGCAGCGATAGTGGTCGGAGTTAAGGAGCATTGTCTTTCCATGCGTCAACAGAGAGAAAACACAAGTAGCAAGAAGGCAAAAGGAATAAAGATTTCATATTGGGGATAAAGATCTTGATCTGTGATCTTGGCAGAGTTTTTTACTTCAAGATGCCAACTGCTTCTGGGGAGGAACCTCCCTAGTTACTTTTTATTTATTTAATTATTTTTGCGGTACGCGGGCCTCTCAATGTTGTGACCTCTCCCATTGCGGAGCACAGGCTCCAGACGCGCGGGCTCAGCGGCCATGGCTCACGGGCCCAGCCGCTCCGCGGCATGTGGGATCTTCCCGGACCGGGGGCACGAACCCGGGTCCCCTGCATCGGCAGGCGGACTCTCGACCACTGTGCCACCAGGGAAGCCCACTAGTTACTTTTAATTTTACATCTCCAGCTGGCGTGCAGTTCCAAGATTCTGGAGAAGCCCTTTTTAATTGGGGGATGTGTACCCAGGTTCAATTCCCTGAAATTTGTCTGTGATCTGGGTAGTGAGAAGGACCTGGTATCGTCCCTTCCAAGGAGGTTCAAGGGCAGTCATATTCTTCGTGATTCGAAATCAGAAGAGTGGGAGAAGATTGGAAACATTAGTTTGGAGAGTTGCAGCCAGACATCTGAGGAAACTAGAAGAACTCAGGATCCAGTTCAGTTTACAGACACAAAGTTCTTTCCTCTCACCTTTCTTATTTCTAACTGGCTTTAATTACATATATTTATTAGAATTCTTGACCTTTTAGAATCCTTTATTCCTAGTGAAAACTAAGAAGTGATCAGTGTGGACTGTTACACTAGCATTCTGTGGATTGGCAAATTTATAAATACTTTTCACAGTTTCTAGAAGTATATTCTTCCTCTTAGTAATTTTTCAATGTGGCACAAAAAAATGCTTACTGATAGAACCGAATATCTTCAGTTCCTCTGCCAAAGAAAGCCAAAAGTGGATAAATCTATGTTCAGTAATTAACATTGCAGTATTTTATCTTACTTGGAAATGATCTAGATGTTCAATGACTAGCCTTCATTTAACTTATCTCATCCAACTTTAAGGTTTTAAGTTACCAAAAAGAGTTTGGAAACTATTCTTAAGCAAATATACCATAAGGCATGATTATTGCTGAAAAGTACACTTATAAATCTTTATCTTACATCTCCTTAATTTACTTGTTCTTAACAATTGTTTAGATTACTCCTGAAAATATCATGAGACATTGAACAGCCAGTCATCATCTTAAGTTACCATTCTTGGTGACAAATGATATAACAGAGATTACATGAATGTATATGACTTTTGTTAACCTTTCGGGCATGGACATGTGATATAGTCCCGGCCACTGAGAGAGTTTTCATGGTGAGGGGAAAGAGCGGGGGCGAGCACATCTGGAAGGAAAGATCCCCCTCTCTCCGCCCAGAGAGGGGTGGATGTGATAAAAGCTCTCCTCTTTCTTACTGGTCTTTATTGTCTGCGTGGGAATGTCGGTTAAGTGCTGCAGCCAGCCATCCTCGGTGCTCTGAGGATAAGTGTAAAATGCTAGGGCGGGAACGCTTGCCTGGGTCTTTGATACATTGTTGCGTCTCTGGCTCACTGAAATTAACCAACCGCGCTGCCTAACTCCAGGCTGCCTGTTATGCGGTATAATAAATCCTGGTGCAGCCCAAACTGCCCTGATCACACCTCTTGTGCAGTGGTAGAGAGTTAAGTTACTGGCACCTAGCATGATCTTTACTGCTCATTTGGGTGTTATTGGTGAAATGGCCCTCCCACTGAGAATGCGTTTTCTTTTTTAACCTGGACATAAAGACGCAAGCGCTGGTGACTTTGAAGAAGTGCTTCGCATGTATTCAGGGTTAAATAGGCTTTGTGAATGAAGGGTAAACCTAATGACCATATATGATACAGTTTCAACTGGAATCGCTCTTTAATGTTAGAAAGAAACTTTAAATGAATCTCTGGAACAGCCCATTGATGAGTTGTAACAGCCTATGGCCTAAGTTTGACCTTGCAAGTAGATACTTTTTTGTTACTTTTGTCTTGGGTGATATGCAGACCTACATTGTAACAATGTGTTTTGTGGTTAGGGAATATTCTGATACAAAGTTGTAGTTACTCTTTTACAAAAGTTGCAATGCTTTTTTTTTTTTTTTTTTTTTTTTTTTTTGCGGTACGCGGGCCTCTCACTGTTGTGGCCTCTCCCGTTGCGGAGCACAGGCTCCGGAAGCACAGGCTCAGCGGCCGCGGCTCAGGGGCTCAGCCGCTCCGCGGCACGTGGGATCTTCTCGGACCGGGGGCACGAACCCGGGTCCCCTGTATCGGCAGGCGGACTCTCGACCACTGCGCCACCAGGGAAGCCCCCTAGTTACTTTTTTTTAATTTTTTTTTCACTTTTTTTTTAAACATCTTTATTGGGGTATAATTGCTTTACAGTGGTGTGTTAGTTTCTGCTTTATAACAAAGTGAATCAGTTATACATATACATATGTTCCCATATCTCTTCCCTCTTGCGTCTCCCTCCCTCCCACCGCTCCAGGCTGTCACAAAGCACCAAGCCAATATCCCTGTGCCATGCGGCTGCTTCCCACTAGCTATCTACCTTACTACGTTTGTTAGTGTGTATATGTCCATGACTCTCTCTCGCCCTGTCACAGCTCACCCTTCCCCCTCCCCATAACCTCAAGTCCGTTCTCTAGGAGGTCTGTGTTTATTCCTGCCTTACCCCTAGGTTCTTCATGACATTTTTTTTCCTTAAGTTCCATATATATGTGTTAGCATACGGTATTTGTCTTTCTCTTTCTGACTTACTTCACTCTGTATGACAGACTCTAGGTCTATCCACCTCATTACAAACAGCTCAATTTCGTTTCTTTTTATGGCTGAGTAATATTCCATTGTATATATGTGCCACATCTTCTTTATCCATTCATCCGATGATGGGCACTTAGGTTGTTTCCATCTCCGGGCTATTGTAAATAGAGCTGCAATGAACATTATGGTACATGACTTTTTGAATTTTGGTTTTCTCAGGGTATATGCCCAGTAGTGGGATTGCTGGGTCATATGGTAGTTCTATTTGTAGTTTTTTAAGGAACCTCCATACTGTTCTCCATAGTGGCTGAACCAATTCACATTCCCACCAGCAGTGCAAGAGGGTTCCCTTTTCTCCACACCCTCTCCAGCATTTATTGTTTCTAGATTTTTTGATGATGGCCATTCTGACTGGTGTGAGATGATATCTCATTGTAGTTTTGATTTGCATTTCTCTAATGATTAATGATGTTGAGCATTCTTTCATGTGTTTGTTGGCAGTCTGTATATCTTCTTTGGAGAAATGTCTATTTAGGGCTTCTGCCCATTTTTGGATTGGATTGCTTGTTTTTTTGTTATTGAGCTGCATGAGCTGCTTGTAAATTTTGGAGATTAATCCTTTGCCAGTTGCTTTATTTGCAAATATTTTCTCCCATTCTGAGGGTTGTCTTTTGGTCTTGTTTATGGTTTCCTTTGCTGTGCAGAAGCTTTGAAGTTTCATTAGGTCCCATTTGTTTATTTTTGTTTTTATTTCCATTACTTTAGGAGGTGGGTCAGAAAGGATCTTGCTGTGATTTATGTCATAGAGTGTTCTGCCTATGTTTTCCTCTAAGAGTTTGATAGTTTCTGGCCTTACATTTAGGTCTTTAATCCATTTTGAGCTTATTTTTGTGTATGGTGTTAGGGAGTGATCTAATCTCATACTTTTATAGGTATCTGTCCAGTTTTCCCAGCACCACTTATTGAAGAGGCTGTCCTTTCTCCACTGTACATTCCTGCCACCTTTACCAAAGATAAGGTGTCCATATGTGCGTGGGTTTATCTCTGGGCTTTCTATCCTGTTCCATTGATCTATCTTTCTGTTTTTGTGCCAGTACCATACTGTCTTGATTACTGTAGCTTTGTAGTATAGTCTGAAGTCAGGGAGCCTGATTCCTCCAGCTCCTTTTTTCGTTCTCAAGATTGCTTTGGCTATTCGGGGTCTTTTGTGTTTCCATACAAATTGCGAAATTTTTTGTTCTAGTTCTGTGAAAAATGTCAGTGGTAGTTTGATAGGGATTGCATTGAACCTATAGATTGCTTTGGGTAGTAGAGTCATTTTCACAATGTTGATTCTTCCAATCCAAGAACATGGTATATCTCTCCATCTATTTGTATCATCTTTAATTTCTTTCATCAGTGTCTTATAATTTTCTGCATACAGGTCTTTTGTCTCCTTAGGTAGGTTTATTCCTAGATATTTTATTCTTTTTGTTGCAATGGTAAATGGGAGTGTTTTCTTGATTTCAATTTCAGATTTTTCATCATTAGTGTATAGGAATGCCAGAGATTTCTGTGCCTTAATTTTGTATCCTGCTACTTCACCAAATTCATTGATTAGCTCTAGTAGTTTTCTGGTAGCATCTTTAGGATTCTCTATGTATAGTATCATGTCATCTGCAAACAGTGACAGCTTTACTTCTTCTTTTCCGATTTGGATTCCTTTTATTTCCTTTTCTTCTCTGATTGCTGTGGCTAAAACTTCCAAAACTATGTTGAATAACAGTGGTGAGAGTGGGCAACCTTGTCTTGTTCCTGATCTTAGCGGAAATGCTTTCAGTTTTTCACCATTGAGGATGATGTTGGCTGTGGGCTTGTCATATATGGCCTTTATTATGTTGAGGAAAGTTCCCTCTATGCCTACTTTCTGCAGGGTTTTTATCATAAATGGGTGTTGAATTTTGTCAAAAGCTTTCTCTGCATCTATTGAGATGATCATATGGTTTTTCTCCTTCAATTTGTTAATATGGTTTATCACATTGATAGATTTGCGTATATTGAAGAAACCTCGCATTCCTGGAATAAACCCCACTTGATCATGGTGTATGAACCTTTTAATGTGCTTTTGGATTCTGTTTGCTAGTATTTTGTTGAGGATTTTTGCATCTATGTTCATCAGTGATATTGGCCTGTCGTTTTCTTTCTTTGTGACATCCTTGTCTGGTTTTGGTATCAAGGTGATGGTGGCCTCGTAGAAGGAATTTGGGAGTGTTCCTTCCTCTGCTATATTTTGGAAGAGTTTGAGAAGGATAGGCGTTAGCTCTTCACTAAATGTTTGATGGAATTCGCCTGTGAAGCCATCTGGTCCTGGGCTTTTGTTTGTTGGAAGATTTTTAATCACAGTTTCAATTTCAGTGCTTGTGATTGGTCTGTTCATATTTTCTATTTCTTCCTGATTCAGTCTTGGCAGGTTGTGCATTTCTAAGAATTTGTCCATTTCTTCCAGATTGTCCATTTTATTGGCATAGAGCTGCTTGTAGTAATCTCTCATGATCTTTTGTATTTCTGCAGTATCAGTTGTTACTTCTCCTTTTTCATTTCTAATTCTATTGATTTGAGTCTTCTCCCTTTTTTTCTTGATGAATCTGGCTAGTGGTTTATCTATTTTGTTTATCTTCTCAAAGAACCAGCTTTTAGTTTTATTGATCTTTGCTATTGTTTCCTTCATTTCTGTTTCATTTATTTCTGATCTGATTTTTATGATTTCTTTCCTTCTGCTAGCTTTGGGGTATTTTTGTTCTTCTTTCTCTAATTGCTTGAGGTGCAAGGTTAGGTTGTTTATTCGAGATGTTTCCTGCTTCTTAAGGTGGGCTTGTGTTGCTATAAACTTCCCCCTTAGAACTGCTTTTGCTGCATCCCATAGGTTTTGGGTCGTTGTGTCTCCATTGTCATTTGTTTCTAGGTATTTTTTTATTTCCTCTTTGATTTCTTCAGTGATCACTTCATGATTAAGTAGTGTATTGTTTAGCCTCCATGTGTTTGTATTTTTTACAGATCTTTTCCTGTAATTGATATGTAGTCTCATGGCGTTGTGGTGGTCGGAAAAGATACTTGATACAATTTCAATTTTCTTAAATTTACCAAGGCTTGATTTGTGACCCAAGATATGATCTATCCTGGAGAATGTTCCATGAGCACTTGAGAAAAATGTGTATTCTGTTGTTTTTGGATGGAGTGTCCTATAAATATCAATTAAGTCCATCTTGTTTAACGTATCATTTAAAGCTTGCGTTTCCTTATTTATTTTCATTTTGGATGATCTGTCCATGGGTGAAAGTGGGGTGTTTAAGTCCCCTACTATGAATGTGTTACTGTCGATTTCCCCTTTTATGGCTGTTAGTATTTGCCTTTTGTATTGAGGTGCTCCTATGTTGGGTGCATAAATATTTACAATTGTTATATCTTCTTCTTGGATCGATCCCTTGATCATTATGTAGTGTCCTTCTTTGTCTCTTCTAATAGTCCTTATTTTAAAGTCTATTTTGTCTGATATGAGAATTGCTACTCCAGCTTTCTTTTAGTTTCCATTTGCATGGAATATCTTTTTCCATCCCCTTACTTTCAGTCTGTATGTGTCTCTAGGTCTGAAGTGGGTCTCTTGTAGACAGCATATATAAGGGTCTTGTTTTTGTATCCATTCAGCCAATCTGTGTCTTTTGGTGGAAGCATTTAGTCCATTTACATTTAAGGTAATTATCGATATGTATGTTCCTATTCCCATTTTCTAAATTGTTCTGGGTTCGTTATTATAGGTCTTTTCCTTCTCTTGTGTTTCTTGACTAGAGAAGTTCCTTTAGCATTTGTTGTAAAGCTGGTTTGGTGGTGCTGAACTCTCTCAGCTTTTGCTTGTCTATAAAGGTTTTAATTTCTCCATGGAATCTGAATGAGACCCTTGCTGGGTAGAGTAGTCTTGGTTGCAGGTTTTTCTCCTTCATCTCTTTCAGTATGTCCTGCCAGTCCCTTCTGGCTTGTAGGCTTTCTGCTGAGAGATCAGCTGTTAACCTTATGGGGAGTCCCTTGTGTGTTATTTGTTGTTTTTCCCTTGCTGCTTTTAATATGCTTTCTTTGTATTTAATTTTTGACAGTTTGATTAATATGTGTCTTGGCGTATTTCTCCTTGGATTTATCCTGTATGGGACTCTCTGTGCTTCCTGGACTTGATTAACTATTTCCTTTCCCATATTAGGGAAGTTTTCAACTATAATCTCTTCAAATATTTTCTCAGTCCCTTTCTTTTTCTCTTCTTCTTCTGGAACCCCTATAATTCGAATGTTGGTGTGTTTAATGTTGTCCCAGAGGTCTCTGAGACTGTCCTCAGTTCTTTTCATTCTTTTTTCTTTATTCTGCTCTGCAGTAGTTATTTCCACTATTTTATCTTCCAGGTCACTTATCCGTTCTTCTGCCTCAGTTATTCTGCTATTGATCCCATCTAGAGTACTTTTAATATCATTTATTGTGTTGTTCATCGTTGCTTGTTTCATCTTTATTTCTTCTAGGTCCTTGTTAACTGTTTCTTGCATTTTGTCCATTCTATTCCCAAGATTTCGGATCATCCTTACTATCATTATTCTGAATTCTTTTTTCAGGTAGACTGGCTATTTCCTCTTCATTTGTTAGGTCTGGTGCATGTTTATCTTGCTCCTTTATCTGCTGTGTGTTTTTCTGTCTTCTCATTTTGCTTATCTTACTGTGTTTGGGGTCTCCTTTTTGCAGACTGCAGGTTTGTCGTTCCCGCTGTTTTTGATGTCTGTCTCCAGTGTCTAAGGTTGGTTCAGTGGGTTGTGTAGGCTTCCTGGTGGAGGGGACTAGTGCCTGTGTTGTGGTGGATGAGGCTGGATCTTGTCTCTCTAGTGGGCAGGTTCACGTCTGGTGGTGTGTTTTGGGGTGTCTGTGGCCTTACTATGATTTTAGGCAGCCTCTCTGCTAATGGGTGGGGTTGTGTTCCTGTTTTGCTAGTTGTTTGGCATAGGTTGTCCAGCACTGTGGCTTGCTGGTCGTTGAGTGAAGTTGGGTGCTGGTGTTAAGATGGAGGTCTCTGGGAGATTTTCGCCGTTTGATATTATGTGGATCTGGGAGGTCTCTTGTTGACCAGTGTCCTGAAGTTGGCTCTCCTACCTCAGAGGCAGAGCCCTGACTCCTGGCTGGAGCACCAAGAGCCTTTCATCCACACGGCTCAGAATAAAAGGGAGAAAAAGTAGAGAGAATTAGTAGTAGTATGAAGAAAGAAAGAAAGAAAGAAAGAAAGAAAGAAAGAAAGAAAGAAAGAAAGAAAGGAGGGAAGGAAGGAAGGAAGGAGGGAAGAAAGAAAGAAAGAAGGAAAGAAGGAAAGAAAGCAAGAAGGAAAGAAAGGAGAGAGGGAGGGAGGGAGGAAGGAAGGAAGGAGGGAAAGAAGGGAAAAAGACAGAAGATACAGTAAAATAAAATAAAGTATAATAAAGTTATTGAATTAAAAAATACTTATTTAGAAAAAAAAAGGGACGGATAGAACTTTAGGACAAATGTTGGAAGCAAAGCTATACAGACAAAATCTTACACAGAAGCATACACATACACCCTCACAAAAAGAGGTAAAGGGGATAAAATCATAAATCTTGCTCTCAGAGACCACCTCCTCAATTTGAGATGATTCGTTGTCCAAAGGAGGGAAGGAAGGAAGGAAGGAAGGAAGGAAGGAAAGAAAGAAAGAAAGAAAGAAAGAAAGAAAGAAAGAAAGAAAGAAAGAAGGTAAAGTATAATAAAGTTATTGAATTTATTAAGAAAAAAATTTTAAAAAAACCATGGACGGATAGAACCCTAGGACAAATGGTGGAAGCAAAACTATACAGAAAAGATCTCACAGAGAAGCATACACATACACATTCACAAAAAGAGGAAAAGGGGAAAAAATCATAGATCTTGCCCTCGAAGCCCACCTCCTCAATTTGGGATGATTCGTTGTCTATTCATGTATTCCACAGATGCAGGTGCATCAAGTTGATTGTGGAGCTTTAATCCGCTGTTTCTGAGGCTGCTGGGAGAGATTTCCCTTTCTCTTCTTTGTTCTCACAGCTCCCAGGGGCTCAGCTTTGGATTTGGCCCCGCCTCTGCGTGTAGGTCGCTGGAGGGCGTCTGTTTTTTGCTCAGACAGGACGGGGTTAAAGGAGCCGCTGATTCGGGGGTTCTGGCGCACTGAGGCCGGGGGAGAGGGAGGGGCACGGCGTGCGGGGTGGGCCTGCGGCGGCAGAGGCCGGCATGACGTTGTACCAACCTGAGGCCCGCCGTGCGTTCTCCCGCGGAAGTTGTCCCTGGATCCCCTCTTTTCACTTTTTAACTCTTCTCCGGAGGGATCGAATCAGCGCATGTCCCTGGCGCCGGCTGCCCTGGGGCCGCAGTGCCGCCGCGCCGGGTCTGTGCGTGGTCAGCTCGGCCGGCCCCCCTAGTTACTTTTAATTTTACATCTCCAGCTGGCGTGCAGTTCCAAGATTCTGGAGAAGCCCTTTTTAATTGGGGGATGTGTACCCAGGTTCAATTCCCTGAAATTTGTCTGTGATCTGGGTAGTGAGAAGGACCTGGTATCGTCCCTTCCAAGGAGGTTCAAGGGCAGTCATATTCTTCGTGATTCGAAATCAGAAGAGTGGGAGAAAATTGGAAACATTAGTTTGGAGAGTTGCAACCAGACATCTGAGGAAACTAGAAGAACTCAGGATCCAGTTCAGTTTACAGATACACAGTTCTTTCCTCTCACCGTTCTTATTTCTAACTGGCTTTAATTACATATATTTATTAGAATTCTTGACCTTTTAGAATCCTTTATTCCTAGTGAAAACTAAGAAGTAACCAGTGTGGACTGTTTGTTACATTAGCAGTCTGTGGATTGGCAAATTTATAAATACTTTTCACACTTTCTAGAAGTATATTCTTCCTCTTAGTAATTTTTCAATGTGGCACAAAATATGCTTACTGATAGAACCGAATATCTTCAGTTCCTCTGCCAAAGAAAGCCAAAAGTGGCTAAATCTATGTTCAGTAATTAACGTTGCAGTATTTTATCTTACTTGGAAATGATCTAGATGTTCAATGACTAGCCTTCATTTAACTTATCTCATCCAACTTTAAGGTTTTAAGTTACCAGAAAGAGTTTGGAAACTATTCTTAAGCAAATATACCATAAGGCATGATTATTGCTGAAAAGTACACTTACAAATTTTTATCTTACATCTCCTTAATTTACTTGTTCTTAACAATTGTTTAGATTACTCCTGAGAATTTCATGAGACATTGAACAGCCAGCCATCATCTTAAGTTACCATTCTTGCTGACAAATTATGTAACAGAGATTGCAAAAGCGTATTTGACTTTAGTTAACCTTGGTAGAATAAAAATATTCTACTTAATACTGATCACTCTAAAGACATGCCTGTTTCAATTAAACCAACAGACTTAAACTAGCTTTCATTCACCAAAGATTATGCTAGATCACGTGAACTTGAAAAACACTTGGGTTGGTCTGTACATTTCTTAGCATACACTTGATTTATATAAATGTTTGTTTTTTCAGCCTATTAAATAGAGCTCTTTACAAATGAATTTTGGCTATACCATCCAAAGGTAGAAGAATATCACATTTTTATCACCTACATACATAAACATACAGACAGATGCAGAGGTCTTATAGCTTTTGTTTCAACTTTTTAGGCATGAGATACATACAATAATGCAAAATTCACTAGTTTATAAAAGAATGGTTGGGTTCCAATTGTGTTTCTGGCAGATAGAATAAGTTAAGTTTACCTGCTCAGATGGTTAAAGATTTTACTAATACTAGTGGGAAAAAGTGTTAAGATTTTTCATTCACTCAATGTCCAAATAGCTGCTGCTGCCACTTCTTTTTTCCCCCGATAAGAATGACTTCCCTGGAGTTTGTATTTCATGAGATGCCTCTGGGCATCCTAGAGAAGACCAGGTAAAACATTGATATCTCACAGCTCTCCCTGGGAGGGAAAGGCTCCATAACCAATGTGTTTTCCAGCCAATGTAAATTGGGAAAGGAAGGGACAACGTGAAATTTTCCCTTCCTCTCTCGACCAGGCTCCACAGATTTTGGAGAGCTGACCTTGGTAAGAATTCTTACCCTTTGCCAGGCTTCTGCCAGTTTTCCCAGGATGCCGTCTGCAGGATTCGGAGTGAGTGGGGTGTCCCAGTAGGTCTCATCCTGGTCACTAGAAACTGTAGAGGAGGAAGAATAACTTTCCCTCTACCCTTCAGAGTGAGTGCCTGGCTGAGACCCCTTTCCTCTAGGGCACCTCGTAAGGGGATAAGGTTATCTCAGGTGGTTAAAAGTTCTCCACTGTGGCCACTGTAACTCAGGATTATCTTTGGTAAGGTTAACCTTAAAACAAAATTTTATTCACCTGAGGCCTCATACTGGACCCAGTCCGGTTTCTAGGTCAAACCCAATCTGTCCTGGACCGGGTCTGGTTTCTAAGTTGGACCCAGTCCGTCCCCAGACCCATTTCGGTTTCTAAGGCGGAACCACTTTGTTCTGCACCGGCTCCAGTTTCAAAGTCGGACGGACCGAGTTTGTCATCGGACCTGGTCCATTTTCTAAGTCGTCCTGGTCCTCGTCCCCTTTGTAAGTTGGACACAGTTCGTCCCTGGAATCGGTTCGGTTGCTGAGTCGGAACAAGTCTGATTCTGGCCAGTTTCTCGCCCCACTCCGGAGAAAGAAAGGCTCGAAGTCTGAAAGCTCATAACGTAAAAGCCGGAGCTGGCATCCAGCCTCCGAGACGAACTCGCCCACCTCCAGAGGCAGCGAGCAGGCAGCCGGTCAAGGGGCTTCACAGGTACCTCTGCTTGTTTGCTCAGTGCTCCTGGGGGCTCCTTTGGTTCCCTGTTCTGACATCAGAACTATTAAAAGATAAACTGAGGCATATTAAAAATTCTTAAGAGTCTGAAGAAAAATCAGAATCGGGCAGCACCAAACCGGAAGTGGTTAGGAGTGGCCTGCTGACCGGAACTGGGTAGGGGGGGAACTTTTATAGAGAAAAGGCATAACCAAGGTAAGGAAATTATCGATGGGATGTAGCTTCAAGCTTAGTTGGCTGTTTGGGATTGGTCGTCCTTAGGTTTCAATCTGGTAACCTTGAGGCATTTACAGGATTAGATTTTGATTTTGGTTTGCTTATATAGGCCTCCAAGGCATTAGAGCCACCTCCATCTAAGGACCTCCTTGTTTAATTAATTCAACACTCGAGCTGAAGTTTATAAGGTATTTTCCTCCTCCACTTTTTTTTTTTGCAGGGGATTAGCGGATTAAGATAGCTATCAAATCTCTTATAACAGAAATCTTTTTTTATTTCTCGTAATAGGTCGTCTAGTGGGCGACTGACCTGCAGAGATCCCTTCTCTTGGCTATAGCAAGGTATGTCCATGCGGCAAATTTATTAATAGTTCACACGTGGCCTTTGGCTGTTCCAGGTCCCTGGCTGCTAGCAGAACCCCAGTTTTGTACAGGTGTTTGCCTTCCCAAGTCCTCAGAGTAGACCTCCCACCAGAGATCGTAGGCCTGGCTTCTGAGTATACATATGGAATAGCTGGGGAACTTTTAAAACCTACTCTTGCCTAGCGTTAACATTGTTTCCACAGCTCCCAGGTGATTCCAATGTGCAGCTAGGCCTGAGAACCATTCCTCTTGCTGTGATTGGTTTCGGGCATGGACATGTGATATAGTCCCGGCCACTGAGAGAAGTTTTCATGGTGAGGGGAAAGAGCGGGGGCGAGCACATCTGGAAGGAAAGATCCCCCTCTCTCCGCCCAGAGAGGGGTGGATGTGATAAAAGCGCTTCTCTTTCTTACTGGTCTTTACTGTCTGCGTGGGAATGTCGGTTAAGTGCTGCAGCCAGCCATCCTCGGTGCTCTGAGGATAAGTGTAAAGTGCTAGGGCGGGAACGCTTGCCTGGGTCTTTGATACGTTGTTGCGTCCCTGGCTCACTGAAATTAACCAACCGCGCTGCCTAACTCCAGGCTGCCTGTTATGCGGTATAATAAATCCTGGTGCAGCCCAAACTGCCCTGATCACACCTCTTGTGCAGTGGTAGAGAGTTAAGTTACTGGCACCTAGCATGATCTTTACTGCTCATTTGGGTGTTATTGGTGAAATGGCCCTCCCACTGAGAATGCGTTTTCTTTTTTAACCTGGACATAAAGACGCAAGCGCTGGTGACTTTGAAGAAGTGCTTCGCATGTATTCAGGGTTAAATAGGCTTTGTGAATGAAGGGTAAACCTAATGACCATATATGATACAGTTTCAACTGGAATCGCTCTTTAATGTTAGAAAGAAACTTTAAATGAATCTCTGGAACAGCCCATTGATGAGTTGTAACAGCCTATGGCCTAAGTTTGACCTTGCAAGTAGATACTTTTTTGTTACTTTTGTCTTGGGTGATATGCAGACCTACATTGTAACAATGTGTTTTGTGGTTAGGGAATATTCTGATACAAAGTTGTAGTTACTCTTTTACAAAAGTTGCAATGCTTTTTTTTTTTTTTTTTTTTTTTTTTTTTGCGGTACGCGGGCCTCTCACTGTTGTGGCCTCTCCCGTTGCGGAGCACAGGCTCCGGACGCGCAGGCTCAGCGGCCGTGGCTCACGGGCCCAGCCGCTCCGCGGCACGTGGGATCTTCCCGGACCGGGGGCACGAACCCGGGTCCCCTGTATCGGCAGGCGGACTCTCGACCACTGCGCCACCAGGGAAGCCCCCTAGTTAGTTTTTTAAAATTTTTTTTTCACTTTTTTTTTAAACATCTTTATTGGGGTATAATTGCTTTACAGTGGTGTGTTAGTTTCTGCTTTATAACAACGTGAATCAGTTATACATATACATAAGTTCCCGTATCTATTCCCTCTTGCGTCTCCCTCCCTCCCACCCTCCCTATCCCACCCCTCCAGGCGGTCACAAAGCACCGAGCCAATATCCCTGTGCCATACGGCTGCTTCCCACTAGCTATCTGCCTTACGTTTGTTAGTGTGTATATGTCCATGACTCTCTCTCGCCCTGTCACAGCTCACCCTTCCCCCTCCCCATATCCTCAAGTCCGTTCTCCAGTAGGTCTGTGTCTTTATTCCTGTCTTACCCCTAGGTTCTTCATGACACATTTTTTTTCTTCTTAAATTCCATATATATGTGTTAGCATACGGTATTTGTCTTTCTCTTTCTGACTTACTTCTCTCTGTATGACAGACTCTAGGTCTATCCACCTCATTACAAATAGCTCAATTTCGTTTCTTTTTATGGCTGAGTAATATTCCATTGTATATATGTGCCACATCTTCTTTATCCATTCATCCGATGATGGGCACTTAGGTTGTTTCCATCTCCGGGCTATTGTAAATAGAGCTGCAATGAACATTATGGTACATGGCTCTTTTTGAATTTTGGTTTTCTCAGGGTATATGCCCAGTAGTGGGATTGCTGGGTCATATGGTAGTCCTATTTGTAGTTTTTTAAGGAACCTCCATACTGTTCTCCATAGTGGCTGAACCAATTCACATTCCCACCAGCAGTGCAAGAGGGTTCCCTTTTCTCCACACCCTCTCCAGCATTTATTGTTTCTAGATTTTTTGATGATGGCCATTCTGACTGGTGTGAGATGATATCTCATTGTAGTTTTGATTTGCATTTCTCTAATGATTAATGATGTTGAGCATTCTTTCATGTGTTTGTTGGCAGTCTGTATATCTTCTTTGGAGAAATGTCTATTTAGGGCTTCTGCCCATTTTTGGATTGGATTGCTTGTTTTTTTGTTATTGAGCTGCATGAGCTGCTTGTAAATTTTGGAGATTAATCCTTTGCCAGTTGCTTTATTTGCAAATATTTTCTCCCATTCTGAGGGTTGTCTTTTGGTCTTGTTTATGGTTTCCTTTGCTGTGCAGAAGCTTTGAAGTTTCATTAGGTCCCATTTGTTTATTTTTGTTTTTATTTCCATTACTTTAGGAGGTGGGTCAGAAAGGACCTTGCTGTGATTTATGTCATAGAGTGTTCTGCCTATGTTTTCCTCTAAGAGTTTGATAGTTTCTGGCCTTACATTTAGGTCTTTAATCCATTTTGAGCTTATTTTTGTGTATGGTGTTAGGGAGTGATCTAATCTCATACTTTTACAGGTATCTGTCCAGTTTTCCCAGCACCACTTATTGAAGAGGCTGTCCTTTCTCCACTGTACATTACTGCCACCTTTACCAAAGATAAGGTGTCCATATGTGCGTGGGTTTATCTCTGGGCTTTCTATCCTGTTCCATTGATCTATCTTTCTGTTTTTGTGCCAGTACCATACTGTCTTGATTACTGTAGTTTTGTAGTATAGTCTGTAGTCAGGGAGCCTGATTCCTCCAGCTCCTTTTTTCATTCTCAAGATTGCTTTGGCTATTCGGGGTCTTTTGTGTTTCCATACAAATTGTGAAATTTTTTGTTCTAGTTCTGTGAAAAATGTCAGTGGTAGTTTGATAGGGATTGCATTGAACCTATAGATTGCTTTGGGTAGTAGAGTCATTTTCACAATGTTGATTCTTCCAATCCAAGAACATGGTATATCTCTCCATCTATTTGTATCATCTTTAATTTCTTTCATCAGTGTCTTATACGTTTCTGCATACAGGTCTTTTGTCTCCTTAGGTAGGTTTATTCCTAGATATTTTATTCTTTTTGTTGCAATGGTAAATGGGAGTGTTTTCTTGATTTCAATTTCAGATATTTCATCATTAGTGTATAGGAATGCCAGAGAGTTCTGTGCCTTAATTTTGTATCCTGCCACTTTACCAAATTCATTAATTAGCTCTAGTAGTTTTCTGGTAGCATCTTTAGGATTCTCTATGTATAGTATCATGTCATCTGCAAACAGTGACAGCTTTACTTCTTCTTTTCCGATTTGGATTCCTTTTATTTCCTTTTCTTCTCTGATTGCTGTGGCTAAAACTTCCAAAACTATGTTGAATAACAGTGGTGAGAGTGGGCAACCTTGTCTTGTTCCTGATCTTAGCGGAAATGCTTTCAGTTTTTCACCATTGAGGATGATGTTGGCTGTGGGCTTGTCATATATGGCCTTTATTATGTTGAGGAAAGTTCCCTCTATGCCTACTTTCTGCAGGGTTTTTATCATAAATGGGTGTTGAATTTTGTCAAAAGCTTTCTCTGCATCTATTGAGATGATCATATGGTTTTTCTCCTTCAATTTGTTAATATGGTTTATCACATTGATAGATTTGCGTATATTGAAGAAACCTCGCATTCCTGGAATAAACCCCACTTGATCATGGTGTATGAACCTTTTAATGTGCTTTTGGATTCTGTTTGCTAGTATTTTGTTGAGGATTTTTGCATCTATGTTCATCAGTGATATTGGCCTGTCGTTTTCTTTCTTTGTGACATCCTTGTCTGGTTTTGGTATCAAGGTGATGGTGGCCTCGTAGAAGGAATTTGGGAGTGTTCCTCCCTCTGCTGTATTTTGGAAGAGTTTGAGAAGGATAGGCATTAGCTCTTCACTAAATGTTTGATGGAATTCGCCTGTGAAGCCATCTGGTCCTGGGCTTTTGTTTGTTGGAAGATTTTTAATCACAGTTTCAATTTCAGTGCTTGTGATTGGTCTCTTCATATTTTCTATTTCTTCCTGATTCAGTCTTGGCAGGTTGTGCATTTCTAAGAATTTGTCCATTTCTTCCAGATTGTCCATTTTATTGGCATAGAGTTGCTTGTAGTAATCTCTCATGATCTTTTGTATTTCTGCAGTGTCAGTTGTTACTTCTCCTTTTTCATTTCTAATTCTATTGATTTGAGTCTTCTCCCTTTTTTTCTTGATGAATCTGGCTAGTGGTTTATCTATTTTGTTTATCTTCTCAAAGAACCAGCTTTTAGTTTTATTGATCTTTGCTATTGTTTCCTTCATTTCTGTTTCATTTATTTCTGATCTGATTTTTATGATTTCTTTCCTTCTGCTAGCTTTGGGGTATTTTTGTTCTTCTTTCTCTAATTGCTTGAGGTGCAAGGTTAGGTTGTTTATTCGAGATGTCTCCTGCTTCTTAAGGTGGGCTTGTGTTGCTATAAACTTCCCCCTTAGAACTGCTTTTGCTGCATCCCATAGGTTTTGGGTCGTTGTGTCTCCATTGTCATTTGTTTCTAGGTATTTTTTTATTTCCTCTTTGATTTCTTCAGTGATCACTTCATGATTAAGTAGTGTATTGTTTAGCCTCCATGTGTTTGTATTTTTTACAGATCTTTTCCTGTAATTGATATGTAGTCTCATGGCGTTGTGGTGGTCGGAAAAGATACTTGATACAATTTCAATTTTCTTAAATTTACCAAGGCTTGATTTGTGACCCAAGATATGATCTATCCTGGAGAATGTTCCATGAGCACTTGAGAAAAATGTGTATTCTGTTGTTTTTGGATGGAGTGTCCTATAAATATCAATTAAGTCCATCTTGTTTAACGTATCATTTAAAGCTTGCGTTTCCTTATTTATTTTCATTTTGGATGATCTGTCCATGGGTGAAAGTGGGGTGTTTAAGTCCCCTACTATGAATGTGTTACTGTCGATTTCCCCTTTTATGGCTGTTAGTATTTGCCTTTTGTATTGAGGTGCTCCTATGTTGGGTGCATAAATATTTACAATTGTTATATCTTCTTCTTGGATCGATCCCTTGATCATTATGTAGTGTCCTTCTTTGTCTCTTCTAATAGTCCTTATTTTAAAGTCTATTTTGTCTGATATGAGAATTGCTACTCCAGCTTTCTTTTAGTTTCCATTTGCATGGAATATCTTTTTCCATCCCCTTACTTTCAGTCTGTATGTGTCTCTAGGTCTGAAGTGGGTCTCTTGTAGACAGCATATATAAGGGTCTTGTTTTTGTATCCATTCAGCCAATCTGTGTCTTTTGGTGGAAGCATTTAGTCCATTTACATTTAAGGTAATTATCGATATGTATGTTCCTATTCCCATTTTCTAAATTGTTCTGGGTTCGTTATTATAGGTCTTTTCCTTCTCTTGTGTTTCTTGACTAGAGAAGTTCCTTTAGCATTTGTTGTAAAGCTGGTTTGGTGGTGCTGAACTCTCTCAGCTTTTGCTTGTCTATAAAGGTTTTAATTTCTCCATGGAATCTGAATGAGACCCTTGCTGGGTAGAGTAGTCTTGGTTGCAGGTTTTTCTCCTTCATCTCTTTCAGTATGTCCTGCCAGTCCCTTCTGGCTTGTAGGCTTTCTGCTGAGAGATCAGCTGTTAACCTTATGGGGAGTCCCTTGTGTGTTATTTGTTGTTTTTCCCTTGCTGCTTTTAATATGCTTTCTTTGTATTTAATTTTTGACAGTTTGATTAATATGTGTCTTGGCGTGTTTCTCCTTGGATTTATCCTGTATGGGACTCTCTGTGCTTCCTGGACTTGATTAACTATTTCCTTTCCCATATTAGGGAAGTTTTCAACTATAATCTCTTCAAATATTTTCTCAGTCCCTTTCTTTTTCTCTTCTTCTTCTGGAACCCCTATAATTCGAATGTTGGTGTGTTTAATGTTGTCCCAGAGGTCTCTGAGACTGTCCTCAGTTCTTTTCATTCTTTTTTCTTTATTCTGCTCTGCAGTAGTTATTTCCACTATTTTATCTTCCAGGTCACTTATCCGTTCTTCTGCCTCAGTTATTCTGCTATTGATCCCATCTAGAGTACTTTTAATATCATTTATTGTGTTGTTCATCGTTGCTTGTTTCATCTTTATTTCTTCTAGGTCCTTGTTAACTGTTTCTTGCATTTTGTCCATTCTATTCCCAAGATTTCGGATCATCCTTACTATCATTATTCTGAATTCTTTTTTCAGGTAGACTGGCTATTTCCTCTTCATTTGTTAGGTCTGGTGCATGTTTATCTTGCTCCTTTATCTGCTGTGTGTTTTTCTGTCTTCTCATTTTGCTTATCTTACTGTGTTTGGGGTCTCCTTTTTGCAGACTGCAGGTTTGTCGTTCCCGCTGTTTTTGATGTCTGTCTCCAGTGTCTCAGGTTGGTTCAGTGGGTTGTGTAGGCTTCCTGGTGGAGGGGACTAGTGCCTGTGTTGTGGTGGATGAGGCTGGATCTTGTCTCTCTAGTGGGCAGGTTCACGTCTGGTGGTGTGTTTTGGGGTGTCTGTGGCCTTATTATGATTTTAGGCAGCCTCTCTGCTAATGGGTGAGCTTGTGCTCCTGTGTTGCTAGTTGTTTGGCATAGGTTGTCCAGCACTGTAGCTTGCTGGTCGTTGAGTGAAGCTGGGTGCTGGTGTTAAGATGGAGGTCTCTGGGAGATTTTCGCCGTTTGATATTATGTGGATCTGGGAGGTCTCTTGTTGACCAGTGTCCTGAAGTTGGCTCTCCTACCTCAGAGGCAGAGCCCTGACTCCTGGCTGGAGCACCAAGAGCCTTTCATCCACACGGCTCAGAATAAAAGGGAGAAAAAGTAGAGAGAATTAGTAGTAGTATGAAGAAAGAAAGAAAGAAAGAAAGAAAGAAAGAAAGAAAGAAAGAAAGAAAGAAAGAAAGGAGGGAAGGAAGGAAGGAAGGAGGGAAGAAAGAAAGAAAGAAGGAAAGAAGGAAAGAAAGCAAGAAGGAAAGAAAGGAGAGAGGGAGGGAGGGAGGAAGGAAGGAAGGAGGGAAAGAAGGGAAAAAGACAGAAGATACAGTAAAATAAAATAAAGTATAATAAAGTTATTGAATTAAAAAATACTTATTTAGAAAAAAAAAGGGACGGATAGAACTTTAGGACAAATGTTGGAAGCAAAGCTATACAGACAAAATCTTACACAGAAGCATACACATACACCCTCACAAAAAGAGGTAAAGGGGATAAAATCATAAATCTTGCTCTCAGAGACCACCTCCTCAATTTGAGATGATTCGTTGTCCAAAGGAGGGAAGGAAGGAAGGAAGGAAAGAAAGAAAGAAAGAAAGAAAGAAAGAAAGAAAGAAAGAAAGAAAGAAAGGAAGAAGGTAAAGTATAATAAAGTTATTAAATTTATTAAGAAAAAAATTTTTTAAAAAAACCATGGACGGATAGAACCCTAGGCCAAATGGTGGAAGCAAAACTATACAGACAAGATCTCACACAGAAGCATACACATACACATTCACAAAAAGAGGAATAGGGAAAAAAAATCATAGATCTTGCCCTCGAAGCCCACCTCCTCAATTTGGGATGATTGGTTGTCTATTCAGGTATTCCACAGATGCAGGGTACATCAAGTTGATTGTGGAGATTTAATCCGCTGCTCCTGAGGCTGCTGGGAGAGATTTCCCTTTCTCTTCTTTGTTCTCACAGCTCCCAGGGGCTCAGCTTTGGATTTGGCCCCGCCTCTGCGTGTAGGTCGCTGGAGGGCGTCTGTTTTGTGCTCAGACAGGACGGGGTTAAAGGAGCCGCTGATTCGGGGGCGCACTCAGGCTGGCGGGGAGGGAGGGGCACGGAGTGCGGGGCGGGCCTGCGGCGGCAAAGTCCGGCGTGACTTTGCACCAGCCTGAGGCCCGCCGTGCGTTCTCCCGGGGAAGTTGTCCCTGCATCCCGTGAACCTGGCAGTGGCGGGCTGCATAGGCTCCGCTCAAGAGGGGTGTGGAGAGTGACCTGTGCTCGCACACAGGCCCCTTGGTGTCGGCAGCAGCAGCCTTAGCGTCTCCCGCCCGTCTCTGGGGTCCGCGCTTTTAGCCGCGGCTCGCGCCCGTCTCTGGAGCTCCTTTACGCAGTGCTCTTAAACCCCTCTCCTCACGCACCAGGAAACAAAGAGGGAAGAAAAAGTCTCTTGCGTCTTCGGCAGGTGCAGACTTTTCCCCGGACTCCCTCCGGGCTAGCCGTGGTGCACTAACCCCTTCAGGCTATGTTCAAGCCGCCAACCCCAGTCCTCTCCCTGCGCTCTGTCTGAAACCGAAACCCGAGCCTCAGAGCCTCAGCTCCCAGCCCCACCCGCCCCGGCGGGTGAGCAGACAAGCCTCTCGGGCTGGTGAGTGCCGGTCGGCACCGATCCTCTGTGCGGGAATCTCCCCGCTTTGCCCTCCGCACCCCTGTGGCTGTGCTCTCCTCCTCGGCCCCGAAGCTCCCCCCTCCGCCTCCCGCAGTCTCCGCCCGCGAAGGGGCTTCCTAGTGTGTGGAAACTTTTCCTCCTTCACAGCTCCCTCCCACTGGTGCAGGTGCCTTCCCTATCCTTTTGTCTCTGTTTTTTCTTTTTTTCTTTTGCCCTACCCAGGTACGTGGGGAGTTTCTTGCCTTTTGGGAGGTCTGAGGTCTTCTGCCAGCGTTCAGTAGGTGTTCTGTAGGAGTTGTTCCACGTGTAGATGTATTTCTGGTGTATCTGTGGGGAGGAAGGTGATCTCCGCGTCTTACTCTTCCGCCATCTTCAAGGTCCCCCCTCTGATATCTTTAAGTACCTTTTGTCTTATATACATGTCTTTTATGACATTTTTCACAAGTTTTAATAGTTTTTTGTTAGTGTCTGTCTTTCATGCTAAAAATAGGTAGGGAAATGACATTTCTACAACCACCATAATGCATATATGAAAGCATAGCTAATTGATGGTGCCGTAATTTTCTGCTGCAGCCTCAGAATCCACTTAAAAACAGCAAAAACCTTAAAACAAAGGAGGAATATTTTTAAATGTTTAAATGTTGATCTTTACGTAACTCAATATTTACAATTAGGTCTTTCTGGAACCTGAACTAACTTTTCAAGCCCAGAAGAACTTCTAATAGTAAAATATTAATGAGTAAATTATCCTTTTTGCATGGAGTATCAAGAAATAGTCAATATAGGACTGGACTGTCAGTAATGACCTGATTAATATTTCTTATTACTGGTAAAAAATATATATATATGCTCTCCCCCTGATAAAGCAATTTCAGGATATGAGAAGTCTATCTTTCTAAATATAAATCCAGGGCTGACAAATAATTTTTAAAATATATTTTTAAAAAATCAAATGTTTTCTGTAATATTGTACTTCCACATTTTATCTTATTTGCGTCACAATTAAATCATTTGGGGGTTGTATTGATGGGCCAGATTGTCAGAGCTTTGCCTTTCCATTATAAACAACCTTTAGAATGAAATCTCCTTTATTATATTTTTAATAAGGACCAAATAAGATTTATAGAATACATTTAATAATTTTATAGTTGGGTCGGTTATTCTGCTTTTCTTTCCGTTTTTTGAAATTTAATATGTGAAAATTGGTATTTTATAATCTTAAGGAAATCGATCAGACTGCATTTTTCCAACCTATTATCTTAGCGTGGCTTATAGTAATCCTTCACTTTAAAATCTCTTTTATGGGGCTTCCCTGGTGGCGCAGTGGTTGAGAGTCCGCCTGCCGACGCAGGGGACATGGGTTTGTGCCCCGGTCCGGGAAGATCCCACATGCCGCGGAGCGCCTGGGCCCGTAGCCATGGCCGCTGAGCCTGCGCGTCCGGGGCCTGTGTTCCGCAACGGGAGAGGCCACAACAGTGAGAGGCCCATGTACCGCAAAAAAAAAAAAAAAAAAAAAAAAAAAAAAAAATATATATATATATATATAAATCTCTTTTATGGGTATTTAATATGTTGGGATATTTTACATTCTTGCTTTAGTTCTTTCTCGATGGCAGTTATTAAAAAAAACAAATATATATATATATATATATATATATATATATATAGTCACTGGGATTTAGGGGCCAGAAAACCAGTATCCATGTGGGGGTAAATATAGACCACAGCTGCTTATTTTTACAAATAAAACTTTGTTGGAACATAGCTGTACACTTTTACTTACATAGTGTCTGTGGTTGCTTTTGTGCTAACACAACAGAAACCTATATAGCCTACAAAGCCTAAAGTATTTACTACCTGACCCCTTACAGAAAATGTTTACTGACCCAGTATTTTATAGATCAGAACAGTGAATCTCAGAGAAGTCCAGTAACCTGCCCAAATTCACACTAATATGTAACTGACAGAGCTGAGACTTAGATCCAGTCTCCCAGATTCTAGGACCCCTGCTTATAATGTATATATCATAATTCTTCATTATCTTATTGGGCTATTATTATATTATTACTCTCCTATTCTCACCAGTGGTCACAGCTTTTATCTTTTTCCCAAATATTGGATATTTCATTTTATTTTCACTTTTTATAAGTCAAATCTCCAGTCAACACAACTGGTATTTGCAAACCTGCGCAACTTTTAGTTAGTTGCCACATGAAGTCTTAACAAAAATCTTCTAGATTTACCATAAAAAAGGAGCCTGCTGAGAAGATTGGCAATAGCGGAAACCAGAGTATATGAAGGCTCTGTCATACGTGCATTTTTAAAATATGGCATTACCTAGAGTTTTTTTAATATATATTTATAGCTAGAGTTTTAATGACGTGTACAGTAGGAAAATAAATGAACACATAAAATGCTGTTAGAGAAATTTGAATCTCCCATTGAAAAATCGATTCCATTTTACAAAAACTAGCTCTTCCCACAGGACATTGTGGTTTACAGAGGCTAAATTTTAAAATCTGCTGTCTATATCCATAAATCTATGTATCTATCCAGTGATATATATGCATCTTGGCATGGATGTCCATGGAGTGATCTGAAGAGTAAATGAGCTGCATAATGATGTGCATAGTGTGTTCTAATGTTTATAGGAAAATAAACACCCCATACAGGGCATTATAGTGGAATTTCTCTCCCTCCCCCGCCGACCCCCACCTTCCTCTCCCTCTCCCTCTTTCTCCTTTCCTCCCTCTTTCTCTCTCTCTTTCTTTGTATATGACACATATACTTCAGTGAAACCCATGAGGTAGATACTGGGGGTTAAAATGGGATGTAAAGAGAAAATTATGTAGTGGGAGATTATTAAATGTTGCATTATATGCAACATTTAAGGGTATAAGGTATCTTTCTATTTCTTATGACTGCACATGGCTTGACAATGATCTTAATTTTTAAATAAAATTAAAGCAAGTTTGTGGCATCATTTAAATGCTACTAAACTCTCAACAAAATAACAATCATAATATTAAAAAGAAATGTAATATTGATGTACACAAGAACATTGACTCTCTATGCTGAGTAACAGAAGCTGGATAAAAATGAGTACATACTGATTCCATTTACATAAAATGCTAGAACATGTAATCTGTGGAGACAGCAAGCAAATCAGTGGTTATCTGAGGATGGGGGTGCAGAGAGGGACAAGAGGAAGCAATTGTCAGGGGGTAAGGGGAGACTTACGGGAGTGATGGGTATTTTCACACTTATAATTGTGGTAATGGTTTAACAAGTATACACATATGACCAAACTCATTCAGCGGTCACTTTAAGCATGTGCAATTTATTATATGTCAATTATACTTCAATAAAACCACTTAAAAGGATCGTCTCTTCAGAGAAAAAACAACAACAACTTTGGAAGGAATAGAGATAAAAGATGTTTGGAGGGGAGATGATGTTGTTTTAGAATTCTTTGTAGACAGTTGCCTGTACTGAGAGCAGACAGCTCTTACTTCCCTGCCCTTGGGAAGCCACTGCTCCACCTTAAGTTTCTTTAGAAAGTGGGCTGATCAGTGTTGAGTTTGTGGCTTCCATCCACCATTATTTGAGTCCTCAGGGTGCTTTCAATAACTTTTAGTAGGGTGAGATTTTTGGCCCTCTGGAGGACCTTTAGTCGCTGGCATCGTAGGGTGAGATGTAGCAAACACTTCTATGACGTAGGTGGCCTGGAAGTGATTTGTCTATTTCTTGGGATGATACTGCCACCTACACACCTCACACCACTTAGGTTCTGGCAATGTACACTTTGTCGTGCCCCTCGTCCAGCCCCCTACCCCAAAGACAGAAACGCCAAGCCCCTTTCCACCTTGCCTGTGGGTTCAAGTGTTAAGTAGGAAATTTATCTTCAGCACTCAGTCCTGACCCATTCCTTATCCCCACTGTCTGGTTAACTGTGATTCTGCCAGTGTCCCCCGCAACCTTGCAGGACTCAATGTCCCTCCCTCCTCACACACCTGCCTCTTCCCTTCCTTCCCTGCTCCCACCATGAGAGAACTCGCAGAAACACACAGAAATTTTCACAAGTTGATTTTTATTTAATTAGCATCCGTGTACCCTGATGCTATAAAATTCCGTGTCTACACAGTTGGCCATTTCTCAGACCTCAGACTTGGCAGATATTTCTGAGGTCTCTGGCCTCCCCCTGAGCTTTACTGGCTCACCAGCTCTTCGCTTGGAGGGGTGTTGCCGCACGGCACTTGGTTCTGCGCGGCCTCTTGGTTCTGCTCGGCCTCTTGGTTCTGCTCTGCATTATTCTGACGTTGATTTAGTGTCTCATCCAGCCTGTGAGAACAGCTGGAGAGTGTTTGTCTTGTAGCTTTCTTCTGCTGTTTTGTGGGGTTGACAGCTTTCTTAGAGGCTTTTTTATTCAGACTCCTTTGACGGGGTTTCCTCACGGTCCTGGCTGTCTTCAGCACCTGGAAGGACAACAGAGTGAGGTCAAAAGGACATTGGATTAGGGAGAAGAAGATGGGCTATTGATGGAAAGGGAGACTTCATGAGAAGGGGTCAGGGCTGAGGAGGGGGTTTGTGCCAGGCAGGGAGAGGGTAGGATTCTTGGGGGAGAGGGAATCCATGAAGAAAACAGCTTGGGTAGGGTCATCTTACGTGGCCACCATGTCTAGGTCTGAGGTTATAGGGAGCCTCATCCACCCTCCTCCGTTTGGCTCTCGAGGGTTTTCGATCCATGTCTGTATCAGGCTCTCGTAGTCTTCGGCACGCCTCAGCTGTATTGAAGCCTACCAGTGGTCTACTCCGGGCCTACTGACCACGCTATATATACAGCTCCCCAGGACGATGAAGGGTCCGTACCCTCAGCCAATGGTGGCTAAGGAGGGACTTAGCCATCACAAAGCAGCCCTTGTGACACGTCTGTTGATGTAGCTCAGACATTTCAAAGAACCATTCCTGACACCTGGGGCGGGGTGGGGGGGGGGATGATGATGAGGCGGGGTGGGGGGGGGATGATGATGAGGCCAGGATGGCTCAGTTAGAGAGAAGAGTCTTCCCAAGCCGAACTGCCACCCTCCTCATATCCCTATGTTCAGTTGTGGTGGTGCACATGGTAGAGAACAAACCTTTCCTCCAAGCTATTCTCCAAGGCCACCCCTACTCAGTGGTTTATTCTGAGATCTCCCACCCTTAGTTATCAGCTAGTGTTTTGGATATCTTACTTAAAATCCCTCCAAAAACTGTATGGCTGAATTTAAATATTGGTGGAGATATGAATCATCTTACAAACTAACAAAAAGACAGCTCCCATGAATAAACATCTCCCTACCTAGAGCATCTGGCATTAAAGCCTGCTGATTTTGATTAAATTATCTTCTGCCCGCTCTGCAACTTAAAGGCAGGGATTAGAATTAACTGCCCACTCATGAAGGTTGCTTTTATTTTTTCTTTTATTCTATTCTTGGACTCTGGCCATATTGTCATCATTGAGTTTGACAAGGTTCTTTCTCCTACAGTTTTTCTATTTTTCTTTCATCCTAGAGTCCAACACTCATTTCCTTCCCACAATTAGGCACCTACTCGGATGTGTTTGAATCATGCCCTCGTATATGTTTGTACTCTTGCGAAACATATAGCCTTATGAAATGTGTCTGTGTGTGAATGTGGTGCATTGTGCCGTAGACCTCGTTCTGTTTCTTACCTTATGCTTTTAAGTTCAACTTATGTAGCTATATGTATCTCTAGCTAATTGTTTCTAACGCTGCATCATATTCCATTAGAACGAATATCCCAAGTATAACTTGTCCATTCCTTCCTCTTTTGAGGGACATCTATGTTGGCTCTCCACTCCACTGCCAGAAACATTGCTATGAGGAGCATTCTCATTCATGTCTCCCTATGGACTTCTGCATATATTTTTCTGTAATATACGCTCAGGAATAGAATTTCTAGGTCATAGATATCCTTAGTCCGTTTCAGCTGCTAGAACAGAATACCATAGACTGGTGGCTTAAGCAACAAACATTTACTTCTCACAGTTCTGGTGGCTGAAAGGCCAAGATTAGGATGCCAGCATGGTTGGGTCCTGGTGAGGGCCCTCTTCCTGCTTATGTCCTCACATGGCCTAGCTCAGTGTGTACACACAAAGAGAGAGACAGCTATCTCCTGTGTCTTCCTCTTTTTCTAAGGGCATTAATCCCATCATAAGGCCCCCATCCTCATGACCTAATCCAACTTTAGTTTTCTCCCGAAAGCCCCACCTCCAAATACCATCACATCTAGAGGGCTAGGGTTTCAGCATATGGATTTTGGAGGGACACAAACTGTCTATAAGCAATATTTTTTTCTAAATACTGCCAGGTTGCTCTCCAGAGTGACAGTACCAGTCTATTTTCCCAATAGAATTCTATTATTACTTGTTTCCCTGCATACTCATCAATACACAGTGTGGAAGCAGCTTCTGATATGACTCCCAATAATCCCAGCCTCCTGATGTTCACATGCTTGTGTAATCCACTCTCCTTGAGTGTGGGCTGTACCTAGTGTCCTGCTTCTAATGAGTTGAATCAGTAGAAGCCAGCAAAAGTCATAGGATGTGATTAACATGATTAAGTTTCCTCTTGCTAGAACTTTGTTGCTGACGGTCTCTCTTGCCCCCTTGTTTTCTCATTCTGATGAAAGCATATTGTGTGGTGCTCAGTGAAGAGACTCGCATATCAAGGAACAGCTCCTGAGGACCTGAGCTTTTTAGTGCAACGACCCACAAGGAGCTGCGTGCTACCAACACCCAATTAGGGAAGCAGATCCTTCCCAACTGAGACTTGAGATGAGGTAGCCTTAGAAGATATGCAGAGCCAGAGGACTAGCTAAGCTGCACCCATATTCTTGATCCATAGAAACTCTGAGATAATAGATTCAAGCCACTAAGTTTTGGGGTAAGTTTTTACACAGCAAGTGATAACAAAGACACTTAGTATTACCCGACTTTTAATTTAAAAAAACTCTGATTGGTAAATAGTGTAATCTCCTTTCACTTCTGTGATTACTAGTGATTCAGCTATTTAGATTTTCTGTTCTTTAAATTGTTTCTTGGTTAATAATGTTTCTCATTCTATTGGATTTCTTCTCTTTTTCATGTTGGTTTTACCATTCCTTTGTATTTTATGGATACTAATTCTTTGTTAGTGAACTTTGATATGCTTTGGGTAATGTTCAATACTTGTGTTATCCTCCACATAGAGTTCCTGCACCATGTGGTATGTGGTGATATCTTTATCATATACGTTTTATTTTGAAGGGGTAGTATTTCATTGATCATGGCCTCTAGTACTAGGTTGAATGTAGAGACAGTATCAGACATGGATATCCTGAAATTTATGTGCCTAATGTGTTATAGTAATTAGGAGAAGGTTTTCTGGGTTTTATTTTGTTTTATTTGCTACAGAGACTACATCATGTTAAAGAAGTTTCCTGCTATTCTTAGGTTTTGGAAAGTACTTTGTAAAAAATCATGTGTCTTTACCAAATGCTTTTGATGTCCCCATTGAGTTGATTATTTAAATTAAATGTTTTCCTTATCTTCTTAGGGTGGGGGATCACACAGACGTATTTTCCTATCTTAAATCAGTTTTCTCTTCCTAAGACAAATCTTACTTGATTATGATGCATTATCCTATTATCATATATTATTTTCCAGTTTTGTATCTATGTTCATAAGGGAGATAGCCTTTAAATTTCATTGTATGATCCGTTCTGTCTCAGCTATGAAACCAAGGTTTATACGAGCCTTATAAGACGGGTTGGTAAGGTTTCTCTCATTTTTTATCTTCTGAAACAGCTTGTGTGAGAGGTGGAATTATCTGTTCCTTGAACATTTTGTACAATATATCTCTAAAGCTATATAGATCTAGGGCTTTCCTGTATGTGGAGCAGTGGACAAGGGTGAGTCTGATGACTGTTTTATTTCTGTAATAGTTACAGGCATTTGGATTTGTGAGATGGGCTAATTAATAATACCCATTTCTTCCCTTTCCGAGTTTGGAACCTATTGGTAGATACGTATGCATCAGAGAGACATAGATAAAGCTGACTGCAAGTTGTGACTTTAGATCTCTAGCCAAGCAGACTTGCTAATAATTCACCCCTGAATTTGCTCCACTCCTTACTACGTGGCAGATCAGAATTCATCATTCAGCTGGTAGGTTGATCCTGTGAAAAGTGAGTGGATCCGAAGGGGCTGGGTGAAGCATGCCCCACTGCTGCTTACAATTTTACCAAAGAAATCCCTGTCTCTTCCTGGCGAGAAGCGAGTGAGGCTAAATGTGTTTAAAAGTTAGACCAGAGAGAATTCCCTGGTGGTCCAGTGGTTAGGACTCCATGCTTCCACTGCAGGGGGCACGGGTTCAGTCCCTGGTTGGGGAACTAAGATCCTACATGCCACACAGTGCTGCCAAAAATAAAGTAAAATAAAATAAAAAGTTATACTAGAACAAGTGAGAGTCTCCCAAACAATTGGCCTTTTCAGGTTTTTCTCTGCAGAATTTAGCCATTTATATTATTTCCCCCAGCAGTATGCTCGTTCTTCTTGGGCTTCAAGCTTATTGGCACACACTAATTCATAATATTATTTCGTTACTTTTTAAATTGCTATAGTATTTTTACTTTTCTCATTCATATTTTGCTTTAGTCTTGGCTCTTTTTTTTTCCTGATGTCTCCCATGGTTTATCTTGTAAATCTTTTAAAGTAATCATTTCTTGATTTTATAATTATTCTTTATTTTTGGTCTGTATTTCCTCATTTGTTTATTTATATCTATTTCCTCCTTTATGGTTTCTTTCACATTTAGTCTGTTGCCCTTCATTCTAGCTTGTTAAATTGAACACAAAGCTTATTTGTCTTCATTATACTTTTTTGAATTCTGATAAACGTATTCAGAGCAGCAATTTTCTCACAGAGTTCTGTGTTAGCTACAAGTCACAAATCTTCTCCTGCTAATTCATGTTAGGAGTATCTCATTTTTATTATTTCTCCTTTAATCCAAGGAGTATTAGGTAGTATGATTTTAGTTTCTAAGCATGTTAGGTGTTTAAGCTATCCTTTAAAAGACCTAATTTTATTATAGTCAAACAACACAGTCTGTAGGATATTAACTCATTAAAGTTTTCTGAGACTTTCTTTGTAAACTTGTACATGGTAAACTTTTGAGACTATTCCTTGAGTGCTTGAAAATAATGTGTATCCTCTACTTGTGGAGGGTAAGTTTTCTCTATACCAGTTTGTGCTTATTAATTCTATTATTCAGATCCTCTATCTTTGCTTTTTCTCCTTCTCCTTTGGTTTCTTGTTGCCTGGCATAATGATTTCCATCTCTTCCCCTTCACCCACCATAATTCTGATGAGGACCACACTTGGTCAGCAGTCAGTACCTCCTCTGCTGACTAATCTAGTTGGACAGTTGCCTGAGCCTAAAAACTTTTCCAGGTGTCCATCTGATGGCCCTAGGCTGAACCTTCACTGCGAAGTCCCGGAACAGCTGCAAGAATTAGAAAACTGTATAGGTCTCTGGACCCCTAGTGAGTGGAGGGGAAATCCCCCTACATTTGTACTTGTGGGGAGTAGAACTGAAACATTTGAGATTTCCCCCAGCTCGGAAATTTTTAATCACAGTTGATTCTGATCTTTCACACCTTTACCTTTATTATTATAATGTGAGATTTTAGTGAACAGAAAGTGGGAGGCTTTGCTCTCTATTCAGGCAGTGGACATGTAACAACGGCTCAGTAAACGCTTGGACGAGTGAGTGAATGATCACATGAATAAACAAATAGGCACCCGTGAGAATACTGCTACTGGGAAGCACTAAATGTCAACTTTCACATCATCATCTATGATTATTGTGTTGAATAATCCTCATTTTGTTTAAATAAGCATTTCATTAAGACTAATACATATTTATACATGCCAGTAAGCCATTGGTGTTTCTTTCCTCTGATGTCCTTATTCATGTCCCTTTCCTTGGGCCTCTTTGTCCTTAATTTCTCTATCTGTATAAAGTAATTACTCTTTAATTGTGTGAAGGTCATACTGTATTATGTAAAGTTACCTTTTGTTTGTCAAATGGATCTGTCTAAAATGGTACCCAGATTCCCATTTGTCTTTTGAGAAATGTGTTCATCATCTTTCTGGCATATAGACATCCTTAATTTTTTTCTAGTAAGCTATATTTTTTTCTTTATGGCTTATAGTTGATATGGTTTTTTAAACATATTATTGTTTGGAGCAAGTATTAGAGATTTGAAAGCACTGAGGCTTATTGTTCTCTCTTGTAAAATCTTTAGCAAGCTCTTCTGGTATTACTGATATCTTTTTTTTTTAATATTTCTTTTTTTTTTAACATCTTTATTGGGGTATAATTGCTTTACAATGGTGTGTTAGTTTCTGCTTTATAACAAAGTGAATCAGTCATACATAAACATGTTCCCATATGTCTTCCCTCTTGCGTCTCCCTCCCTCCCACCCTCCCTATCCCACCCCTCCAGGCTGTCACAAAGCACCGAGCCAATATCCCTGTGCCATGCGGCTGCTTCCCACTAGCTATCTACCTTACTACATTTGTTAGTGTGTATATGTCCATGACTCTCTCTGGCCCTGTCACAGCTCACCCTTCCCCCTCCCCATAACCTCAAGTCCGTTCTCTAGGAGGTCTGCGTCTTTATTCCTGCCTTATCCCTAGGTTCTTCATGACATTTTTTTTTCTTAAATTCCATACATATGTGTTAGCATACGGTATTTGTCTTTTTCTTTCTGACTTACTTCACTCTGTATGACAGACTCTAGGTCTATCCACCTCATTACAAATAGCTCAATTTTGTTTCTTTTTACGGCTGAGTAATATTCCATTGTATATATGTGCCACATCTTCTTTATCCATTCATCCGATGATGGGCACTTAGGTTGTTTCCATCTCCGGGCTATTGTAAATAGAGCTGCAATGAACATTTTGGTACATGACTCTTTTTGAATTTTGGTTTTCTCAGGGTATATGCCCAGTAGTGGGATTGCTGGGTCATATGGTAGTTCTATTTGTAGTTTTTTAAGGAACCTCCATACTGTTCTCCATAGTGGCTGAACCAATTCACATTCCCACCAGCAGTGCAAGAGGGTTCCCTTTTCTCCACACCCTCTCCAGCATTTATTGTTTCTAGATTTTTTGATGATGGCCATTCTGACTGGTGTGAGATGATATCTCATTGTAGTTTTGATTTGCATTTCTCTAATGATTAATGATGTTGAGCATTCTTTCATGTGTTTGTTGGCAGTCTGTATATCTTCTTTGGAGAAATGTCTATTTAGGGCTTCTGCCTAAACCCAATTTTTGGATTGGGTTGTTTGTTTTTTTGTTATTGAGCTGCATGAGCTGCTTGTAAATTTTGGAGATTAATCCTTTGTCGGTTGCTTCATTTGCAAATATTTTCTCCCATTCTGAGGGTTGTCTTTTGGTCTTGTTTATGGTTTCCTTTGCTGTGCAAAAGCTTTGAAGTTTCATTAGGTCCCATTTGTTTATTTTTGTTTTTATTTCCATTACTCTAGGAGGTGGGTCAGAAAGGATCTTGCTGTGATTTATGTCATAGAGTGTTCTGCCTATGTTTTCCTCTAAGAGTTTGATAGTTTCTGGCCTTACATTTAGGTCTTTAATCCATTTTGAGCTTATTTTTGTGTATGGTGTTAGGGAGTGATCTAATCTCATACTTTTACATGTACCTGTCCAGTTTTCCCAGCACCACTTATTGAAGAGGCTGTCCTTTCTCCACTGTACATTCCTGCCACCTTTATCAAAGATAAGGTGTCCATATGTGCGTGGGTTTATCTCTGGGCTTTCTATCCTGTTCCATTGATCTATCTTTCTGTTTTTGTGCCAGTACCATACCGTCTTGATAACTGTAGCTTTGTAGTATAGTCTGAAGTCAGGGAGCCTGATTCCTCCAGTTCCTTTTTTCGTTCTCAAGATTGCTTTGGCTATTCGGGGTCTTTTGTGTTTCCATACAAATTGCAAAATTTTTTGTTCTAGTTCTGTGAAAAATGCCAGTGGTAGTTTGATAGGGATTGCATTGAATCTATAGATTGCTTTGGGTAGTAGAGTCATTTTCACAATGTTGATTCTTCCAATCCAAGAACATGGTGTATCTCTCCATCTATTTGTATCATCTTTAATTTCTTTCATCAGTGTCTTATACGTTTCTGCATACAGGTCTTTTGTCTCCTTAGGTAGGTTTATTCCTAGATATTTTATTCTTTTTGTTGCAATGGTAAATGGGAGTGTTTTCTTGATTTCAATTTCAGATTTTTCATCATTAGTATATAGGAATGCCAGAGATTTCTGTGCCTTAATTTTGTATCCTGCTACTTTACCAAATTCATTGATTAGCTCTAGTAGTTTTCTGGTAGCATCTTTAGGATTCTCTATGTATAGTATCATGTCATCTGCAAACAGTGACAGCTTTACTTCTTTTCCGATTTGGATTCCTTTTATTTCCTTTTCTTCTCTGATTGCTGTGGCTAAAACTTCCAAAACTATGTTGAATAAGAGTGGTGAGAGTGGGCAACCTTGTCTTGTTCCTGATCTTAGCGGAAATGCTTTCAGTTTTTCACCATTGAGGATGATGTTGGCTGTGGGTTTGTCATATATGGCCTTTATTATGTTGAGGAAAGTTCCCTCTATGCCTACTTTCTGCAGGGTTTTTATCATAAATGGGTGTTGAATTTTGTCAAAAGCTTTCTCTGCATCTATTGAGATGATCATATGGTTTTTCTCCTTCAATTTGTTAATATGGTGTATCACATTGATAGATTTGCGTATATTGAAGAATCCTTGCATTCCTGGAATAAACCCCACTTGATCATGGTGTATGATCCTTTTAATGTGCTTTTGGATTCTGTTTGCTAGTATTCTGTTGAGGATTTTTGCATCTATGTTCATCAGTGATATTGGCCTGTCGTTTTCTTTCTTTGTGACATCCTTGTCTGGTTTTGGTATCAAGGTGATGGTGGCCTCGTAGAAGGAGTTTGGGAGTGTTCCTCCCTCTGCTGTATTTTGGAAGAGTTTGAGAAGGATAGGTGTTAGCTCTTCTCTAAATGTTTGATGGAATTCGCCTGTGAAGCCATCTGGTCCTGGGCTTTTGTTTGTTGGAAGATTTTTAATCACAGTTTCAATTTCAGTGCTTGTGATTGGTCTGTTCATATTTTCTATTTCTTCCTGATTCAGTCTTGGCAGGTCGTGCATTTCTAAGAATTTGTCCATTTCTTCTAGATTGTCCATTTTATTGGCATAGAGTTGCTTGTAGTAATCTCTCATGATCTTTTGTATTTCTGCAGTGTCAGCTGTTACCTCTCCTTTTTCATTTCTAATTCTATTGATTTGAGTCTTCTCCCTTTTTTTCTTGATGAGTCTGGCTAGTGGTTTATCTATTTTGTTTATCTTCTCAAAGAACCAGCCTTTAGTTTTATTGATCTTTGCTATTGTTTCCTTCATTTCTTTTTCATTTATTTCTGATCTGATTTTTATGATTTCTTTCCTTCTGCTAGCTTTGGGGTTTTTTTGCTCTTCTTTCTCTAATTGCTTGAGGTGCAAGGTTAGGTTGTTTATTCGAGATGTTTCCTGCTTCTTAAGGTGGGCTTGTATTGCTATAAACTTCCCCCTTAGAACTGCTTTTGCTGCATCCCACAGGTTTTGGGTCGTTGTGTCCCATTGTCATTTGTTTCTAGGTATTTTTTTATTTCCTCTTTGATTTCTTCAGTGATCACTTCATTATTAAGTAGTGTATTGTTTAGCCTCCATGTGTTTGTATTTTTTACAGATCTTTTCCTGTAATTGATATCTAGTCTCATGGCGTTGTGGTGGTCGGAAAAGATACTTGATACAATTTCAATTTTCTTAAATTTACCAAGGCTTGATTTGTGACCCAAGATATGATCTATCCTGGAGAATGTTCCATGAGCACTTGAGAAAAATGTGTATTCTGTTGTTTTTGGATGGAGTGTCCTATAAATATCAATTAAGTCCATCTTGTTTATCGTATCATTTAAAGCTTGCGTTTCCTTATTTATTTTCATTTTGGATGATCTGTCCATGGGTGAAAGTGGGGTGTTTAAGTCCCCTACTATGAATGTGTTACTGTCGATTTCCCCTTTTATGGCTGTTAGTATTTGCCTTATGTATTGAGGTGCTCCTATGTTGGGTGCATAAATATTTACAATTGTTATATCTTCTTCTTGGATCGATCCCTTGATCATTATGTAGTGTCCTTCTTTGTCTCTTCTAATAGTCCTTATTTTAAAGTCTATTTTGTCTGATATGAGAATTGCTACTCCAGCTTTCTTTTGGTTTCCATTTGCATGGAATATCTTTTTCCATCCCCTTACTTTCAGTCTGTATGTGTCTCTAGGTCTGAAGTGGGTCTCTTGTAGACAGCATATATAAGGGTCTTGTTTTTGTATCCATTCAGCCAATCTGTGTCTTTTGGTGGGAGCATTTAGTCCATTTACATTTAAGGTAATTATCGATATGTATGTTCCTATTCCCATTTTCTAAATTGTTCTGGGTTCGTTATTATAGGTCTTTTCCTTCTCTTGTGTTTCTTGCCTAGAGAAGATCGTTTAGCATTTGTTGTAAAGCTGGTTTGGTGGTGCTGAACTCTCTCAGCTTTTGCTTGTCTGTAAAGGTTTTAATTTCTCCATCAAATCTGAATGAGATCCTTGCTGGGTAGAGTAGTCTTGGTTGCAGGTTTTTCTCCTTCATCACTTTCAGTATGTCCTGCCACTCCCTTCTGGCTTGTAGGGTTTCTGCTGAGAGATCAGCTGTTAACCTTATGGGGAGTCCCTTGTGTGTTATTTGTTGTTTTTCCCTTGCTGCTTTTAATATGCTTTCTTTGTATTTAATTTTTGACAGTTTGATTAATATGTGTCTTGGCGTATTTCTCCTTGGATTTATCCTGTATGGGACTCTCTGTGCTTCCTGGACTTGATTAACTATTTCCTTTCCCATATTAGGGAAGTTTTCAACTATAATCTCTTCAAATATTTTCTCAGTCCCTTTCTTTTTCTCTTCTTCTTCTGGAACCCCTATAATTCGAATGTTGGTGTGTTTAATGTTGTCCCAGAGGTCTCTGAGACTGTCCTCAGTTCTTTTCATTCTTTTTTCTTTATTCTGCTCTGCAGTAGTTATTTCCACTATTTTATCTTCCAGGTCACTTATCCGTTCTTCTGCCTCAGTTATTCTGCTATTGATCCCATCTAGAGTACTTTTAATTTCATTTATTGTGTTGTTCATCGTTGCTTGTTTCATCTTTATTTCTTCTAGGTCCTTGTTAACTGTTTCTTGCATTTTGTCCATTCTATTTCCAAGATTTCAGATCATCCTTACTATCATTATTCTGAATTCTTTTTTCAGGTAGACTGGCTATTTCCTCTTCATTTGTTAGGTCTGGTGCATGTTTATCTTGCTCCTTTATCTGCTGTGTGTTTTTCTGTCTTCTCATTTTGCTTATCTTACTGTGTTTGGGGTCTCCTTTTTGCAGACTGCAGGTTTGTCGTTCCCGCTGTTTTTGATGTCTGTCTCCAGTGTCTAAGGTTGGTTCAGTGGGTTGTGTAGGCTTCCTGGTGGAGGGGACTAGTGCCTGTGTTGTGGTGGATGAGGCTGGATCTTGTCTCTCTAGTGGGCAGGTTCACGTCTGGTGGTGTGTTTTGGGGTGTCTGTGGCCTTATTATGATTTTAGGCAGCCTCTCTGCTAATGGGTGGGGTTGTGTTCCTGTTTTGCTAGTTGTTTGGCATAGGTTGTCCAGCACTGTAGCTTGCTGGTCGTTGAGTAAAGCTGGGTGCTGGTGTTAAGATGGAGGTCTCTGGGAGATTTTCGCCGTTTGATATTATGTGGATCTGGGAGGTCTCTTGTTGACCAGTGTCCTGAAGTTGGCTCTCCTACCTCAGAGGCAGAGCCCTGACTCCTGGCTGGAGCACCAAGAGCCTTTCATCCACACGGCTCAGAATAAAAGGGAGAAAAAGTAGAGAGAATTAGTAGTAGTATGAAGAAAGAAAGAAAGAAAGAAAGAAAGAAAGAAAGAAAGAAAGAAAGAAAGGAGGGAAGGAAGGAAGGAAGGAGGGAAGAAAGAAAGAAAGAAGGAAAGAAGGAAAGAAAGCAAGAAGGAAAGAAAGGAGAGAGGGAGGGAGGGAGGAAGGAAGGAAGGAGGGAAAGAAGGGAAAAAGATAGAAGATACAGTAAAATAAAATAAAGTATAATAAAGTTATTGAATTAAAAAATACTTATTTAGAAAAAAAAAGGGACGGATAGAACTTTAGGACAAATGTTGGAAGCAAAGCTATACAGACAAAATCTTACACAGAAGCATACACATACACCCTCACAAAAAGAGGTAAAGGGGATAAAATCATAAATCTTGCTCTCAGAGACCACCTCCTCAATTTGAGATGATTCGTTGTCCAAAGGAGGGAAGGAAGGAAGGAAGGAAGGAAGGAAAGAAAGAAAGAAAGAAAGAAAGAAAGAAAGAAAGAAAGAAAGAAGGTAAAGTATAATAAAGTTATTGAATTTATTAAGAAAAAAAATTTTAAAAAAACCATGGACGGATAGAACCCTAGGACAAATGGTGGAAGCAAAACTATACAGAAAAGATCTCACAGAGAAGCATACACATACACATTCACAAAAAGAGGAAAAGGGGAAAAAATCATAGATCTTGCCCTCGAAGCCCACCTCCTCAATTTGGGATGATTCGTTGTCTATTCATGTATTCCACAGATGCAGGTGCATCAAGTTGATTGTGGAGCTTTAATCCGCTGTTTCTGAGGCTGCTGGGAGAGATTTCCCTTTCTCTTCTTTGTTCTCACAGCTCCCAGGGGCTCAGCTTTGGATTTGGCCCCGCCTCTGCGTGTAGGTCGCTGGAGGGCGTCTGTTTTTTGCTCAGACAGGACGGGGTTAAAGGAGCCGCTGATTCGGGGGTTCTGGCGCACTGAGGCCGGGGGAGAGGGAGGGGCACGGCGTGCGGGGTGGGCCTGCGGCGGCAGAGGCCGGCATGACGTTGTACCAACCTGAGGCCCGCCGTGCGTTCTCCCGCGGAAGTTGTCCCTGGATCCCCTCTTTTCACTTTTTAACTCTTCTCCGGAGGGATCGAATCAGCGCATGTCCCTGGCGCCGGCTGCCCTGGGGCCGCAGTGCCGCCGCGCCGGGTCTGTGCGTGGTCAGCTCGGCCGGCCCCCCTAGTTACTTTTAATTTTACATCTCCAGCTGGCGTGCAGTTCCAAGATTCTGGAGAAGCCCTTTTTAATTGGGGGATGTGTACCCAGGTTCAATTCCCTGAAATTTGTCTGTGATCTGGGTAGTGAGAAGGACCTGGTATCGTCCCTTCCAAGGAGGTTCAAGGGCAGTCATATTCTTCGTGATTCGAAATCAGAAGAGTGGGAGAAAATTGGAAACATTAGTTTGGAGAGTTGCAACCAGACATCTGAGGAAACTAGAAGAACTCAGGATCCAGTTCAGTTTACAGATACACAGTTCTTTCCTCTCACCGTTCTTATTTCTAACTGGCTTTAATTACATATATTTATTAGAATTCTTGACCTTTTAGAATCCTTTATTCCTAGTGAAAACTAAGAAGTAACCAGTGTGGACTGTTTGTTACATTAGCAGTCTGTGGATTGGCAAATTTATAAATACTTTTCACACTTTCTAGAAGTATATTCTTCCTCTTAGTAATTTTTCAATGTGGCACAAAATATGCTTACTGATAGAACCGAATATCTTCAGTTCCTCTGCCAAAGAAAGCCAAAAGTGGCTAAATCTATGTTCAGTAATTAACGTTGCAGTATTTTATCTTACTTGGAAATGATCTAGATGTTCAATGACTAGCCTTCATTTAACTTATCTCATCCAACTTTAAGGTTTTAAGTTACCAGAAAGAGTTTGGAAACTATTCTTAAGCAAATATACCATAAGGCATGATTATTGCTGAAAAGTACACTTACAAATTTTTATCTTACATCTCCTTAATTTACTTGTTCTTAACAATTGTTTAGATTACTCCTGAGAATTTCATGAGACATTGAACAGCCAGCCATCATCTTAAGTTACCATTCTTGCTGACAAATTATGTAACAGAGATTGCAAAAGCGTATTTGACTTTAGTTAACCTTGGTAGAATAAAAATATTCTACTTAATACTGATCACTCTAAAGACATGCCTGTTTCAATTAAACCAACAGACTTAAACTAGCTTTCATTCACCAAAGATTATGCTAGATCACGTGAACTTGAAAAACACTTGGGTTGGTCTGTACATTTCTTAGCATACACTTGATTTATATAAATGTTTGTTTTTTCAGCCTATTAAATAGAGCTCTTTACAAATGAATTTTGGCTATACCATCCAAAGGTAGAAGAATATCACATTTTTATCACCTACATACATAAACATACAGACAGATGCAGAGGTCTTATAGCTTTTGTTTCAACTTTTTAGGCATGAGATACATACAATAATGCAAAATTCACTAGTTTATAAAAGAATGGTTGGGTTCCAATTGTGTTTCTGGCAGATAGAATAAGTTAAGTTTACCTGCTCAGATGGTTAAAGATTTTACTAATACTAGTGGGAAAAAGTGTTAAGATTTTTCATTCACTCAATGTCCAAATAGCTGCTGCTGCCACTTCTTTTTTCCCCCGATAAGAATGACTTCCCTGGAGTTTGTATTTCATGAGATGCCTCTGGGCATCCTAGAGAAGACCAGGTAAAACATTGATATCTCACAGCTCTCCCTGGGAGGGAAAGGCTCCATAACCAATGTGTTTTCCAGCCAATGTAAATTGGGAAAGGAAGGGACAACGTGAAATTTTCCCTTCCTCTCTCGACCAGGCTCCACAGATTTTGGAGAGCTGACCTTGGTAAGAATTCTTACCCTTTGCCAGGCTTCTGCCAGTTTTCCCAGGATGCCGTCTGCAGGATTCGGAGTGAGTGGGGTGTCCCAGTAGGTCTCATCCTGGTCACTAGAAACTGTAGAGGAGGAAGAATAACTTTCCCTCTACCCTTCAGAGTGAGTGCCTGGCTGAGACCCCTTTCCTCTAGGGCACCTCGTAAGGGGATAAGGTTATCTCAGGTGGTTAAAAGTTCTCCACTGTGGCCACTGTAACTCAGGATTATCTTTGGTAAGGTTAACCTTAAAACAAAATTTTATTCACCTGAGGCCTCATACTGGACCCAGTCCGGTTTCTAGGTCAAACCCAATCTGTCCTGGACCGGGTCTGGTTTCTAAGTTGGACCCAGTCCGTCCCCAGACCCATTTCGGTTTCTAAGGCGGAACCACTTTGTTCTGCACCGGCTCCAGTTTCAAAGTCGGACGGACCGAGTTTGTCATCGGACCTGGTCCATTTTCTAAGTCGTCCTGGTCCTCGTCCCCTTTGTAAGTTGGACACAGTTCGTCCCTGGAATCGGTTCGGTTGCTGAGTCGGAACAAGTCTGATTCTGGCCAGTTTCTCGCCCCACTCCGGAGAAAGAAAGGCTCGAAGTCTGAAAGCTCATAACGTAAAAGCCGGAGCTGGCATCCAGCCTCCGAGACGAACTCGCCCACCTCCAGAGGCAGCGAGCAGGCAGCCGGTCAAGGGGCTTCACAGGTACCTCTGCTTGTTTGCTCAGTGCTCCTGGGGGCTCCTTTGGTTCCCTGTTCTGACATCAGAACTATTAAAAGATAAACTGAGGCATATTAAAAATTCTTAAGAGTCTGAAGAAAAATCAGAATCGGGCAGCACCAAACCGGAAGTGGTTAGGAGTGGCCTGCTGACCGGAACTGGGTAGGGGGAACTTTTATAGAGAAAAGGCATAACCAAGGTAAGGAAATTATCGATGGGATGTAGCTTCAAGCTTAGTTGGCTGTTTGGGATTGGTCGTCCTTAGGTTTCAATCTGGTAACCTTGAGGCATTTACAGGATTAGATTTTGATTTTGGTTTGCTTATATAGGCCTCCAAGGCATTAGAGCCACCTCCATCTAAGGACCTCCTTGTTTAATTAATTCAACACTCGAGCTGAAGTTTATAAGGTATTTTCCTCCTCCACTTTTTTTTTTTTGCAGGGGATTAGCGGATTAAGATAGCTATCAAATCTCTTATAACAGAAATCTTTTTTTATTTCTCGTAATAGGTCGTCTAGTGGGCGACTGACCTGCAGAGATCCCTTCTCTTGGCTATAGCAAGGTATGTCCATGCGGCAAATTTATTAATTGTTCACACGTGGCCTTTGGCTGTTCCAGGTCCCTGGCTGCTAGCAGAACCCCAGTTTTGTACAGGTGTTTGCCTTCCCAAGTCCTCAGAGTAGACCTCCCACCAGAGATCGTAGGCCTGGCTTCTGAGTATACATATGGAATAGCTGGGGAACTTTTAAAACCTACTCTTGCCTAGCGTTAACATTGTTTCCACAGCTCCCAGGTGATTCCAATGTGCAGCTAGGCCTGAGAACCATTCCTCTTGCTGTGATTGGTTTCGGGCATGGACATGTGATATAGTCCCGGCCACTGAGAGAAGTTTTCATGGTGAGGGGAAAGAGCGGGGGCGAGCACATCTGGAAGGAAAGATCCCCCTCTCTCCGCCCAGAGAGGGGTGGATGTGATAAAAGCGCTTCTCTTTCTTACTGGTCTTTACTGTCTGCGTGGGAATGTCGGTTAAGTGCTGCAGCCAGCCATCCTCGGTGCTCTGAGGATAAGTGTAAAATGCTAGGGCGGGAACGCTTGCCTGGGTCTTTGATACGTTGTTGCGTCCCTGGCTCACTGAAATTAACCAACCGCGCTGCCTAACTCCAGGCTGCCTGTTATGCGGTATAATAAATCCTGGTGCAGCCCAAACTGCCCTGATCACACCTCTTGTGCAGTGGTAGAGAGTTAAGTTACTGGCACCTAGCATGATCTTTACTGCTCATTTGGGTGTTATTGGTGAAATGGCCCTCCCACTGAGAATGCGTTTTCTTTTTTAACCTGGACATAAAGACGTAAGCGCTGGTGACTTTGAAGAAGTGCTTCGCATGTATTCAGGGTTAAATAGGCTTTGTGAATGAAGGGTAAACCTAATGACCATATATGATACAGTTTCACTGGAATCGCTCTTTAATGTTAGAAAGAAACTTTAAATGAATCTCTGGAACAGCCCATTGATGAGTTGTAACAGCCTATGGCCTAAGTTTGACCTTGCAAGTAGATACCTTTTTGTTACTTTTGTCTTGGGTGATATGCAGACCTACATTGTAACAATGTGTTTTGTGGTTTTGTGGAATAGTCTGATACAAAGGTGTAGTTATGAGTCTGAAAGCTCATAACGTAAAAGCCGGAGCTGGGATCCAGCCTCCGAGAGTTTACAAAAGTTGCAATGCTTTTTTTTTTTTTGCGGTATGCGGGCCTCTCACTGTTGTGGCCTCTCCCATTGCGGAGCACAGGCTGCGGACGCGCAGGCTCAGTGGCCAAGGCCCACGGGCGCAGCTGCTCTGCGGCATGCGGGATCCTCCCGGACCGTGGCATGAACCCGCGTACCCTGCATCGGCAGGCGGACCCCCCAACCACTGCGTCACCAGGGAAGCCCATGCAATGCTTTTTTATTTTTTCTTTATCGTCTTTACTGGAGTATAATTGCTTTACAATGGTGTGTTAGTTTCTGCTTTACAACAAAGTGAATCAGCTATACATATACATATATCCCTATATCTCTTCCCTCTTCCGTCTCCCTCCCTCCCACCCTCCCTATCCCACCCCTCTAGCAGGTCACAAAGCACCGAGCTGATCTTCCTGTGCTATGCAGCTGCTTCCCACTAGCTATCTATTTTACGTTTGGTAGTGTATATATGTCCATGCCACTCTCTCGCTTCATCCCAGCTTACCTTCCCCCTCGCGGGGGCCATTGTTCACTGTGGTGTGCGGGCTTCTCATTACGGTGGCTTCTCTTCTTGTGGAGCACGGGCTCTAGGCGCACGGGCTTCAGTAGTTGTGGTGCGTGGGCTCAGTAGTTGTGGCTTGCGGGCTCTAGAGCACAGGTTCAGTAGTTGTGGCGCATGGGCCTAGTTGCTGTGTGGCATGTGAGATCTTCCCGGACCAGGGCTCGAACCCATGTCCCATGCATTGGCAGGCGAATTCTTAACCACTGCGCCACCATGGTAGTCCAAGATCTATATTATTATTATTTCTTTTTAACATCTTTATTGGAGTATAATTGCTTTACAATGGTTCGTTAGTTTCCGCTCTACAACAAAGTGAATCAGCTACACACATACGCACGCACCCAAATCTTCTCCCTCCTGCGTCTCCCTCCCTCCCACCCTCCCCATCCCAGCCCCCCAGGTGGTCACATACCACAGAGCTGATCTCTCTGTGCCATGCCGTTGCTTCCCACTAGCTATCCACTTCACGTTTGGTAGTGTATATATGTCCATGCCACTCTCGCACCATGTCAGAGCTCACCCTTCCCCCTCCCCATATCCTCAAGTCCATTCTCTAGTAGGTCTGTGTCTGTATTCCCGTCTTACCCCTAGGTTCTTCATGACCTTTTTTTTTTTCTTAGATTCCATATATATGTGTTAGCATACGGTATTTGTTTTTATCTTTCTGACTTACTTAACTCTGTATGACAGACTCTAGGTCCATCCACCTCACTACAAATAGCTCAATTTCGTTTCTTTTTATGGCTGAGTAATATTCCATTGTTTATACGTGCCATATCTTCTTTATCCATTCATCCGATGATGGACACTTAGGTTGCTTCCATGTCCTGGCTATTGTAAATAGAGCTGCAGTGAACATTTTGGTACATGACTCTTTTTGAATTATGGTTTTCTCAGGGTATATGCCCAGTAGTGGGATTGCTGGGTTGTATGGTAGTTCTATTTTTAGTTTTTTAATCAAGATCTATATTATTTTAAATACATGCAATAATAATAATGTCCTTATGATCATGTTTCCTGAATTCTCAGATTTTGCAGTTTTTTTCTATGGTAGCTGGGTAGCTCACTGAATCTAAGGCAAGAAATTCTTTTTTCTTTGAGTTGTTTTCAGATAGGTTTCTGTTACTTGCAACCAAGGGTCCTAATGAATATAACTGTCAACATACTGAGTACTTGCTGATGTGACCACTATTTTGTATGTGGCAAAGGAGGGAAAGTGAGCCAAGTTATTTAAGACACATTTTTAACAGGGTTTGAAATAATATAAAGGGTTTATTCTACAAGCCTTGCACCAAATTTAATTTTTCATTTTATTGGCATCCAAGTAAGATTTTAATAATGAAAAATAAATATTAGCTGTAATGAGTATTCTAATTCCATCCTTGGTTTGCAAATGGTTTTCTGAGTGTGGTAACACACAATCGTGACTTGCATAATGTTACATAATTGTTGGTATGTTGCAGTAGGAGGCTAGAACGGATGGTGAAAGACAGGTTCTCACATAGGAACAGAAAGATGCAAAAGGGGCCAAAATGTGAAAATAATTCTTCTGCTTTTCTTTACTCAGTACTTGGTTTCCATTGCAGAAAAACAGTAACTAGTGAATCTGATTCTCAGTCACTATGCACCCACCCAGGAAGGGCTGTAACCACACCTGGGGAAGTTGCACAGACAAGATATGAATTATTTTGTGGCTATATAAACATGTGACTGAAAAGAGGTTGGACTCTAGTTAATGCAATAGATGGTCAGACCTGCAACCCTAGTTCTTAATGGTGGTATATCCCCAGAAGGCCACCTCAGCCCCACTGATGCGGCCGACTGTGATCTGCAAAATCCTAACTCCAGACATTCTACTCCGAAGTGTCAGACTCCTGTGTCTAAACTGCCTGCTTGCCCCGTGTCTGTGGAGTACCCAAAGTATCTCAAATGCAACAAGTTCAAGTGGAACTCATCACCTTTCTTCCTAAGCTTCTGCTGTGTCTCAGTGAATCCCAGTGTCTAAGTCATCATCCACCCTCTTACTCAAATCATATATCTTAATACCACCTATTAATTTGTGTTTCTCACCCAATCATTCAACCAATTCTACTTCCTAAGTAACTTCAAATTTGGAGTCCTTCTTGACACCCCTCTTTCTCTCAGCCCTCTCAGTAATCGTGCACCAAGTCCTAGCACCTAAATAGCTGTCCAGTGCATTTATCTTTTATTCCGTCTGAGCTGCTGCCCCCTTGTCTGAGCCACTGTCATCTCTTCCTGTGCAGTGGGACCTCCTTGAGAACTCCTCTGTATCTCCAGGGCCTTGCACAGTTCCAGGTACACCATAATTTCTCCAAAAACGCTTGTTAAGTGAACTAACAGTCAATTAATTAATTAATTAGTGAATATTCAGCCTTCACAGTTCGCAGAGCCTAGCATCGTTCTTGGTACAGCACAACTGCTCCAGAATTGCTTGTTAAATGAAAGAAAAAAAAGAATCTTTAGCCTTCAAAATCATCTTGATCTCATTTTAGTTTAAATTGAAAATGTGTAATGGAATACTACTCAGCCATAAAAAGGATGAAAATTTGCCATTTGCAACAACATGGATGGACTTAAAGGGTATTATGCTTAGTGAAGTAAGTTAGAGAAAGACAAGTATAAGTTATCACTTATATGTGGAATCTAAAAAATACAACAAACAAATGATATAACAAAACAGAAATAGACTCATAGATATAGGGAACAAACTAGTGGTTACTAGTGGGGAGAGGGACAAGATAAGGGTAGGGGATTAAGAGGTATAAGCCACTATGTATAAGACAAGTGAGATACAAGGATATATAGTACAGCACAGGGAATATAACTGATATTTTATAATAACTTCAAATATAGTATAATCTGTAAAAATATTGAATTACTGTGCTGTATACCTGAGACTAATACAATGTTGTCAATCAATTATACTTTAACAATTTTTTAAAAAATATGGATAAGTGACCTGAATAGCTTTGATACAAACCCAAATCTATGTTTTTTTATTTTCCTTTTATTTCTCAGAATGCAATAAAAAGGCAAGGCCCAAGCAAGAAAACAGAGATAGACGGATTTTAGTAAAAGTTACATTGATACTCAAAATGGAAATCACATGCCAGAAATTTATCAAGTAGTGACTGTTCTTTAGAAAAAAAAAATCCAAGGTTACCTTTTATAAAAAAAGAGAGATCGAGTCTTAAATGAAGCAAACTACCCAGGTAATGAATATTAAAGATATAAGGATAAAAACAATCATTACAGAAAAAAAAACCCCACACAATTGTAGAACATTGCACTTAGCAGTGTATTATGGAAAGCTTTTCCCCTGAGATGGGGAATGAGACAAGGATGTTCACTATTCCTCAGTCCTATTAAACACTGAGGTCCTAGCTAGAGCAATAAGGCAAGTAAAGAAGTGAAAATAAAGCCAAAGTTTGAAAAGGAAGAAATAAAACTATCATTATTTTCGAATGACACCATTGTCTATATATAAAAAAAATCTAAAGCTCTATCTGTAGTCAAGCTATAAGAATTAATAAATACATTTAGTAAGGTTGCTGCATATAAAGTCAGTTCTATTTCTATATGCCAGCAATAAGCAAGTGAAAATGAAATTTAAAATACCATTTACAATAGCACCAAAAATGTCAAATTGGGCCTTCCCTGGTGGCACAGTGGTTAAGAATCCGCCTGCCAATGCAGGGGACACGGGTTCGAGCCCTGGTCCGGGAAGATCCCACATGCAGCAGAGCAACTAAACCCGTGAGCCACAACTACTGAAGCCCGCACACCTAGAGTCCGTGCTCCGCAACAGGAGAAGCCACCGCAATGAGAAGCCCGTGCACCGCAACGAAGAGTAGCCCCTGCTCGCTGCAACTAGAGAAAGCTCGCTCGCAGCAACGAAGACCCAACGCAACCTAAATAAATAAATAAATTTATTTAAAAAGTCAAATACTTAGAATAAATCTTTTTTGCGGTACTCGGGCCTCTCACTGTTGTGGCCTCTCCCTTTGCGGAGCACAGGCTCCGGACGCGCAGGCTCAGCGGCCACGGCTCACGGGCCCAGCCGCTCCGCGGCATGTGGGATCCTCCCGGACTGGCGCACGAACCCGTGTCCCCTGCGTCGGCAGGCGGACTCCCAACCACCGCGCCACTAGGGAAGCCCCTAGAATAAATCTTATTTTGCATCTTTTCATTAGAAGATATCGGGTATCATGCCTTATTATAAAGCTACAGTATTTAAGATGCTGTGGTATTAATGTAAGAATAGACAAGTAGACAAATAGAACTGAATAGAGAGTCCAGTAAGAGACCCACACATGTCACTTGAATTATGTGAAATGGGCTGCTACAGTGTAGTGGGGCGAGGATAGTCCTTCTAATAAATGATGTTGAGTCAACTGCATGTCCATATGAAATAGGTATCTTGACCCCCTAACTCAACCATATGCAAAACCAATCTGAGGTGGATTGTAGATATATATGTGAAAGGTAAAAACAATAAACTATTTGGAAGAAATCTTAGGAAAATCTCTTCATGACCTTGGAGTTAGCAAAATACTTTTTAACACAAAAAGCACTAATTAAAAAGAAAAAAAAAGTGTACTACGTTGAAATTAAGAACTCCTGTTCATCAAAGGGCAGCATAAAAATAGTGAAAAACCAAGTCACAGTGTGGGAGAGGATATGTGTAAAGTGATTGACTTCAGCAAAGATGTAAATTCAGGGAGATGCAAATTACCAAGATCTCATTATATGTCCTGGAGTGCCATAAATGGAAAAGACAGATAATACCAAGTTTTGGCAAAGCTGTGGAGCAACTGGTGGGAGAATAAATTGAAACAACTACTTTTGCAAATTGTTTGGAAGGCTTTAGTAAAGTTTAACATGTAATAGCCTATGGCCAGCTATTGTATTCTTGGTTATATGCTCTGCAGAAATGTATACATAAGTTTACCAAAAGACATGTATGAGAATGTTCATAGTAGCACTCTTTGTAGTAGCACCTAGACTATCAGCTATACAAATATTCAACTGTAGAGTGGATACATAAATTGTAATATATTAATACAATAGAATACAGTATATCACAGAGAACAAACAACATAGATGAATCTCTCAAGGGTATGATTTTTTTTCTACTTTTAAAAATTGAAGTAGAGTTGATTTACAATATTGTGTTAGTTTCAGGTCTACAGCCAAGTGATTCAGTTATGTGTATGTATATATGTAGATTTTTTCAGATCATTTTGCGTTGTAGGTTATTACAAGATACTGAATACAGTAAATTCTTGTTGCTTATCTATTTCACGTATAGTAGTTTGTATCTGTTAATCCCATGCTCCTAATTTTTCCCTCCCTTCCTTTCCCCTTCAGTAACCATAAGTTTATTTTCTGTGCCTGTGAGTGTGTTTCTGTTTTGTATATAGGTTCATTTGTATTATTCTTTAGATTCCACATATAAGTGATATCATATAATATTTGTCTTTCTTTCTCTGACTTACTTCACTTAGTATGATAATCTCTAGGTTCATCCATGTTGCTGCACATAGCAATATTTCATTCTTTTTTATGGCTGAGTAACATTCCATTGTATATATACACACCACATCTTCTTAAACCAATCACCTGTTGATGGGCACTTGGGTTGTTTCCATGTCTTGGCATTTGAAAATATGTATAACCTCATTAGTGTTTAGGGAAGTGTATCTTCAAACAACAATTTTAAATTTCACATTCTCAAGTTGGCAAAAATGTAAAGTCTAGATAATACAAAGTTCTGGTAAAGATACTAAGAGATGAGAATTCTTAAATGCTGCTGGTAGGAGTACAAATGGGAAAAACCACTTTGGAGAACAATTTGACCATAGATGGTAAAGTTGAAGATACACTATCTTTGATTCACCAATTCCATTTTTAGGAAGATATCTAGAAAAATTCTTAACTTTATATAGCAGAGACCAGTATAAGAATGTTCTTAATAGAATTGCTTGTTATTGCAAAACTTATTTAAATACATGACAAATGGAGAGTGGATAAAATACATAGCATATGTTCATACGATAGACTACTACACAACAAATAAAATAAAATATATAGCATATGTTCATACGATAGACTACTACACAGCAAATAAAATAAATAACATAGAGCCATTGCATCAACACCACAATAACTAGTGAAATATAGTTTAAAACACATGTAAAACAATATTATATATGATATTTGTATACAAATGCATGGAAAGAGAAACAATAAACTCATAATGATGGTGCTTTCTCCAAGAGAGGAGAGAAACAGGATGAGGGAAGGAGCACATATAAGGGAGGGGGGTTTTCAGTTGCATAAATGTATAACTAATTATTTTTTTAACTTAAAAATAACTGAAATAGGATACAATATAAAGAATTGATAAAACTGTGTGGTAAGTGTGCAGGTATTTGTTATATTATTTTCTCTAACTTTCTGTGTATCTGAGATATTTCATAATGAAGTTTTAACTGTAATAAGAGGTGAAACACTTGGCGGTTTTCCACAAAAGTAAGCCCCTCTGAAAAAAAGAGCTGGTTATACATCTGTGCTGATGACACTTGACTTGATATATTATTGGTCAATATCTTGTTCGTACCTTCAAAAATACAGCCAAAAGCATGGGGAATTGTTTTCAGACAATAATAGCTGACACTTACACAATGCCTACTTTGTCAGGCTCTTCCTTTCCTGCTCCCTCCCCGTCGTTCTTTTTTCTCCCCCTCTCTCCCATCTTTCTACCCTTCCTTTTTCTCTTTCGGCCTTTTAAAATTGTAAAATATTACATTTATACAAAAACTTCATTAAACCTAAACATACAGCTTAACAAATTGTTGTGAAATGAACGCTTAGGTAACCAAAACTGAGATTCAGAAACACAGCATGGTCAGCGCCCCGGAAAGGCCCAGTATGCCGGGTTCTGTTCTGAGAGGCACATAGAGTGGAGCCTGTATCTACCCCAGGTCATTCGGTTCCATAGTCCACGTAATGTGCGTGCACGCATACATATCTCAGTTTCCTCATCTGTAGATTGAGTAAGATATTCATATCTGACTCCTAGGACTGCTGGACAAGATTAAATAATATATTGTAAAGTACTTAGTGCCTCTTACATATAACTGTTTGCTGTAATTGTTGTCATCATCATCATCATCATCATCCTCAACGACTACTTTACTCTGTTCCTTAGTTGCTTTATGAGCTTTTGTCAAATGTAATCCCGCCTCCCCCCCACAAAATAGACATGAACCTATTTTCAAGACTTTCCTCTTCTGCAAGACTGTATGGGCCGGCAGACTCACAAAAGATGTGTGAAACAAGGCACCTGTACACTTTCCTGATTTAATAGTGAAATGAACACATAAAAGTTCAGGAGAGGGCACACAGTTCAGAGCTTGAGAGTCCTAAAGAGACCTTCACCTTTTCTACCCCCAGTACTTTTACACAGTGAATTTGTAGTGTAAATTCTGCATTTTGAAAGAGATGTGCATCCTAGGAGAAACGCAGCCACGGAGAGACAACGAGAGTAGGAAAGGGGAGATTATGCAGTGCGGTTGTTGCTGATCACTAACTCATCTAAGAAGAATTGAGTAGGCACCAGATACTAGAGGAGAGACTAAGGAGATGAGAGTACAGAAGCACATTCCTGGCCTCATGAAACTACAGACTAGTCGGACAGAGAGATGAGTTTACAAACTCAATGGGAACAAATGTAACAGTAAAGGAAATACAGAGGGCCAGAGGAGCAATTTCATGTCTGAAGGTCACAGAAGGGCCTTCTAAAGGAGACTGTGTGCTGAAAGAGAAGGAATTGGAGAGGAAACATTGGTTGTGGAGCTAAATGGAAAAGCACGTGCAAAGATTTGGAAGATGTGACCAGAGCCTACTTTGCTTGAAGTCTAGACATCAGAGAGCACTTCAGGGATTGCTTGATGCCCAGTGTGGCCTTTTTGACCACAGTTGACAATGAAAAAATGTGGTCAAGTACATCACATCAGCTTGCCGTGTTTCCTAAATGCTTATATTGAACTGTGGCGGATCTAAGTCACTTATCTTATGAACATCTTTGGGTCTTCTCACTGAGATTGATAGATTAAACATGATAATTTTATAGTTTACTGTATTGAATCTTTTCTACCAGTTTTTCATTGTTTATATCCCAAAGGAAAAAAATACAAATAATACTGGATTTTATAAACAGAAAGCTCCTAGATTCCCTGTAAAGACAGTGTCTCTGACCAAATAGATTTGTGCTATCAAATTTCCCTTTTTTGGAAATCTTTAAAAATTTTCATCCAGCAATGTTTAAAAAACAGTTTTTAGGATTATAATAAACTGATGTTGTAAAATAACACTTGGGACAAGTCATGCATTTTTTTTTTTAGATGTTTTAGGACTTTATTGTCCTTCACACGGTCAACATAAAACACTGACAATGGATGAACAATAGGGGAAAAGACTCTTCAGCAAAGATCTTCCCGAACTCACAGCATCACTGGTCAAACACCAGAAAGAGAACAGTCACGTGAAGAAACAGTAAGGGAATTTAACGCAGATTTTTAGTTTAACAGCATAACTGAAAAACAAAACCAACCAACCAACCAACCAAACAACTGTTCTTCTACCCACTGAAAGGAAAGTAAAAGTGAATCAGGGAGCTTCCAAATCTTGTGAAGCAGCTTAAAAAGGGAGAGGGAAGGGTGAAGGGGAGTCACACAACTGTTGAGAACGTAACACTCTAATGCACAAGGTCAGGGATCCTAATAAATTCTCAAAGTCTTAACATATACCAAGAAGAACCGTATTATTAGAAATATAAAGGCACAGAGATATAAATGCATAAAGATATAAACTATTTGGTATTAAAAACAGACCTTGCTGTATAAACATATAGTAAGTCACTTTTATCGCTTTATGAGAATAACCGTATAAAGAAAGAATCCAGAAGACCCCACTGCTGTCATCTTGCAAAGGATCAAAATTCAGCACCTAGAGGGCCCCACCCACCCTCCATGCTGTGTGTCTCTAAAAATAATCACCTGCAATTGGCATATAATTAAACCCATAGGCAGCTTTGAATATGAGATCTATGCAGAAAACATAGCAGCAAAGACAACAGTAGCTGGAATTTGCTAGAAAAGCGAGAGAAGACTTTTTAAAAGCTTCCAGTTCAAGTCAGAACTAAGGTTAAGTTTCAGCAGCTTGGGACAGCTGTGGATGCTTTGCTGTTCTCTGGAAAGAGAAGAAAATCTATCATAAGTATGTTCATTCGAGAAAAATACTGTGTTTGTTTAGATTTTCTGGCCATGCCCAAGTGACTTTCAATTATGTACACTGTTCAAGGGCAAACTGTATATTGGTTAGGATGTGCTCATAGCTGGTGCATCTCCAAAAAAGGCTTCATGAAGGCTGCCAGCTTCTGACATCTTCGATGGTGACAGCATTATGCAGAGAGGCCCAAATGCCTCCCACGGACCCAGAAGAACCACCCATGCAGCCGTTAAGAACAGGAGCATCTGGTTGAGCATCAGGACGACCCTCCTTCCCGTCACCAGCTCCTGCGAGAGTCACGGCACCTGAGGCCATCGTGTCCAACCTCCCACCTGAAAGCCCCCGCAGGTGGCCAGGAGCGTCACACGTCTCAGTCATTAGAAAATTCCTTTCCAACGCAGTGAAGGACCGTCACGCTCACAGGTAACCTAGGTTAGCTCAACTCTTCGATGAGCCTGCCATGCAGAGGGCAGGGAGCGGGCAGCTATTCTCATGCGTGAGAACATACATCTTCCATGGAGCTGACAGAATTAACTACTCTCTCGGATGTCTGGGGGAGCAACAGTGTCTGTTCTTACACTGAACAGGCTGTGCCAGCTGCACCAGACCTGGGATGGCTGCACCAGACCTCTGTGCTGTCAGAGCAGATTTTCAAAGGAAATTTTGACCAAAGCTCCTAGAAGGTGTGGCCCCCCCATGCTCCCGGCCATGGAATCGCGCTAAGGGGCCTGTAAGCAGCAGCAGGAGCACCCCCGTAACAAACGGTCTTTCCCAACTAGTTACAATAACTGCTACTCCAGGATAGGCAGGCTCCTAGATGTGTCTCCTTCAGCGTCTGAAAACTAAACCAATTCTCTGACAAGCTTTTGGATGTGGCACGTACTCACTACCTGTGCCCTTTCAGGGAGATCATATTGAGTTCAAGAGCTTTGTCGAGAAATCTTTTTTCTAAAGCATCATCTCCTTTGGTGTTGCCAATGCGGAATGGAGTATTCATCTTCTATTCTGGGCCTCCACTGGACATCAATTCTAATAGTAGCTTTTCCTTTTCGACCACTTTCCAAAATGATAGTTCTCTTCTTCTACCTAGCAGCTTTGCGTGGTTCCTTCACCGATGGAGAAGTTATCCACTGGTACAACAAGTGGATTTTTTCTTATATCCAGAACGAGCAGAGTTCTGTTGGCTTCAAGGGCCTTTAGTAAAGCCTTTGCCCCTTCACTGGTGAGGCCACACTGCTGCAGGTCCAGTGCTTTCGATGAAAGACAAAAGGTCACTTGTGAAGTCTATACAGATTTAACATATAGACAACTCCCATTTTCTCACGTGTGGAAGAGTCCTGTCTCGCCCAGCCGTGGCTGGAAGAAGCTCTGGATACAGATCAGGGGCAGAGGGTGCTCAGGAGCGGCACCCAGTCCACCCCGCAGAGGCGGTCGGCGTTAAGCCCAGCAGGCCCTGCCGCAGGGAAGCGCGCAAGGCGGGCAGAGGCACTGAGTCCTGCAGCGTGCACAGGTCCTCAGAGCGCGGGAAGAAGTCGGCTGCGGTGTCGCAGCGCAGCTTCACCGAGTGATCATGGCCCAAGCGTGGCTTAGGGGACGCAAGCTGTGGACACGATGCCCACACCCGCCTGGTGTCCCCGGCTTGCCTCCCGGCCCCTCGGGCGCTCACCGCCCGGCGGCTGCAGCCCCGCAGCGTGCGCAGGACCCGCGTCGCAACCAGACGACGTAGGGCCACAGGCCCCAGCTAGGCCAGCACCTCCATGCCACGGTCCCGCGCCGCCTCCCGCGGCGAATCGCCGGCCCTTGGCGCCAGCCCCATGGCCCTCTGCGCGCGGGGCTGCGGTTCAAACCGGCAGGCGGCTCCGTGCAAGTCATGCATTCTTCACTCGTTGTTTAAACTGTGTCATTTGAACTAGACCTAAATACGAATTCACTTTTACTAGTTTAATAACATTTTCCAGGCAACTTTTTTGTTATACATCTTTATTGGAGTATAATTGCTTTAAAATGTTGTGTTAGTTTCTGCTGTACAACAAAGTGAATCAGCTATAAGTATACATATATCCCCTCTCTCTTGGACCTCCCTCCGACCCTCCCTATCCCACCCCTCTAGCCGGTCACAAAGCACCGAGCCGATCTCCCTGTGCTTCGCAGCAGCTTCCTACTAGCTATCTAAAAAAACATTTGGTAGTGTGTATATGTCAGTGCTACTCTCTCAAAACGTCCCAGCCTCCCCTTCCCGCCCTGTGTCCTTAAGTCTGTTTTCCACGTCTGCGTCTTTATTCCTGCTCTGCCACTAGGTCCATCAGTACCATTTTTCTAGATTCCATATATATGTGTTAGCATACGGTATTTGTCTCTCTCTTTCTGACTTACTTCACTCTGTATGACAGACTCTAGGTCCATCCACCTCACTACAAATAACTCAATTTCGTTCCTTTTTATGGCTGAGTAATATTCCATTGTATATATGTGTCACATCTTCTTTATCCATTCATCTGTCAATGGACATTTAGGATCCTACTGGATAAGCAAGCTAGTTCCTAGGAAGCTATGTTAGGTATGTTCTAAATGTCACTGAATGTGACTGCCTGCCTAAGTGACTTAATTTCATTTAGCAAGCAGTATATAGGTATTTTAATCACAGCAGTTTATTAGTATATATGTATTAGCAGTATGTATGGGGCTCCAAAATGGTTCGAATCTTGAGAGACCCTATTTCTGGCATAAAGAGGTTTAATAAAGGGATTTAGGTGACAATTAAAATAATTGAAAGGGATGGAGGAGTGAAAGTCATGCAGTTTCACTGTACTACTAATTTGAGAGTTACACAACCATAGACATGATCTGGAGTTGCAGAAGTTTTGGTTGCCATAGCCCCAAGTGTCACTGCTGATTCATACATGTGAAGCTGGAGAGTAGATCCTAGGAGACGGAGGCCAGCAGCCACACGGACTCATGCCTGTCTGTCTAACTTCTTGCAGCTCATACAAGGTCTTTTTTTTTTTTTAACATCTTTATTGGAGTATAATTGCTTTACAATGGTATGTTAGTTTCAGCTTCACAACAAAACGAATCAGTTATATATATACACATATTCCCATATCTCTTCCCGCTTGCATCTCCCTCCCTTCCACCCTCCCTATCCCACCCCTCCAGGCGGTCACAAAGCACCGAGCTGATCTCCCTGTGCTATGCGGCTGCTTCCCACTAGCTATCTACCTTACGTTTGGTAGTGTATATATGTCCATGCCTCTCTCTCGCTTTGTCACAGTTTACCCTTCCCCCTCCCCATATCCTCAAGTCCATTCTCTAGTAGGTCTGTGTCTTTATTCCTGTTTCACCCCTAGGTTCTTCATGACATTTTTTTTTCTTAAATTCCACATATATGTGTTAGCATACGGTATTTGTCTCTCTCTTTCTGACTTACTTCACTCTGTATGACAGACTCTAGGTCCATCCACCTCATTACAAATAGCTCAATTTCGTTTCTTTTTATGGCTGAGTAATATTCCATTGTATATATGTGCCACATCTTCTTTATCCATTCATCCGATGATGGACACTCAGGTTGTTTCCATCTCCGGGCTATTGTAAATAGAGCTGCAATGAACATTTTGGTACATGACTCTTTTTGAATTATGGTTTTCTCAGGGTATATGCCCAGTAGTGGGATTGCTGGGTCGTATGGTAGTTCTATTTGTAGTTTTTTAAGGAACCTCCATACTGTTCTCCACAGTGGCTGTATCAATTTACATTCCCACCAACAGTGTAAGAGGGTTCCCTTTTCTCCACACCCTCTCCAGCATTTATTGTTTCTAGATTTTCGTACAAGGTCTTTTAAAATTAGTCACAATTGAACTTTTTTAAAAATAAATTTACGTATTTTTATTAATTTATTTTTGGCTGCCTTGGGTCTTCGTTGCAGTGCACGGGCTTCTCATTGCAGTGGCTTCTCTTGTTGCAGAGCACAGGCTTTAGGCATGTGGGCTTCAGTAGTTGTGGCTCATGGGCTGTAGAGTGCAGGCTCAGTAGTTGTGGCACACGGGCCTAGTTGCTCCACGGCAGGTGGGATCTTCCTGGACCAGGTCTTGAACCCGTGTCCCCTGCCTTGGCAGGCGGATTCTTAACCACTGTGACACCAGGTAAGCCCATAATTGAACTTTTATATCATATAACCCAAGGGCTAAGTGATAAAAACAACCACGATTTATACATCTTGGTATAAAATAGTGGTAGAGGGCTTCCCTGGTGGCACAGTGGTTAAGAATCCGCCTGCCATTGCAGGGGACACGGGTTTGAGCCCTGGTCCTGGAAGATCCCACATGCCGCGGAGAAACTAAGGCCGTGCGCCACAACTACTGAGCCCATGTGCCACAACTACTGAAGCCCATGTGCCTACAGCCCATGCTCCACACGAGAAGCCACTGCAATGAGAAGCCCGCGCACTGCAACAAAGAGTAGCCCCTGCTCGCCACAACTAGAGAAAGCCTGTGCGCAGCAACGAAGACCCAAGGCAGCCAAAAAGAAATAAATAAAATAAGTAAATTTATTTAAAAAATAATAGTAGAAAGGAGGAGAGAGAAAAAGGAATTTGGTTAATTTATAAAGGTGTATACATAAAACAACAAGGAAAAAAATATCTGTAGCTGTTACATTCCTCAATTTGACAACTAATCATGAGGTTATATTTGGTGTTTACAAATGTCTTTCTTCATTTAGCATTCCATGTTCCTTTTGCCTTTGAATAGTATTTCAGCTGGTTGGGATTATGTATATGGTGGGATGATATAAGCCAGTTTGGTGATGAAGTTATCACGGCCATGAAAACCAAACAGGTTGGATATCTTATCCCAGTTCTCCATCTTGGTGTGAAATACTATTTTAGTCAGAGTTACATGCAGAAAACTACAACAACTACAAAACACTCTAGATGTTTCAAGTAGAAAGGGATTTGCTACAGAAAATTAGGTGCTTGAAAACTCATTGGAAGCAAGTCAGAAGCTGAATTCAGGGGGTAACTAGTGGGCTAATGGTTTAAAGGTCACACCATAATCGCTATGATTAATAAGTCAGGAAGCTGCTACTGTCACTGCTGCCACCATAACTGAGCCTCTTAGTCATGGAGCTCCTGAGCAGACCCTGGGTGTGGGGTGTATAGCTACTGCAAATGCTCATGTCCACCTCAATTTGCAGACTTCAGAGCATCAGGAAGCTATCTCTTTTTATTTTAAATTTCATACACATACAGCTTACTGATGACATCTAAATCATGTCACAAATCCTAGCTGTATGAGAGTCTGGTAAATACAGTTTTCAGTCCTCTAACCCCCCATGAATACAATATAGGAACAAAGAAGGGCCTGAGAAAGTTCTGTGCTAGCACACTTACTGTGACAGACATTTACGTTGCTTACTGTCTTTCATTATTACAACCAGTCTTACAAAGAGTATTTTGCGCACACACCATGTCCCATATATGCAAGAATATAAGTAGGATAAATTCCTAGGAATTGTGTTATTGGTTTAAGAGATACGTGCATTGAAATGTTTTATTAAGCATTGCCAGTCACACAGAGTGTGGCCTGTGGTTCAGAAGTGTTGGCGTCACCTGGGAGCTGGTTAGAAATGCAACATCTCAGGCCTCACCTCCAACGCATTGAACCAGAGTCTGCATTTTCACAAGATTCCCGAGTGATTTGTGTACACATTTCAGTTTGATAAGCACCAGAATAGGGGTTGTACATATTGAATTCCCAGTGGCAATATATGTATGGTATTCTCCTAGTACCTTCACTAAGACTGTGCTCAGTCTTCTTAATATTTTTCAAATTAACATTTGAAAATAGCATTTCTTTTATTACGAATGAAACCGAATATCTTCTCAAATTAAATAAAATGATTTTATATCAATTTCTTTGAACTGACGTTATACATCTATTGAATTACTGGTCTTAACAACTTAATGTTTTTAACATGAAGAAAATTAACCCTTTATCTTTGCAGATGTTTCGCCCATTTTGTCATTTGCCTTTTTGTTTATGGATTAATTTCCACACAGAATACACACACACACACACACACACACACACGTAGTTTTATCTGGCTGATTTTGTTAATCTTTTGTTTCATGGGTTGGAGATTATTGTCTTATTTTTAGAAAAGCTTTTATCACCTTGAGGTTATTTTTAAAACTCATGTTTTCTTTTTTCAAATTAAGTGTTTTTTTTTTTTTGGCGGTACGCGGGCCTCTCACTGCTGCGGCCTCTCCCGTTGCGGAGCACAGGCTCCGGACGCGCAGGCTCAGCGGCCATGGCTCACGGGCCCAGCCGCTCCGCGGCATGTGGGATCTTCCCAGACCGGGGCACGAACCCGTGTCCCCTGCGTCGGCAGGCGGACTCTCAACCACTGCGCCACCAGGGAAGCCCTCAAATTAATTTTTATTGGAGTATAGTTGATTTACAATGTTGTGTTAGTTTCTGCTGTACAGCAAAGTGAATCAGTTATACATATACATATATCCACTCTTTTTTATATTCTTTTCCCATATAGGTCACTACAAAATAGTGAGTAGAGTTTCCTGTGCTATACAATGGGTTCTTATTAGTTATCTATTTTATGTATAGTAGTGTGTATATGTCAATCCCAATCTCCCAGTTTATTCCTCCCCCCCATGTTTTCTTTTGTGAGAATCAAGTCTTTGATCTATCAGAATATATTTTGGTGAGAAGTATGAAGTAAGGATCTAACTGGATATTTAGTGTAGATGACTACACATTAGGAGTACTTAACCTGGCATTCACGCATGTGTAGAGAGCACTTAAAGCCCTGAAATTGCATGTGGAGTTGTGTATGATTTTTCATTTTTCTGAAACAAAGATCTGTAGGGTCCATTAGATTCTAAAAAAAGATTAAGAACCATTGCTCTATGCAGTGTCCCATCACCCGATATGGTTTCAGTTACTTTCTGTATCTTCTTTACTCCCAAGTGTCCAGTCAGATCCTTCTCTTTACCTACAGACATGGGCATACCAAAGTGGATAGGGCCCAGTGTAATCATTGGGGTCCTTATAAGAGAGACAAGAAGGTCAAAGAAGAACGAGATGGAATGACAGAAGTAGAGGTTGGAATGATGCACTTTGAAGATGGAGGAAGGGGCCAGGAGCCAAGGAATACAGACGGCCTCTAGAAGCTGGAAAAGGCAAGGAAGTGGATTCTCCCCTGGAGCACACAGAAGGAATCAGCCTTGCGAAAGGAGCTTTGATTTTAGCCCCTTAAGACTCATGTAGGACTTTGACCTCCAGAACTGTTTGTCTTATTTTAAGCCACTTAGTTTTTGGTAATTTGTTATAGTAGCAATAGGAAACTAATATATGCTATACCATTGGGAAGGCAGCAGTAAAGTAGCTCCAGGAATTTAACAGATTTGCTAGTCTCATAACTGCTGCTATCATGGGCCCAGATGATACAGTATCCAAGCCCAACTTAATAGGATACATTTATATAAAGTTTTTTAGAGTAAAAAGAAAGAAAAGCACAATGTACTTGTGGACCAGCCCTCTCCTATTACCTTAAAATTGAAAACGACTGGGGCATTACTGAAGGAGATGGAAGGAGCAAGCCTGCCAGTACAACCTTGACTCTTTGTTTCCATCTAGCACTCTTACCTTCTTTGTCTTTTAGATTCTCAGTATCTTTTGGCATAAAACACCCTTCTGTGAATGTGTGAAATTTCTTGTTATGTCGTGTTTCTCAAATAGGGAAAAAAAATGTAAGCAAAGATTCTCAGGCAAAAGGGAAAATGGCAGTGAGGCATGCCCAAAGGTAAGGAAGCATTGGGCATTAGGGAACTGGAACTGAGTTTAACTTGGGGGTGAAGGAAAAAAGGGGGAGAAACGTTGGCCAAGACAGCTTTGAATCTAGCATGTGCTATGGTCTGAATGTTTGTGCCCCCTCAAAATTCATGTTTTACAAGCCTAATGCCCAAAGTGATGTTATTAGGAGGTGAGGACTTTGGGAGGTGACTAGGTGATGATGGCAGAGCCCACATGAGTGGGGTTAGTGCCATTATAAAAGAGGCTCCAGAGAGCTCCATCATACCTTCCACCATGTGAGGACGCAGGGAGAAGTTGGCAGTCTGCAATCCAGAAGAGGGCTCTCTCCAGAACCTGACCATGCTGGCACCCTGATCTTGGGCTTGCAGTCCCCCAGAACTGTGAGAAATAAATTTCTGTTGTTAATAAGATGCCTGGTCTGTGGTATTTTGTTATAACAGCCTGAACAGATTAAGATACCCCCTAGCTCTTGAGACTGGGCACCTGGTATAGCTTAGCCCCATGCCATCTGAATATCTCCCTTCCAAAGCCACACTAAAATGGTGTGGCTGTCACGATATGGTGAGACAACCAGACTCCAGCAAGTCAGGACTCCGCAACCAGGGTCAGCTTCTAACTCCGCCCTCTTGCTGCCCAGGGGAATCTGTGGAGCTGAAAATGACAGACTCCTCCAAAGGCTATAGGAAAGGAGAACCTTCAGGCAACACTTGCTTCTGAAGATATCTCCCCTTACTCCCAGTCCCTTGGTCCTTTAAGCCAGAGAGTTCTATCATTCTCTAACTGTAGTCGAGGAAAGCATTTTTGAGAAGGCATTGACTGACAGACAACAGTAGTCAAGCTAGATGTATTTTAGCGTTTGGTGAGTTGCAAATAGTAACAGACATTGCTAAAGGGATGTCAAAGAGTCCAAAATGACTGAGGACAGTCATCACCTCTGTGGAGAAGCCTCAGAGTGGGCATAGGTAGCAGGAATACCAAAGGTGACTTTGATTGGAGCTGTATGGTTGATCATCTTACAAGTGAAAATGTGTTCATGTAGTCATCACATAATTAAAAATAAATTTGTAAAGAAAATGTCTGTACTTGAGAAGCTGAATTTTGAGGAACTAAAGACCAAAACAACTCAACAACAACAACAACAAAACTGAGCCCTCAGATCAACCCAGATAAAAGGAAGCAAATGCCTTTACATGGACCTGCATATCAGCCTAGATATGAGTTATCAAGGGGAAGAGAAACATTAGACATTAAGATGATGAAAGAAGAAGAATCTGGAGCAGAGTCAGGGCTCTGGTCCTAGAACAGTTCCTTGTAATTGTGCATGCCCTCATGTACACACACACAGTAGATCTGTTTTCTCTCTTATTCTATTATCATGTAACATATGATATAGTGACTCTGCATCATAGTATTTAAGCTATGGGATATCAAGGGAAAGAGTAAACGTCACTTAAGGGCTTACCTCCTCTTCTGGGGAAGGAGTTAGTATGTTTTTGGTTGTACACAGCACAGATGTATCATGTTAGGTGGAATTATGACTCTGTTATTGTATTTGGAGATCAAATGTGGTTTAAGGAGATGCATATCAGTGTCAAGTTGACAAGGCATGGACTTGTGATGGGCAATTTCATACGTCAACTTGACCGGGACACAGGATACCTAGATATCTGGTTAAACATTATTTCTGAGTGTGTATGTCAGAGTGTTTCTGGAAGAGATTAGTATTTGAATTGGTGGACTGAGTAAAGCAGATTGCCCTCTCTGATGTGAGTGGGCATCATCCAACCAGTTGAGGGTCTGAAGAGAACAAAAAGGTGCAGGAAGGTTGAATTCTCTCTCTCTGCCCAACTGCTTGAGCTGAGACATCAGTCTTCTCCTGCCCATGGACTGGGACTTACACCATAGGTACTCTTGCTTCCCAGGTTTTCGGACTCAGATTGGAATTTACACCATTAGATTTCTGGGTCTCCAGCTTGCAAACGGCAAATCATGGGACTTCTCAGTCCCCATAATCATGTGAGCCTTATAATAGATCTCATTCTAGATCGCTGTTTCTCTCTCAATAGAGACAGATAGATATCTAGAATGAGATTTGTTACAAATTTTACATCTATATCTCCATCTCCATTTCCCCTATTGGTTCTGTTTCTCAGGAAAACCCTGACCAATACAGAAGGGATGTATAAATACTACTTGGGCTTTTATAGTCGTTGTGGCCCCTGTGTGTCTATTAACTATTCCCATACCATTTATTCATTCACTTCTTAGAATTGAATTAGGTTCTCAACGAATCCTTTTGTTTATTTCATAAAAACACACCTTAAAAGAATCACATTCAGTTATACCGACTCTAACCCTAATAACACACTTATGAAAAATAAAAAAAAATCGATTACAAAGTAAGGTTTAACAAAAGAACTGAGAGGATCTCAGTAGAGAAAATGGGAAAGTATTTTGGACATGGTAGCACTTTGTGCAAATGTGATCTGTAATTATGGTATTCAGTCTCATGTGACTTGCCAGTGTGTTTCGTGGCTGAGTCTGAGTTCCTGAACTGCTCGTGGTGGGTCCAGTTTCTATAGCTGGGTCAGTTGTCCCACACAGCCTTTCATTCTGTTCCCCTTAAGCAGGTCCTACGTCTTTCTCCTTGGTGGTGTAGATGGACATGAACTGGTCCTTTATATTCTCTTACAATGTGTCCTTCCTCATCAATGCTGCCAATTTACAAGAAGATGGGGAAGCTGAGGTGCCCACCATCATATTGTGATCCTAAGTTTATTGAACTGAAAAATGATAAAAGGCCTAATGAGTCCTAACCCTGCTATTAATTATGCTTTTGTTTCAGATAATTAAAGGGCCCTATGAAAATGCACAGTTACTTGAGAATTATAAATAATTCATTATCACTGATCAACTTTTAGCTGGAATTGTCTCATCAGATTTTCTATGCAGTTACTTAGAATTGTATTGCAACAATGAGGTAATAAATGCATAAGTATCGATAGTGAGAACAAGGGAAGGAATGTCTAGAATAAGAATGGCAAATCTAAGTCATGTGTGTTCTCCTCTTTCACTTCCCACACCTATGGCCAACATCAGACTCTTACGAGTTTAAGCCTGATAGAGCCTCAGGATCCTTCTCAACACAAAGTTCTAGGAAACCACTGCATATTCATTGGTGTTGACAAAGGACTTGAAGCCGCTTGCCATGTCCAGGAGGATGTAAGGGTACCATAGCCAAGGAACGTAGGCAGGGGCAACAGGAAGAGGCTGAGTAGCTGGTCATCCTGGTATTGCAAAGGGACACAGCATAGTATCCAACCAGGTGATTGCCTTAGCATATTCACAGAGCCGAAGAGCGTCACTTCTCAAAATTTAATGTACAAAGGAATCAGCTAGAGATCTTGTTCAAATGCAGATTCTGATTCTGTAGGTCTGCACTAGACCCCCTGATTCTGCATTTCTAGCAAGCTCATAGATGTTGCTGACATTGCAGATCCAAGGATTGCATTTTGAGCAATGATAATGGAAAGTTACTTAATGAGAATCGAAACTCGTCTGTTGGGCACAGGACTCTGTGCTCTTCCTCTATGCTGTAGAGGAGAGAGACTAGAGTAGGAATCAGGACACCCAAATTCAAGTTTGAGTCTGCCACTTATTTTGTGACCTCAGTCTTTAAGGCCAATTTTTCTTATTTGTAATAAAGGAACAGAAACACATACTTTACGCAATGCTCATGAGGATCAAATAGTTATTTATGTGTGATATTTATAGTAAGGGCTCAATAAATGTTAGTTAACTCTGAACCAGCTACAATCGCTAGTATTCCAAGAAGACTCAGAAGTTCTGGCTACACACCACCAAAGTATCTAGAAGAAAAATTTTATCAGCCCGCCAGATGGCTGTCAATATGATGCCAAGCATTCGAATATTTGGACTGCATTCAAAACATATTCGACGAGCATTTTTCTCCCTTTCAGATGGGTGTTTTGGCCTCAAGAAGACAGAGCGAGGGGATTTTATGTAGAAAGATGTTATCTATCTAACTTCACTGGCTCTTTTGTATACTTTGGAGCAGCTTACAGACACATCGGAGAACGGTAATGCATGCAACATGGATAATCTCAATTTTCAGAAAGCCTTTGATAACGTTCCATCTAATGGGCTGCTTAAACCCAAGACAGCAGGGATTCTTGATAGAACCATGGGAAAAGGAAAAACTGGCTAGAGAACAAAACAAAAAGTTTAGAATAAGACAGAATGGAAAATAGAAGATGGGGTTACAATCAAAGAGCAGGGGAAGAAGCCCAGATGTTGCCATTGTGACTGTGACATAGATTGGTGTGCCAGTATGAGCTACCGGAGAAACAGTGATGAAGACTATGGCCTCACTGCACAAGAGCATCAAGCTTGATGGCGGCGCGGACTTTATATGACAATCTCTTAACATTATAAGGCCTGCATATGAAACTAGGAAGACTGTCAAGGACATTTGAAATGATATGAAACCCCTTCTGATTTGAGAATAAAATAGCCAGCTACAGCACAAGACCTTTAGTAGAAATTTTATATTTTTAATTACTTTATTTTAACCCTGGAGAAATAAAAACTTATTCCTTAAAATCAGTGGTTCTCAACTGGGGGCAATTTTGCTCTCTCCCAACCCCCAGGGGCCATTTGGAGATATCTGGACATTCTTGTTTGTCACATCTGGGGAGGAGGTGCAGCTGGAATCTAATGGGACAAGGCCAGGGATGCCGCGAAACAATCTACAGTTCACAGCATAGCTTCCTAACACAGTTTTGCAGCCCAAATGTCAACAGTGCCAAGGTGAGAAACCCTGTTCTAAATCGTACTCTGAAGTGCACAAGAGGGAAAAATTCACGAGAGAAGAATGTTCTGTACAAAGCATTTGTCTGAAAAAATCCTTTGTAGAATAAAGTATTTCATTATCACTATAATAAAGGTGATCTAAACCTAGAACAGGAGAAGGAGGAGAGACAGAAGAACAACAGAAACATAAGGAGAAAGAGACAATAGGCGAGAACAGCAAACGACATTTAACCTCTGCTCTGAACTTTCATGCGCCCCTCAACTGGTGTTCCTCTTGGGTCTTCTGCTCAATTTACTTCAAATGAATTGGTCTGGAGTTTGCTACAGAACAGGATCCATAACAAAAGTCTGTTCCATTCTGGCATCCAGATATTTGAGTCTGTATAGGGCAACCAGTCAGTCTTACAGACATCGTTCTCTCAGAGAAAAATGTAGGTCCAATGAGGGAATGAAGAAGGTAGTTGGAACAAAGAAAGAATTCTGACAGTTTTAAAAATGTATAAAACTGCCTATTTTCCTTTATTTTTAAAAATATAAGTCAGAGAAGAAAGTAGTTCTTCTAACTGGGTGTTCCTAGAGGTACATTAAAAATAAAAACAGTCCAGCTTTCGATAACCATATTCTAGGACCAGTGGAAGAGGCAGCTACCAGGTGGTGTACATGGTGTGGTTTCAGGGGTCCTGGAGGGACTCCAGGCCCTGTTGTCCACCCTAACTCTTGTCATTTCATCATAATGGCCACCTTCTTCAGAAGTTTTGCCTCCTATTATGACACAAACATTCTATTCAAGGTTCCTCCTTAAGTAACTTATTCAGCTAACTCTATTAGTTAACATGGAAGATGAACCAGAATAGAATGGAACACAGCTCAGGAGTTGAAGAGAAGTGAGAGAAAAGAAATCTGGCCGAAAATAGATAGCAGAAAAAGCTGCCTTAATTTGCATTTTCCTCAAAACTCAGACTTATTTGTAAGAAGGAAGGGCCCTGAATTATTCAAAATTCCCTCTTATTTAATTCAGTGGAAAGCAAAACATACCTGTGTCAGGTCCTTGGCTCTCAAAATGGTGCTTATTGACCTCTGGCTAACTCTACTTAGGAGATTATAATATACAGCCCAGGAACTCGATCTGGTACCCTAAAATAAAAGGATTCATCAGGAAACGGGAGAATTATGTTGAGTAATGTCATGCCAGAGCTAAGGACCCTTGAAGCAACTTGAGGAGAACTCTATTAACTAAGCCCATTAATATGCACAGATATTCATACCGATGGTATCAGCATCATTGTCATCTTTTTTGGTTGTATTATCTACAAAGATTAGTAGATAGAACCCTGTAAATTAATCAATTTCGTTTTTGATTTGGTTTGTGAGATGTGTGTATGCATGTGAACACACACACACACACACACACACACACACACACACACACTATATACCCTAACAGATGAATTTGAACATTATTTTCATCCCTTTGTTCATATTCTATTTTACATTTTATTAAGGTATTGGTGAATTTAAAGGTCTGTATTTGATATCAAGTAGGGCCAGGTATACTTCCCTTTATTCCTTACCTGTGGATCCCAGCTTATCACTGAAAAACCCGTATCTTTGTTAACAAATGGGAAGGAGCAAAAAGACAATCGTGAATCGGTGCCACCACTTATCCTCAACTGATGTGTTGGTGACGGGGGTAAACGCATCTCCGCACACAAAAGGGAGGACACCTTGTATATACCTAATACACCCAAATGGTTCTCGAAGGAGACGGATGGCCAGCGTGAGTTTCTGCCAGCCCCAACGCTAAGCAGCCAGGAATCTATCTAGGTGCTAGTCTGTCTGGCAAATGCTGCATGTAGTTTCATCAAAGTGGTAGAAGTGAGATATTGGGGTGTCCTGAGTATAAAGACAGTTCCTCACTGGCTCTCCAAATACTGGTGGTTGTTCAGAAATCCGTTTTGCATATGCGCAAGCTTTGGGGCCATTTTCAATCACCTCTAAGACTCCGTTTTCTCCCATTTATTTCAGAACACTAAAGGGGGTCATGAGTAACGTTGATAATGTGGAAACTTCACAAATGGAAGCTACTCAGTTGGCACATGTCGATTTTCATATTGTATTTCAGTCATACATCATCACCCCCATAAAGCACCACTTAAGTTCTTCAGTATGTGAAGATGACAGTTAACTTTCCACATGTGAGGGGTTTATTCATGACCTAGAGTCAGCCAGTCAGAAGAAATGTAGAAGAGTATTGAGGAGACATGCAAGAATGAAGAAGGGAGAGTCACAGATTTCAAGCAGCTTAATAAGGAAGATTCAATATTTATTTTGTGCCTTGTTCTTTATGTGCAATAATCATTTTGTAAGTGTTCTGTTGGCACTATCCATTATACATATTTTTGAGGTTGATGCATATGTTCTATGGAAGAAAATATCAGGGACCTCCACCTGGATCATCCTCTAATGCCGTGTACTCGTAGACAAAATCACATTGCATGCATCAGTATTACCAGGCAACTATCACGTATGAAGTCCTGACCTTGGAAGGGGGCAAAAGATGCCTAAGAAAGAGCCTACTCTCAAGGCAACTCCATTAGTGATGGTGGCAAGAAGACATACTTGAAAAAGCTAGACGGCAATAAAAATGTTTTTCTTATACACCAAGGCACGTCATTGGTGACAAGTACAGCCAATACTTCCGTACTAGGCAGAAAAATGCACCCCACTCCTCCCCGAAAGATGTGTGCATCGTCATCCCTGGAACCCGTGAATATGGTACCCTGCATGACAAAGCACACTTGGCAGGTATGACTGAGTGAAGGCTATTGAGATGGAGAGATTATCTTGGATTATCTGGGTGGGCCCAGTGGTATCACAGGAACTTTCTAAGATGGAGGCAGGAGGGTCAGAAGCAGAGAAGGAGCTGTGAGGAGTAAAGTGGATCAGAGTAAGGCAGGGCCCTGACCCAAGGACCTCAGGTGACCTCTAGGATCTGGAAGAAGCAAAGAAACAAATTCTCTCCTAGACCCTCCAGAAGGAAGCAGTCCTACTGGCCCACTTTGGATTTGTCACCTCTACAACTGTAAGATAATAAATTTGTGTTGTTTCAAGCCACTGAGTTTGCAGTAATTTGTAACAGCAGCCACAGGAAGCTAATGCACTAGCTGTAAGGATCCACCTCATTTCAGCGGACCCCAGAGTCCACAGCTGTCAAAGTGGGGAGGTGAGACTAAATCACTGTTTTGTTAAATACTGACAATTCATACTCGTAACTAATGAAAGATCTAAATATGCTGTCTTCAGAGAAGAAGACAGGAGCAGAGGAAAAGCAGCCGAAGTGCAGAGGGGAAGAGGTGGGAGGCGACGCTTAGTTTCTCGCTCTGGGCCTCTAGTGGCTGGTTTGCAAAGCAAGGAACCGAGAAGGTGTGCTTTTCAGGATTTCTCCAGCTTCAGTTCCATATGCAGTGAAGTGCCAAAGAAGTGAGGCCAGGGAGGATTGTGGCCCAAGCCTACCAAAGCCATTAATTGCTGGTTTGATTCTCAGTAATGAACAAAGGTTTTTCCTGGTGTCAGTTTCAGCCAAACTGATGTCACCATCATCAGCTAGAATTGGACTGTTATGGCACAGATTTTTCCCCTAATTATCAGTCTACAAAATCTTAGTTGATTTTTTTTTGCAAAACAATAATCTTGATTTATAGAGGACCTTGGGGTGGGGTGGCAGTGAACATGAAGGATCAAAGTAGAGGTGCTAATCTAGGGACCATGACACAGTGAGGGCAGCCAGTTCCTCCGTGTGAACCAGGCATCCTTTCCTGCTGAAATCTGTGAGAACAAGATAGAGTAGTATTACCCCAAGCACCATAAAAAGAAGATAAAATAGGAAAGTCACTTAAGAGTGAGAAACCACTTGGTGTTCAAAGAAATCTATTTTTATTTTTAATTGCTGTCCTAGGGATGGCTAAGTGACATGGACTTCTTATTTCTTAAAGGTCCCAGGAGGTTCTAACTTCAAGACCAGAGGGTAACAAAGAAAAGAACTCTGTACATATGAAATGCCAGATATGCAACTGGCATTGGAGGATCCAAATGAATACCTCAATTATGATACAGAGACAGTTCTCACGCGGGAACCTGGCCATGATGGGAACTCAGTGTGAGATGGCAGGGAAAATAAAAAGCAAACAAAATACCCCCACCGAAAGGAGAGAGAGAGAGAGAAAAAAATGAAGACAAATAAAAATGATTTATGCAGGAACATTGTAGAGAAGAACAGCACTTCAAGAACTGAAGTGGAAAAGTCCAAGGTGCCCCCTTAGTTCCTAAACCAATTCTCCACCCTAGCTGAGATCTTTCATGTGCTTCCCAGTTACAGTCATAGTGATGGCTAACAAGAGCCAGGCCCTCTGATAAGTCCCTCCTACCTTATCTTCCTGTGGAAGGTAGATTGACAGATCAGAAAAAGGCTTAAGCTATTTGCCCACGACCTCAGGTTTCAAATATGGAATCACTGTCAAACCAAAATCTTTCTGGTTCCAAAGCCCATGTTTTCAAACCCCCAAATAGACTGAAGTTAAATTCACACATGGCTGCAAGAATATTTCCTGGAAAAATCTCGGCCATTATCCCTTCCATTATCGCCTCTCTCACCTTCTCTCCATCTTTCCAGCTGTAACTCCTATTAATGGTACTTTGGAGCTCACCGTTTCATCTGTCTGGTTTCTTGGCTCCCATTGAGAAATTTGCACATCTTTATCCTTCTGCTCTCTGATCTGCTCGTTAGCTCTCGCTTGTAATTCACAGTTGTCTGTTCAGCTGTGCCCAGCCTACTGTTCAACTTATTTACTGAATCTTTTATTTTAATCATCAAATCAGATTTATCTATTATCTATCCTTGCTATTTCTCATGGAATTTGATTTCCTCACATGCTTCGTAAGTTTTATCTGTGAGCTCATTTTTAGAAGAAATGATCTTCTATAGGGGTCCTTTAATCAGCCTGTTATTTGCCTTTCGTGGCTGTCTTTGTCAGGGCTCTACAGGGTGCAAAATTTCTGGTCCAGATGGAACGTTAGTCTCACAGCCCTGCATTTCTTTAGTATGTGGAGACATGAACAAGAAACACCCAGGGCAAGTATGCAGTAGGTATCCTTCATCATCATCCTGAACGAAGACTATGAAAGTGGTTTGTAGGCTAGACTGGGAGCTGGCAAACTATGACCCATGGGCCAAATTCTCCCTGCTGTCTGTTTTTGCAAGTTGCATGAGCTAAGAATGGTTGTGGCATTTTAAAATGGTTGAAAAATGCATAATATTTTATGACGTGAAAATGACATGAAATTCAAATTTCGGTTTCCACAAACAAAGATTTATTGGAACACACTATGCCCATTTGTGTACATATTGTCTGTGGCTGCGCTCAACCTACAATGGCAGAGTTGAGTAATTGCAACAGAGACCACATGGCCCACAAAACCTAAAATATTTATTATCTGGCCCTTTATAGAAAACGTTTGCCGGGCTAGATCATCCCTGTTTGAAAGTGAAAGTACACTCCACAGATGTATCAAAATTCTCTGCTTATGTAAAGAAAAACTCAGAGCACACAAGATAAAAAAGAAAGACTGTGATTGCCAATACCTGAAGATACCAAGGAAATACTTAAAACCCTCCCACTTTTACAAACTATCATTTCCTCAGGAAAACATGCCATTCCTTACTGTGACCACCAGATGGCGACTCCAATGACGCTTCAAAGGTTCATCTGCATTTACTTATAAGATACCTTATGTACTACTTATAAATAACACTTTGTGAACAGCCTGAATCTAGATATGAGCTAAATCATGCCAAACTCAGTATAGCCTCTGTGGGGAAACAGGCTTAGGTCCAAGTCTTAGCTTTTGGGGAGGTGGGAGCACCCCAGGAGTAAGTAATCTATGTTTGATCTAAGGCAGTGGTCACAAACTATAATGTACGAAGAATCATGTAGAATACTTGCTAAAAGGTATTTTTCCCCCAAGCCACACTGTTAGAAAGTCTGCCTCAGCAATTTGAAGACCCTGCGTTTTTTACCAGTGCTATATTTGATTCTGATGTGGGTTGTCTGAGGACCACAGATTTAAAGGGTGATTTTGGGAGATTTCTTGTTTTTATGCCTGACTAGAAGGATGGATGATTATCCAGATTATAAGATCCAATGGGGAACAAGGACCTTGGGGCCAGCTTTGGGGGCAGGAGTAGGGAAAGATTCCTCTCAAGTTTCAGTGCCCAGGGAGAGGGACTGAAAGGATTGTCAAGGCCCCATCCAAATGGAATGGTCCTCAGGCAGGACTCTCAGAGGGGAACTGTGGATGGGGCGTAACTTGGGGAGATGCTAGAGAGACTGAGGACCTCTGCGTGAAGAGTCAGCAAGAGCCGTCCTAGGCCCATGTGACGGCAGACTAAGTTAAGACTGGCCTAGGTAGGGGTGGGCGAGGCTGAGCTAGCAGCCTGAATCTTGAAGTTCCTTTAACTCTTTAAGATGAGGGATGCAGGAACAAAATTTCCTGGTAGGTTTTTTTTTCACTTGTGATACTCTAATGGGTGTTTTCTCTCTCTGTTCTCTCACTTTATTGATTTAAAACAATACATCCATTCCAAAATCTATGTAACCTCTTGTTATAAAGTGAAGGATAAATGCACAAATCTGTATACTGCACATATATTGGTCCACCAAAGTGCCTTCTTTCTTTTCCAAATCTAATATTCAAAGCAGCTTCCAAAACAAGGGCAAACCCTTTAACCACCTGGTCTGAGACGTTTCAAAATGATTTTTGTTTGCAGGATCCTAGATTTTTCTATCTTAGAACCACTGTGAGGAACTGATATAGGTACTCAACAAATGGCCATTAAAATAAAGAATAAAGTTCTATTTTAAAAGGAAAAAAATCCAATATTTTTCTTGTCTCCTTGATCTTTCTTTTCACATCATTTCCTTCAAGAGCATAGGGAATAGAGAGGTTTGCGTTACTTCACTGCTCACTTCTTGGTTAATAATTCCTGCGTCTTTATTTCTATAGTATATAGTATCTATCCCTATAGCTTGTCCAAAGTTGGGATAACACGTATACTGCTTTCCTTCCATTATTAACTTAAAATCATTTTGGAATTTAAAGGTACATTTACCAGAATGTCAACTTCCATGAGAATGTAGTGAAAGGAAAACCTACTTTGAACTGACAAACTCAGTTCGATCCACATATCATTGGTGAGAACTCATGGCATAGTCACATCTGAAGCAAGGGCAGCTGGAAAACATAGTGCCAGATGGGGCAGCTGCCTTGCAGTGGTCACACCTCATGAGGTAAAGGGAGCACAATTGTTGGTGGATAGCTAGCATCCTGCCATAATGAATAAACGTCTTTAACTCAAAGCAGTTTGAAAAAAGAAAAGACTTAGTAATTGCTGTGGGTTGAGACGTGTCCCCCCAAAAGATGTGATGAAGTTCTAATACCTAGTACCTCAGAACATAACCTTTAGAAATAGTCATTGCGGATATAATTAGTTTCCCCCAAAGTAAAAAGTCTGTATGTATTCCAGATATGTTCGTTATTTAAGTAATTTAAATTTAAAACTAATTTTTGATTACTGTTATACTGCTGTTAATAGTGAAGTAACTCACGGTCATTATACTGAATAAATAAGGAGACGATGACGGAGATGGAGGAGGCATGTGTTCTTCATGGATGTTTTCTTCTCATTCATCATTCCAACATCACGTGGTTCTGTCCTGGTTTTTGGATGCGAATGGAAGGATGTTTTAACTTCCAAATGCACAGACTTTCAGCCTTTCAGATATCTCTGTTACATGCCCCTTTGTTCAATCCTATTGGCTCAGACATCTCTGGTGACTAGTTCTGGCACCATCTGCGTTTTAGTATCTCAAGAACATGAGGAAGCTTAAGAGACTTCTCAAGAGAAAAGGCAATCTTGCCCCTGTATGGAGATTTTAGAATAAAATACTCATGCCCAAAGGCTTGGTGATGACAGAAGGTCTTTATAAGGGAATATATATGTATATATTTTTTGGTTCAGACAGATTACCTGGAGCAGAATTTCTCTACCTGGGGTGATTTTGCACCGCCTTCCCCAGGGGAGGTTGACAGTGTCCAGGGACAGATGTGGTTGTGACAGCTGTGGGAGGAGGGCCACTGACATTTAGTAGGTAGAAACCAGGCATGTTGCTAAACATGCTGCAATGTACAGGCCAATCCGCCAGCAGAGAGTTACCCAGTTCCAAATTTCAGTCATGCTGAGGTTGAGAAACCCTGACCTAGAGTAACGCATGTAAAAATAATTCATATTTAGGTCCTCCTTTTATGGCATTTGCTTCATTTTCAAAGCTGAAGTTTCAAATAGAATAATCTCGAGAATTCTGAGAATAACACTGACTAACTTTCCGTGAAATCTGACCATGTGCCAAGTACTGTGATAACCACTTTACATAAGCAGGAGTGATTTACAAATTCCCAGATCTAAGCTTTGCTTTTTTTAAAAAATTTTTTTCATGGAGATATCATTTATGTATAGTGAAGTGCTCAAATCTTTTTTAAAAAATTTATTTATTTTATTTTTGGCTGCATTGTGTCTTCATTGCTGTGCACAGGCTCTCCCTAGCTGTGGCGAGCAGGGGCTATTCTTCGTGGCGGTGCACAGGCTTCTCATTGTGGTGGCTTCTCTTGTTGTGGAGCACGGGCTCTAGGCACACGGGCTTCAGTAGTTGTGGCACGTGGGCTCAGTAGTTGTGGCTGGCGGGCTCTAGAGCGCAGGCTCAGTAGTTGTGGCGCACGGGCTTAGCTGCTCCGCGGCATGTGGGATCTTCCCGGACCAGGGCTCGAACCCGTGTCCCCTGCAATGGCAGGCGGATTCTTAACCACTGCACCACCAGGGAAACTGTAAGCTTTGCTTTTCATGTAGAAAATAGAGGTGAGAATCTACGAAATAGAAAATTCAAGACTTTTTTTACAATAAATTTAGAGCTTAATTTAAAAATCATAGAAACACTGAATAAATCATCAAAGAAGCTTAGTTCCACGGTGCTAATGCTTTTAGGAAAAAATCCCATAAACACAATTAAGCATAGTATTACTCCAACATGAACAAGTTCAGAATACTTTATCCTTTTGAGGAATATTTATCCCTTTGAGAAAATGTGTGTGATATAATGTTCAATAAAAATTTCAGCTATAAAAGTATGATCCCAATTAATAGCTATGCTTTTTTGATAAATGAATGCATGGACAAAAATAGTGGGGAGAAAAAAATGCTATAATGAATGAAATACACTAAAATATTGTCTTTTTTGAGATGTTTCTTCTTTATTTTGGTTATTTTATAAATTTTCCACATTGAGCATGTATTGTGCACCACAAAACGGGGGGGAGGAAAACAAAGAGGGAGAGACCAAATCTCCTGGGACAGAAACTATTTTAACACCATCAGTGAATAGAGACATGCTTTTGAGTAAACTATTTATGACTGTCAGTATTGGCTTCATTAATTGTACAGAATTGTATGGAAAATTTATTAATTATATGGAATAGCTCTGGTGGGATAAATTACCTTCTTTCCATACGTTTAATAGTAAAACAACTAAAAGCATTTTGTGATAGAAAATTTATTTTTTGAAGTTTTATTCAGAGTTATACTTGGTTTCTGTCAAAAGTTGAAAACACAGGCAACATGTTTTCATAGATTGCAGCAAAGTAGAAATATTCAACATCAGCTTAAAGTTCAAATCATGCAAAAGGAGATAGTTTTTTACTTTCACATTTAATAGGAAACAATCAAAAGCCTTTTCTGATAGTATATTTAATTTTGAAGTCTTATTCGAAGGAATCCTAGATTTAAAAAATCCACAATTTTCAAAACCAAGTGAACAGTTTTGCATGCATTCATACATTGTAGCAAAGCTGAGATATAGATGTCAACCTTTGAAAAAAAGCCAAGAGATTGTAAGTCAGCATATGAGATTCTTTTCCTATTCGTCTTGATAAAAAGAACTGACTTTATATCATTTATACATTTAGAAATTATATCCTATTGTATAGAAAATAATGAAATGTGGGGAGCAATCAATAAATTAGATGATGTGGTGGAAGGAACAATCCGTTCAGATATTTGTTAAGTAGCATGAATGATTTGATCATGCTAATATGGGTTTTTGAGTAACTATTATCTATCATAAAATACATTTCCAATGAGCTAGCGGGTGAGATGATCATAAGTGGATCTTGTACAATTTAATTGAGTGTCTGTTATAGTTGTTTCCCATGTAGTACACATTGGCAAGTCTTGGGGGCCAAGCATGGCATGTATGACTTTTAAAATATTTCTGATAGTCACCAGAATAATCTCATTTAAAATCTAGCTTGATTTTTATTTTTTTATTTTTTTAATTTAATTTTATTTTTTCTAGCTTGATTTTTAAATGCAATTGATTTTTCTACTTTTAGCAGAATGGCATGACAAGTTGTTTTTGAGGATTGTTTCTCAATGTGGCCTTTGAAAGGAAATTTATTTTCTTTCCCTGGTCTATAGAGTAACACCAGTCAAAAGTTCCTCTTTTATTGCTTTTGTAACATTCCCCATATCACAAGGAACTTCTTCCTCAGACCCTTATAACTGTACCTTCTAAATGTTCATTAGTTAACTCAATCTATTATTCAATTTATATGTTTTCTAAAAGTCTGTTTTGTGAAAAGCCCTGTGCAACTTTCTGTTTGAGAAGCAAAGTGAAGAAAGTATGGTTGCTTAGTATATATGTAATAAAACAAAATAGAAACACATGAACATTTATATAACATATTAACATATTAAATGGATAATACAAAGTGTACCGATATAAGAGGAGAAGGAGAATGCAGGCAGAATATATATGATTGCTCAGTACACTGAGTGAACAGATACCATGCGGGGTTCAGAGAAGAGCAAGGTGTGAAGGTGTGTATGGGTGGGAGTAGTTTGGGTGGCTTCAGAAAGAAGGAAAGACAGCAATAGGCCATGGACAGAATTTGGGTGAGCAGGTCAGCAGGCATGGGGATACTCAGTAAGAAACCTTGGTGAGGAGGAAGTCCTTCTGTTTGGGGGCCAATGACAGAGCAAGTGTGGCTGGGCTCAAACGTGAAAGGAGGGAAATAGCAAGCCTGGGAAACTGAAATTGGAGTCAGCCCATGAAAGGTCTTGAGTTTGAAAATAGGGACGAGTTTGCAGTTTATTTTCTCTATGCTGGACACCATTTATTCATTTACCAAGTGTTTATGGAGTGCCGGGCATAGTCCCAAGGAGCTGATCATGAAGCAATGACTAAGATGCTCCTCACGCTTACTGCCCCGGAGCCTTCGTCGTAGAAGGGGAAGATAGAAGATAAACCAGAAAGGAAATTAACAAGGTCATTTTAGCTACGAAAATCATGGTGAAAATAATGAAGCAGGATGATGAGAAAGATGATGACTGAGGGCTGGGGACACATTTGGATTATATATATTTTTTAAAGCAGGGAAATAGCACTATCAAAATAATGTCTTAGGAAGTTCCGTTTATCTTGGCTTGATAAACATGCAAACACCAGTGGGAAAGAGGAGTTTGCTGGCCTCCTCTCCTGAGTTTTATAAAACATTTACTGAGTGGAGCTTTTCTGGGGACTATTCTTCAACTTTGTTTTCTAAGTTAATTAAGAAGATCTCTAATGATAGAGATTTTTTTTTTTTGCGGTACGCGGGCCTCTCACTGTTGTGGCCTCTCCCGTTGCGGAGCACAGGCTCCGGACGCGCAGGCTCAGCGGCCATGGCTCACGGGCCCAGCCGCTCCGCGGCATGTGGGATCTTCTCGGATCGGGGCACGAACCCGTGTCCCCTGCACCAGCAGGCGGACTCCCAACCACTGCGCCACCAGGGAAGCCCATGATAGAGATTTTGATCCAAGAAGAATAGTGAGTTCAAAGCAAATTGTCACCTTCCCAAATTCGGTCAACAGGAAGTTTCTTTTTGGGTTTTGGTTAACGTTGATGTTGCTGAAGGGGCCAGCGCTCTTTGGAAAAGGGGCCTTCCCTTGATCCATACAGTGTCAGTTACTGTCCATGTTCCCTTATGGTCATTTCCACTGAACATTATCATTCTTAAGGAAAAATAAATATTCCTAATGCTTGTTGATTTCAGTCTGTGTTTGCACAGGTTATGTGAATCAACACCATTTTAGGCAGTTCAGATTTGCCCAGATGAGCCCCCTGCCCTGCGACCAGATGTGCAATGCTAAGCCAACAGCATAGTCAGCAAAACTGCCTATGAATATGAACATAAATGAGTGTTTCAGATAAGAAACCATCTCCTGGACATTGTGCCAGAAAACAACTGCGTGAGTTTAGAATTCTGGCTGCGGATTTCTAAAGCAAGTCAATTTCATAATGTTGGTTGCTGTTTTACCCTTGCCTGTAAACTGCCATTCACAATGTAAACTCCCTTCTCCCCATATTTCCCCATCTTGTTTTCTTTTCCTCCAGGAGTCTTTGATCTCCCTAATCTCCTAAATTCTGCTTGAAAATGCAGATTCCAGCAGTTCGTTCTATTGGTCCTTAACCATTAAAGCACATCTTCCTTTCCTTCAAAATTTTATTCATTTTCCACCTCCTTTCAACTTGTAGCCAGTAAGTCAGTGTAGTATAGCAGAAGGAGGTAGACTTTGAAGTCTGGAAGACTTAGGTTCATAAGACAGCTCTGTCTGGATGGCTCTGGAGATCATTTCACTTTTTTAAAATTAATTAATTAATTAATTTATTTATGGCTGAGTTGGGTCTTTGTTGCTGCGCGCAGGCTTTCTCTAGTTGCGGTGAGCCGGGGCTACTCTTCGTTGCGGTGCGCGGGCTTCTCATTGCGGTGGCTTCTCTTGTTTCAGAGCACAGGCTCTAGGCGTGCGGGCTTCAGTAGTTGTGGCACATGGGCTTAGTTGCTCCGCGGCAGGTGGGATCTTCCCGGACTAGGGCTTGAACCCATGTCCCCTGCGTTGGCAGGCGGATTCTCAACCACTGTGCCACCAGGGAAGCCCCATTTCACTTTTTTAAGCCTCATTTCCTCTTCCATTTGGATCACTGACTAAATGATTACCGTATCTGAAGTTTAAATAATATAATGAATATAAACTGCAGTACGTATAATATATGTGTGTACGTGTGTGTATGTGTGAATATAAATGAGTGGATGAATGAATAAATGAATGAATGCCTTGCACTTAGAAGATGATATACAGACAAATGTTTGAAACTAATCCTCCCATTCCCCCCATTCCCCCTATAATTCCTTGTTTGGAAAAATTACTATTATTCTATATGTGTATACAGGGTATTTTTTTCTCTCCCTGTTTCCATAATGTCTTAGAACTGTGATTTTCAAACTTTAGTATGCATACAAATCACTTGGGGATCTTGTTAAAATGCAGATTCTGATTCAAAGAGTCTGAGGTGGGCCTGAGATGCTGAATTTCTTACAAATCCTAGGTGACACTGAGGCTGCTGGTTTATGGACCACACTTTGAGGGGCAAGCTCTTAGCAGGAAAGTTGACAAGTATGGTGTTAGGACTGCATTCAGCTGCATGTAATACGACAGCTAAGAATGTCTTATCAAGGTTTGTTCTCACACACCAAAAAATCTAGAGGTGGCAGATTGCTGCTAGCATTAGCTTTGTGGTTCCGTATCTTGATCTTCCCTCATGTTTATTCGTGAATGGCCACAAAATGGATGCCGCTCTTTCACACCTCATATTCACATTCAAGGCACTAATAAGGGAGGAGCCCCGTGCCAAGGTGTCTTCTTTAGTCATGAGAGCAGAAGCATTTTCAGAACGCTCTGAAAATTTTGCCTTATGTTACGAGTATCATCTTGGTGTCACATGGCCAACACTTGCTCCAAGACAGACTGGGAAAATGAGTCTTCTGGGAAGAAGGAGAGAGTGGGTATTGAGTGGGCAACTAGCAGAGTCTGCTCTATCTATGTTCATCCTACCTTTGATAAATAACTTCTATATAGCTCTTCTCTGACACCTAACCTCTTAATATACACTTAAAATATACTAACTGCTATAGACTGAATGTGTGTGTTCCCCTGAAATTCATAAGTTAAAACCGAATACCCAAGGTAATGGCATTTGGAGATGGGGCCTTTGGGAGGTGATTAGGTAATGAGGGCAGAGCCCTTATGAAAGGGATTAGTGCCCCTATAAAAGAGACCACAGAGAACCCGCTTGTTCCTTCCACTGTGTAAGGACACAACAGGACGATGGCCATTTATGAACCAGGAAGCTGGCCCTCACCAGACACTGAATCTGCTGGTATCTTGATCTTAGACTTCCCAGACTCCGGAACTGTGAGAAATAAATTCTGTTGTTTGTAAGCCACCCGGCCTAAGACGTTCTGTTATAGTAGCCCTAAAGCACTAAGACAGTAACTCGTTGAAGATTTACCTAGCTGCTCCAATTGGTCAGTTTTTTTATAGCTCTTATAACTAATATATGATCTTCAGTATTACACAAGATATAATTGTGAGTAAATCAAGTCAGCTTTCAATTCTTTAAGAAAATGTTCAAATTCTTACTGAACATAGACCACATCACTTAAGTAATTTGGACTCTTAAATACTTTAAGTTACATTTAATTAGGTCTCAGTGAAGGAATTAGATGCTAGGAATGATAGGTCAAAGGGAACATGGGAATGTTAACCTCTTGACTATAAATAGAAGACTAGTGATATACAGTAAACACAGATCAAAATTAAGTTCAAAAGGCATGTCTGAAATAGACTTCTGCAAATGAGGCTTCTAAGGAGGAATTATTTTAGCAAAAATAACTCTAGCTTCTATTTTAAGAAATTATGCATATTATAGTAATATATTTAGTGGCAAATAAATTAGTGGATGTCTAATAAAATTGCATGAAAAATAATTCTTAATATGAAAAGACAAGCAGATTTACTTTATAAGAAAATTGAGCAAACTCTGGAAATGAGAGAAACAAAATTAATAATGATATTAAGTTAATTTTAATTAGTATTAAATATCAACAGTAAAATCAGATTTCAGTTATTCAAGACCATTTGACATTTTCACCAACTTTCTTTAATGAATCAGTCAGTCCATATACATGAGATCTTTAGTCTATTAGAGACTGTAAACTAAAATTTTAAGTCAGCGTAATTACCTCTGTGTCCTAGGATGGCATGAATCAAAAAAAAAAAAAAAATCCGTTTCCAGAGATGATGTGCAAAGACATGGCTTTGATTTTAGGTACAGATTTGGGTTTAAAACATGCATCTGCCACCTCTTCAGCTGTCTGACCCTAGACTATTTCCACACCCTATTGCCAGTGTTGACGACATAGGATTGTTCTGAAGGTGAAATGAGGGGGTGTAGGTAAGGTGTCAGGCATGCAGTAGGCCCTCAAATTTTCTTCTTTCCTTCTCTGTACCTTTCAGAGAACAACCACTCTGCTTTCTGTTGTTGATTGGTTTTCTGATATTAGACTATCAGAAAGGTGCTTTGAGGGAAAGCGTAGTAGGCAAGACCATGAGAGCCTAACAGGGTGACTCCATTATTTTAAAGTATTATAAGTCCCCAGGACATCTGAAATAGAGACTAAAATAACACCCAAAAGCAAATGTAAATGATTTTATAATTCTTCACTCTTTGATCCTTTGAAAGTCTCAACCTTTAGCAAACTTTGCCATAGTGCAGATACTTAAGAGCTGTTGAATTCCATAGACTTGATTAGGCTCAAGGGCAGCTGGTTTTGCTTCATACTTTGTTGAATAACATATTTTAGAAAATCCATGTCAATTAGTGTCTGAAGTTAAGAAGTCTTATAGCAGAGAGAATTTGGACGGCAAGGATCATTTCCAAAGAAAATGGGTGTACCAAGACTGCGGAAATGAGAAGCAATTTCCTACTTGATGTTTTGGAGCAAAGCTGGCACATTCACTATTATAGCAATATTACAGAGGCTGGTTTATTTTTCTGTGATACAGTGATCATGGTTGCCCATTATTTCTAAAGTCATAAAAATGATTGATCATATTTTTGCTGCAGCATTAAAGCAGGCAAGGGATAGAGGTAGGGCCAATTTATTCATTATGTCCTATGAGCATGTGACTAAGGCTTTGGGGCTTTTCAGAGATGTGAAAAATATTCAAGACATGAAATAAAATCTATGGGCTCAAGAATATAAAGTGAAAACTGTAAAATAGAAATGAATAAATATTTAATTAAATGTCCACAAAGCCTAAAATTATGTCAACTTCAATAATTAATAAATTTAGTATCTATAAATATTTCATTACATTTGAAAACTATCGGTAAGTTATATTTTCTCACTTTTTGAGAGTTGGTGTGTATGCATGACGACTGCTGAGAAATTATAACCAGTTCATAAATCAGAAGTTACTTGTAGCCAAATATCGTAAAACATAATTATAAAATCCTTAAATTTTTTTGCAGCAATGAATTAGTCTTCCTTTGGGATGTGGGTTTGTTTTAGTATTTTTTAAAATAAATTTATGTATTTTATTTAATTAATTAATTTATTTTTGGCTGCATCGGGTCTTAGTGGCTGCGTCTGGGCTTTCTCTAGTAGCAGCGAGCAGGGGCTACTCTTCGTTGCAGTGCATGTGCTTCTCATTGTGGTGGCTTCTCTTGTTGCAGAGCACGGGCTCTAGGTGCGTGGGCTTCAGTAGTTGTGGCACGCGGGCTCAGTAGTTGTGGCTTGTGGGCTCTAGAGTACAGGCTCAGTAGTTGTGGCGCACGGGCTTAGTTGCTCCGCAGCATGTAGGATCTTCCCGGACCAGGGCTCGAACATGTGTCCCCTGCATTGGCAGGCGGATTCTTAACCAGTGTGCCACCAGGAAAGTCCTGTTTTAGTATGTTTTATATAGTGTAGAATGGGGACTCCAAAAGTAAGGGAGCATATTTAGACCAGCCCTGGTGGTAAAGACTTGATTGTACATAAATAAGTATGAGTTGGTGAGCACCCATCTTATAGAAATCCTGTAACTCAGTGATATGATTAATATTCGATATGCAATTATGGCAGTCATTGGCAGAAGAAATCTCTAAGTCTTATGCTTTAATGAAAAATTCATCTTTAAAATCCTCTCTTATCACCCTTTCTTTTCCACTGTCCTTACTGATTCCACATTTTAAGACTTTTCAAATATAAAATTCTAGGCTTGGTTTTTATGAAGTGTCATAATTTACTTCTAACTGACACAATTCTCTACACCTGTGAAACTAAGGCTTTGTACTCCCGGCGTCAACATTGCCCTCTCCCATTGCCCTTCTAGACAGTCCTTCCCTGCAGTGACGCTCCTCCTTGTTACTCCTCATTCATTTATGAGTTCAGTCAGCGTTTATTGAGCCTACTATGTGCCAGGCAGTGTGCTGTGTTTTGGGAATGTGAAGGTGAATGGAACACGGTCCTTACCTCAGAAAACTAATAATCCAACTACCTAGAATTAGTGTTATGCAAACATGAGCCCTGTCTAAACAGACATACCCCAGTCCTGCTGAAGCGCTGTTTATTGGGGGAAAACTGAAGGAAACAGAAGCAGTGGCCAGTGTGCAGGTCTCTAGGGCAATGCACAGCTATCTGGCAGGACCGGACACTAGACCCTAGGAGAGGGGAAAAATAAAATAGAGGAGAAACTTAATCCAAAGGACAGCAGGAATAGAGAAAAGGGAAAAAGAGAAAAGAAAAATTGGGACAAAGGAAGAGCATACCATAAGATGGAAAAATGAACCCAAATAGTTTATAATCATAATAATTGTAACTAACTCTCTAGTGTAAAAGCAATGATCAGGGACTTCCCTGGTGGAACAGTGGTTAGGAATCCGCCTGCCAATGCAGGGGAAACGGGTTCAAGCCCTGATCCGGGAAGGTCCCCATGCCGCGTGGATCTAAGCCTGTGCACCACAACTACTGAGCCTGTGCTCTAGAGCCTGGGAGGCACAACTACTGAGCCCACGTGCCACAACTACTGAAGCCTGCAGACCTAGAGCCCATGCTCCGCAACAAGAGAAGCCACCACAGTGAGAAGCCCGCGCACCACAACGAAGAGCAGCCCCCGCTCGCCACTATGAGAGAGAGCCCATGTACAGCAACGAAGACCCAACGCAGCCAAAAATAAATAAATAAATTTATTTTTTAAAAAAGAAGAAGCAATGATCAGCAGCTGGAATTAAAAAAAAACTTTTTCTAAGTTATATTGTTTATAAGAAACATCTGCAACGAAAGAGCACAGACGTGTTGGAAGTAAAATAATTAGAAAGATTATATCAGATAAATATTAATCCAAATAAAGTTGGTATATCCATGGTAACATCATTTAAAATAGACTTTGAGGCAAAATATATTACTAAGAGGATCATTAATTATTAATAAAAGGTTTAGTGAGTAAAAAATTTTGACAGTTTAAAAGTTGTATAGCATAGCTTCAGAATCTGTAAAACATATTGATAAATTATAGGGAGAAATAGCAAACTTACAATCAGAGGAATCATTTTCACTTTTCCTCCTCAGTAATTCATAGATGAAGAAAAACATAATGATATAGAAGATGTCATAAGCAAACTTGACTATATGTATATACGTATATACATATATATAAAGAGAGGGAGAGGGAAAGATTGATTATACAAAACAACCGTACAGTATATATTCTTTTCAAGCACATGTGGAACCTTATAAAATTTGAATATATACTGGAACATAAAAGAATCTCAACAAATGTCGAAAAAACATTATCATATATCTCATCTTTTCTGATGACAACTACATTAGAAATCAAGAACAAACAAAACAATAGAAAACAAAAACATACCCCACACTTTTGGAATTTAAGAAAAATCAAAAAATATATACAATTCATAGGAGAAATCACATTGGAAATTTGAAAATACGTGTAACTTAAAGATATTAAAAATACTACATATAAAATTTGGGGTATGAGGGCTTCCCTGGTGGCGCAGTGGTTGACAGCCTGCCTGCCGATGCAGGGGACACGGGTTCGTGCCCCGGTCCGGGAAGATCCCACATGCCGCGGAGCAGCTGGGCCCATGAGCCATGGCTGCTGAGCCTGTGCGTCCGGAGCCTGTGCTCCGCAATGGGAGAGGCCACAACAGTGAGAGGCCCGCGTACCGAAGGAAAAAAAAAAAAAATTGGGGTATGAGGCTAATGTGGTATTTAATAAGAAGTTTATAGACTCAGATGCTTATATTAGAAGACTAAAAATAAGTGAAACCTCCAAATTAGAAAGCTAGAAAGAAACAGAATAAGGTCAGAGAATGTAGAAGGATGAGAATAATAAAGATAACATAAATTGAAAGAAAGATATAATAGAGTAGTTTAAAATAAAAGCCAAGTAGTCTTTTATTTTAAAAGCCAAATAATCTTTTATTTTAAAAGATTAACAGTAGTGACATACAACTTACAAAACTCATTATATAGAGAAGTCAAAAACCCAAAACCCCACAAAACACTATTAGGAATATAAAAAGGACTAACTACAGATGCCACAGAGATTTAAAAGCTAATGAGAAGCCCTGGATTAGAGTGTGGACAGCTCTTCTGCAAGAGAGGTTGGAAAGAAGAGTACATGGAATAGATGTAGTGCTGAGGCAGAAAAGAGGAAGTCTGCTGGTTTTCTCAGTGAAATAAGAAACAAGGACCTCAGTGAGAATGAGGAAGGCAGATAGGGAATTTATAGCTCCCTAACTATCCTGCAGATCACTGTGACTGATCTTTTTTATACATCTTCACCAGAATTTACTCGTCTAGAAAGAAGTACAAGTATTCCCTTTGACAAAGACTTTGGAGGCATTAAACTTAGCAGTGATGAAGCCTTTGCCCAGAGCATTTGGGCAGCCCCTCTCATGCTTAGCACCATCGTGGTGAGTGCTTTGAGAATGTATTTAATTTTTTGACTTGGGTTAAAGCCACTTGGATCAACCGCGATAAGAAAGATGGGTCAAGGTGAAAAACATATATTTTGAGCTAAAATAATATGTAACTTTACAGAAACAAGTGCTATTTGCTTCTTAAATAGCATCAGACACCCTTTGTATAAAGGATTTTCACATATTCTGAGCAATAACAACATAATGTGCACCACCTCCATGGGTGGCTATGTTGGAGAACTCACTCAGCTGGCGGGTTTCTAAAAAGAAAATCGAATTACTTCACTCAGGATAATTACTCATTTAGTGTTTTTTGGATTGAGGAAACAGATTAATAAACCCATTTACTTACTTATCAGTGTTTATTATCTTTACTATAATACATATTATATGTTAACGAGAGCATATGGTTCCTATTCTGAAGAGTATATTTCTCAATGATCCATTAAGCAAAAATAGCAATAGGCTGGGGTATACGTTGTTATCGTTAGTAATTATTTAAGATTTAGTATCTGAGTGATATTTAAAGGATTGTACACACCTATAATAATCAGAAGATTCTCTAAGTTCAGTTAGATGATTGATCCCACTGTTCTTTATTATGAGCTTTTTCTGTGTTGTCTTTCCAGAATTGGGTAACATCTTGTCAGTGAGTTGAATTAAATTCAACTGGGAATTGGGGGTTTAGTGTGCCTCATGCTGATGGTAAGCAAGGAATAACATTAGTGGTACTAGAGCCCTAGATTTATCTAGTTCAATTTATGTCACTACTGTTCTTTTCCTGACGCTTTATAGTACAGAAATGTTTTTCTGCCGTCAAAATGTGACTGTGTAAATTGAGTGGGAAATAGCAGGTCTGTTAATCAGCTTAAGTTTATGGCATTATGAGGCTTGTGCACAGAAAGAGTGAACAGAGCGTCACAAGATTGTATATTCAGTCTAGAAACTGATACGTTGGAGTACCATATGCACGTTGGTAGAATAAACATTTGCATCCCATCTTCCTTTTTATGCAGTCAATAGCTCACAGAGCACTGCTTTTCCATTTGGATTCCATCATTTATTTTGTTTATTGCTTCCTGGCCCTTTCCCACGGGACAACAGCAAACTGATGACTCAGGTTTCAAAAAGCCACTCAATAGGTCAAAGATAAAGTTACTTCTCTTCTCTTGCTAGCCCCCTCCTCCTTGCTTTATCTTCCTGTGAACACTGTTGAACTGCATCACAACACACACACACACACACACACTCTCTCTCTCTCTCTCTCTCTCTCTCTCTCTCTCTCAAAGACAAAAGAGCAACAAGCCAAGAGAGTACATGTTTAGCCCCAAGTCGGGAATTTTTGCATCAACCTTTTTTTGTTCCTACATAGACAGAATAATTGGTATCGTGAAGCAACAAGTTCAACCCAGGTTTCTAAGTTCAAGTCAGAGGCTTGAGTTCTAGGCCTGACTCTTGAAATGTGTCCTGTAAGTAATCTCAACATTTGATGTTCTCTTTCTTTCAAGACTTTTTCCACCGGTCACTCACCAGCCCCCACAAAAAAATACGGTGTGAAACCGGCGCCAGATTTCCAGGAAGAGAGCTAATGAATGAGGCGTCATCAGTAATAGCTCATGAAGAGACTGCGGTGTCAGTCTTCTTCAGTGTACGTCTGGGAGAGTTCATGTTTTTAACACAGCAGGTCAAGCTGTTAATGGTTAAAAAGAGTATTGTTCTCTTTGAATACAAGTAATTTTGGAGTTTAAAAAACAATCAGTTTTCCACATTTTATAAATATTTGCCTTCAGCCAGAATTGTAGGACATGCTAACTATAAATTGTGTCGAAATAGCAATAATATTTAATAAGTCCAGATGTGCTGTTTCACATAAAAGAATGAAGATTTTCCTTGTTTATGTTGGCAGATGAGCGAAACAGGTGACCCTTCCATTTGGTCCCACAAAAGCAGTTAACAATTTCTCTTCAATCAAAACAGGAAGGGAATTTTGAGGGCAACCCTCCTGCATGGGGACCATCTTGTCCTCAGGCCTTTGAAATGTAGGTCTCAGGCCGTTATCACATGACCTCCATCCAACCCCACTCTCCAGAGATGAAATGGGGACCAAGGGTGTCCAGTAATTGAGAAGGTCCAGGTTATATTAACCATAAATAGGCAGGATCCCCCAAAGACACACAGATGCTAAGTGAGCTTCAGCAGATCCAAAGACAACAGTTACGTGGGCTCCATGGGTTGGCCATTTCTCTTCCCTAGCACTCTCCCTCTCTCCCTAAATCCAACACAGTGGCTGCTCATTCTGACAATGAGCAGCAGGCACCTCTTTCCACCTGGGAGCCGGCACCCCTTCTGTTTCTTTATTGTCGTTAATACCTGGAGGAAAACGAGTCATTTGTAAGCTGAAGTCCCTTCTGCTTGCTCTCTCGCAGCCCTCTGTGGTATCATTATCTATGACAGCAGTGTGATATCACACCATGAAGACGGATGCTCTGTTGCCCTACGCATCCATTGTTTTATGAGACCAAACTTTGAATGCTCTTTTGCATTTTTTAAGCTTTTAATTTCATTATTTAGACCTTAAATCCACAAATGAGTTACTTATATTCCTCAGTGCATAATACATGATCCTCTTCATTACCCACTTAAAAAATTTATTCTTTCCCTTTATTTTCCTCTCACACTACACTACCCTGACAGGTTCAATATATGTCTTTACATAGACATATACCCTTGAAAAATCCTCTTTCATAGTCCGCTATTATCATCAGCCCAAGTGATGTCTCTTTCCTGTTTTATTTTGTCAATTTTCTTCTTCATTCCCAACCCTGCCTTAGGTATACACCCTAACGTGGTTAATATATGTCTCTGAATAAGAATGTGTTCTGGGAAAATATTCATTGTTATTTTGCATTTTTATATTTAAGATTTTAATTTATATAGATGCTGTTGCATGCAAGATCTGATTCTGTTTCTTATGATCTTACTTAACTCTATATGTTTAAGATCTATCTATTTTTGTGTACTTTCAGTTCACTGCTTCTAAACACTGCTTTGTTTTCCATGGGCGACTTTCATTATGGGGTTTTTAATTCATTTTGAGGCCACTTTTACACAATGGTTTGAGATAGCAGTCCGAGTTATTTTTCTTCATAAATAGAGCCAATTTTTGAAACATATTGTCATTGGTTTGGAATGAAGTGAATCAGGCTCCTCTTTCTTCCCTTATTTTAAAGAAATTTAAGTTGAAATTAATTTTAAATGCTTAAATATCTTGCTTTATTTCTTCATATGGCTAACTAAAGCTAAGTATTCAATTCAATTAAATGAGTATTTCTCAAGCACCTACTCAGAGCTAAGTATCATGCTGAGTACTAGGAAAGCGAGATGAATTGAAGCCAGTGTTCCTTTACAGTCTAGTAGGGGAGACACTTCCACACTAACAACATAATGTGGAAAATGCAGCAATGAAGGCATGTGCTGAAGGCTATGAAAAGCATGAAGGAGACTTCATAGAAGTGAAGTTCAAGCTGCGCCTCGATTCTTGAAGCAGGTGTGTTAGACATTTTAAAGGAAGTTAGAGGTCACATTCCAAAAAGAGGAAAAGGCCTCTTTAAGATACCAAGATGTGACAAGAGGTGTGTTTTAATAGCAGCCCGGTGGTGCCATTAGGAGAAGGGGGGGAGGGTGTGAGAATGAAATGCCAAGTCAGGGCTAGATTGTGACTGGGAAAGACCACATGCTTCCGAGAGCTGGTGATGGTCATGTGGTGCTTAACTGGGAGAGGGTCCTGATAAATTCTGAATTTTTGGAATAAAACTTTGGGCCAGGTAAATGCAACTGAAAGAGGAAGAAGCTGGTGTCAGGGAGACAGATTTAGGAGGCAATGGCCAGAGTCAAGGGTGAGATGGTGAGGGCCTGATTCACAGCAGTGGCAGCAGTGCTGTGGAGGAGGGGATGCATTGGAGAGGTGTCCAGGGATACCTTATTTCCCTTAAATGGGGGAATGTACCTCATTAACACCCCAAATCTTCAATCAATTGAAATTTGTTATGCAACCACAGAGAAGGAAATACTGCATTTTGAAAACCTCAGAATGGCTTAAATTGTCCACTTCATAGCTAGAGGGGATTTAGTCCTCCTTTTGCCAGGAGACGCATGTCTCCCTGTGCTGACCAGGGCCTTGTAAGTTCTAGAATAAAGAACATACCTCCCCACTCGGTTCCATTTTAAATGGATCGTGCTCCCGTATGACAATCTTGGAATTCCTTTGCACCTTCTCTAGGCTGACCACTTACTTCTCCTCCAGTCCTTTGGGGCTACTGCTTTTTTTCCCTAACTGCGGACTTCAGATTGCTCACAAAATAACTTTTATTGTGAAGCTTATGTCTCTTCTCATTGTGCCAAAAGTGAGATGGGAAAAATATGTACTACTTTTATTTGCTAAAATTAAAAAAAATAGCTATAGAGGAAAAGTATTTGCTGGTACTTTTCTAGCCAGTGGTAGAAAGAAAATATACTTTTATTTAACATCTGTAATTGCCATTAGTAGTTACATTCCCTAGAACGCAACTGTTGCTATATGCACTGATGGATGTTCATAAAAATAATTAGGACACATTATAGATTATTATTTAGAAGAGAAATATATTATCTTTTTCTTTAAATTAACCTGTAAATTAAATTCCTTTAAATTAATCTGTGAAAAATTATTGTAGCGAGACAATTATTTTGTTCCCTTCCTTTGCTGAAATTTAGTACAATTCCATTCAAAGTACTTTCTTTGGGGGAAAAATTGGCATTAAAGTATGTGTGAGGAAATAAAATTCATCAAATGTAAATCATTAACAGAATATTCAAACTGAAGGTGCAAGCATGGTGGGCAACTAGATAAAAGTGAGGTAGTGTAAGAAACAGGATAATTTCAAAGAGTAGTATTAACTTGAAACTATATTTTCCAAAACACGAAGAATAATAAAGCAGCTATTTTACATTTTGCCAAAACAATTTTGAGTTAACAAGAGAAGTCTGGCTCCAAAAAAGACCACCAGACTTGATGCTAAAGTTAGTGCTAAGAACACACTCAGTTCACTCAGCTCACATTTTTTTTTACATCTTTATTGGAGTATAATTGCTTTACAATGGTGTGTTAGTTTCTGCTTTATAACAAAGTGAAGCAGTTATATATATACATATGTTCCCATATCTCTTCCTGCTTGCGTCTCCCTCCCTCCCACCCTCCCTATCCCACCCCTCTAGGTGGTCACAAAGCACCCAGCTGATCTCCCTGTGCCATGTGGCTGCTTCCCACTAGCTATCTACCTTACGTTTGGTAGTGTATATATGTCCATGCCTCTCTCTCGCTTTGTCACAGCTTACCCTTCCCCCTCCCCATATCCTCAAGTCCATTCTCTAGTAGGTCTGTGTCTTTATTCCTGTCTTACCCCTAGGTTCTTCATGACATTTTTTTTCTTAGATTCCATATATATGTGTTAGCATACGGTATTTGTCTTTCTCTTTCTGACTTACTTCACTCTGTATGACAGACTCTAGGTCTATCCACCTCATTACAAATAGCTCAATTTCGTTTCTTTTTACGGCTGAGTAATATTCCATTGTATATATGTGCTGCATCTTCTTTATCCATTCATCCGATGATGGGCACTTAGGTTGTTTCCATCTCCGGGCTATTGTAAATAGAGCTGCAGTGAACATTGTGGTGCATGACTCTTTTTGAATTATGGTTTTCTCAGGGTATATGCCCAGCAGTGGGATTGCTGGGTCATATGGTAGTTCTATTTGTAGTTTTTTAAGGAACCTCCATGCTGTTCTCCATAGTGACTGTACCAATTTACATTCCCACCAGCAGTGCAAGAGTTCCCTTTTCTCCACACCCTCTCCAGCATTTATTGTTTCTAGATTCAGCTCACATTTTTGTGGTGACCCAGTAAGAAAGGAAAGCTTACGGTGTCCTTTATGTTGTTGCAAGTGGAGGTAGGTCTTAGCATCGAGGGCAAAGCTCATTTTCCTATATATTCTAAGATGACTGGTGCACATCTTTTATGGACAAATATATAAATATTTTGGTTCACTCTCAAAATTTTCCTGCTCTTCTCCATGCCGTGTTCCTTATATTTTCCACAGAATGAATGTATTCAACTTCAAAACAGCACTATTCATTAGAAAACTTTCTGTAAAATCACAAATGGGAGACTTCCCTGGTGGTCCAGTGGTTAAGAATCCTTCTTGCAATTCAGGGGACACTGGTTCGATCTCTGGCTGGGAAACTAAGATCCCACATGCTGTGGGACAACTAAGCCTGCGCACCACAACTACTGAGCCTGCGCGCCACAACTAGAGAGCCCGTGTGCCTCAACTAGAGAGCCTGCCTGCCGCAAACTACAGAGCCCAAGCGCCCTGGAACCCACACGCCACAACTAGAGAGGCTGCATGCTGCAACTAATGAGCCCACACGCTCTGGAGCCCGCGTGCCACAACTAGAGGGAAGCCCGCATGCCACAACTAGAGAGAAGCCTGCGTGCCACAACTAGAGGAAAGCCCATGCATCGCAATGAAGAGCCCACATGCCGCAATGAAAGATCCTGCGTGCCACAACTCATACTCGATGCAGCCAAAAAAAGGAAAAAAAAAATCACAAACGGATTCTTTGAAAGCCCCAGTGTGAAAGAAAGTCAAGGCAGTTCACAGAGGAGGAAAAGTTTTCAGTCCCTATAATGCATTGTGTGTACATGTTATGAAGGAAAAAAATGTTGGTTGGCCATGATGGATTAATCAACTTTCTGAAGACCAGTTCCATGTCAGAAAAAAAATTTGGGGGGGGGGGGTTGAAATTTCTATTAGAGAACTTTTCCAGAATTAAAAAATTGTAAAAATAAATGGAAATACAACGACTTGCTCTTTATAAATAGAAACACTTGGAAAGAGAGAAATAGAAGTATAAATTATGAGCAATCAAAATACTTCCTGTTTTCTGTCAGCTGATACACCTACCAAAACACAGAATAAAAAGTGTTAGGTGTAACTGTACTTATTAATTTAAAAAACACTCATTGAGTGTTCACAATGTGTCAGGCACGATTCTAAGCATTTTACAAGTATTAGCTCATTGAATTCTCATAACAGCCCAGAAACAAAGATGACTATTGTCCCATTTTTCAGTGAAGGAAATGGAGGCACAGAGCTGGTAGGGAGAAGAACCAGAAAATAAACCTGGCCCTGATTCTAGCATCTGTGCTCTTCACCCTTTGCTCTTTTGCCTCTTGGATATGCCTTTGCTATTTGCACGATTTGCTAGATGGTGGCCTATGAAGAAGAAAACAATGCAGTCTCCCTAGCACTGCAGTATTCGATAGCCAGCAGTGCTTGTAACAGGGGAGCTGAAAGAGCTTCCTCATTTGTCATCTCTCCCGGCATCCCTCCATACCCCTCCTGAGAGGCTGCAAATCCCTTCGCAACCTGTCAGTCTGCAATTTCTGACCCACCACCCTTTTTATTTCCCTCCCTTCCCATGTTTCTATTCCTAAAAACCCAGCTGGGCAGAGAGGAAACAATCTGGGTTGATGGAATTTCTCCCCCACCCCCACCCCCTCAGCTCTCAGTCTTGATTCTAAACTATTATCTTTCCAGGAATGATGAATTTATCTTTGAGTCTCATAGATAATCGGGCTAAAGAACCTGGTCCCAGGAAGGATCCACTGATATGCATAAACTTTATATGTTCCAAGAGCTAGTATCTTAATTAATCTTGCTTGGTTCAGCCCCACTTTTTAAAAGAATTCTTCTGTCATCTCTACAGTGCTGCAATACTCAGGAAATTCATTACAAAGCTGCTATTTTTCCATGTGAGTTATTTGTGTAACTGCTCAACTCTCCTAGTTAATTCCCCTTGTGGTTTCTGTGGAAATAATGAGGCAACCGGCTTGGAAATTGTGTTCTACAAAATTTCCTTCAAAGCCTAGCAAGTAATGAAAGTTACATATTTGAGCTTTGCTTTGTAAGACACATGTTTATTTTCTTTTAAAAACTGATTTTACTACTATGGCATTGTCATTTTATACTTACATAGCACTCACTCACTGTGGAGGAGCAAGTAAGAAAAGATGCCTGACACATTAGTGGGTTTTTATCACCATCCACATCATCAGACTAGCAAACTAAAGGACTGCAGTTGTTTAGAGATTTGACCAAAGTAGCATAGTTGGAGTCCGGAGCAGCTCCTTGAATCTTGGAGTCCTGTTTAATTAGTGCATCTACTGCTGATCGTTTGAGTTCTCTTGGATGTTTCTGACCAAGAAATTGTGACATTGGGGCTGATCTTCATAGCCCAAGGTGAAATAGGCTCTAGAAAATACCTCAGAAAATTCAGGTAACACTCATCGAGATCTCTATAATGAATTCCCCCCCAAATAGATACTCCCTTGAATGTTTATTTGTTTTCCTTATCCCAAATAGAGTGTTTTATTTCCCTGTTGAGTTATTGGGATAACTGTAGCTCTGTTGACCTGGCCTCAGAAAACTGGAGAGGATCCTGACTTCCATTTCAGCACCAGTTTCTGGATCTTGTCAAGTCTTGTGTTTATTTAAAAGATGATATATTTTGAGGTCAAATTAGTCTAAGCACCAAATTTAGGATTTTATGAAAGAAAAAAAGGCACAAGGGCAAAGGTTTGCAAAACCTAATATGAAGAGAAATGTTTGCGTAAGGTTTTTTAAGAATTAATGAAAACATGGGAGGTCATTGAAACACTGCCCCTGCAGGGCTGTGAACCCAACTGACAGCAGTGTCTGAAAGCATGAGAACTAGAAAGTGAACATGCCCTTAAAGGCAAATGCAATGCAGGAAAGTCAGCCAATGGCATATGTGCCAAAATTATATTTAGTTTTGGAAACTATAATTTGAGTGTAAGTGATGTACTTTTACAAAGACATTTTTTAAATCACAGAAGTACTGTCTTTTCAGAGAGATTATAGATCTGTGGGTTGAACTGGAATGCCTGGCCCCTGAAGGTAAAATGCCATTGCCAATCAAGGCAATTGATTATTTAAAGCCTCTAACAGGTCCCTTAAGAGAAGCGAGACTTTGTTTTTCTTATAAGGACAGTGAAGCGAGCCTTTGGGAAAGCTTCAGGTCTATTAAGGCTTTTACCCTTTACATTTGCCGTGGTTGCTCAGAGTGTTTAAGGTCACCACCATTTGCCTTTTTGATTATTGTCTTAGTCTGAGTTCTCTACAGGCAAATAGATATCAAATCGGCTACCACCTCCTCAGAAAGGTCTTTTTGCATCACTGTAGGTAAAGCAGCCCACCATTCCCTCTGTTTTCCACTCTTTATAGCACATGGCTTGAAATTTTATCAATATATTAACTTGTTTATGTATTTGCCATGTGCCTCCCTTTACAATTTGGTAAGCTCTTTGAAGGCAGGGACACTTTCTTTTCTGTTTACTGCTGTATATCCAGCACAGGGGAGAATTCCTGGTGCATAAGTGGTTGCTCAAGAAATATTTGTTGACTGTTTGAATATGGGTATAAAGCCATGATCACCCATTTTGGGGTGAAATATCTCAAGAGGTGCTTTGACTAGAACTTGAAGGTTCAAACCCACCTACTGAAAACTATTTGAGTTTGAAAACTATTGGACTAATTTGAGACAGGTCAGTCAAGAGATCTGTGCCGAAGTTTCTTTCTCTAGAAAGATCATGTGTGAAAATCAGTATTTCCAAGGTGTCCTGTGATTGCCACACAAAAGGGGATACATTTTGGAAGAAGTTTCATTTCTGTTAGCAATAGAACAAAAAAGCTGACAAAGGACAAAAAAAGGAGGAGAAAAGATCTTTCTCACCAGCAGGTCACTTTCATTTGTCTTTCAATCTTATCAAATGAAAGTGTCATTGAGTTCAGTGTCTACCTTTAAAAAGTTGACAATGTTCTGCATTAGACTAATAGTTTGAGCTCTAGAAGAGAAAGAAGCTTGTTGACCATGGATTAAATCTTTTCAAATAAAGAGAGGCACCGACCAAATAGTGCTCGGGAACGCTAGCTGTCCAGGGCTGCAAAAGGGGGCTCTAAGTCATCATTATCAATTACTCTGTCCCTCCAGGGTAGTTTGGGATTATGTTTTATCTGGCCCTTTCATTTCCAGTGTTTTTAATTTGCCTTTTAATACAAGAGTAAATGTCAAACCAGGACACTGAAGCAATCTATGAAAACAAATACTTTATCTTGCTGGAAATCGGTAGTAGTAAATCCATCTGGCTTCTCCTTAGAAGTCTTAGCCTCTGGATCTGGTCAATCCTCTGAAAATCCCATGACTCTCTTTTGGAAGCTCTTTTTTCCTAGCAAGATTCTGACTAAATAAAAAGCAATCTCCTCATCATTGTAATGACTTCTCCACTAAGTTAAAAATGTACCCCCCCCAAAACACCCCTCTTTTAGTTATAGCCAGTATATATTTTGGAAAATATACTCAGTTCTCAGTTGGTGGTCTCAAGGGATACATTAACAAATAAATCAAGAGATGGATTCCAAAACTAGTTTTAGCTGTGTATATTCACCCCATCTCTCAACAAATCTTGAATCAGACTTTAAATACATATATATAACTCAGCACTGTTTGGCTAAGCTGAGTTAATGAATTGAGCTGAAAATGGTGACTCTTATGGTATGTGACTCGTATCTCAATAAAGATGTTTTAAAAAATGAACTGAGCTAACTAATGTCAGAGATGCAATTGAGAACAACGTTATGGAGGATGACCTCGTGTGTCAGGTGGCAAGAATTCTAGCTCCAGTAATCTCTCATTCATTCACTCAAATTCATTCATTTTTTTCATATTAATTAGCTTATCTTGTATCAGGCATTGTAGAATATTCTGAGGATAAGAAATGAATAGAATGCGGTATCTCTTATCATAGGCATGTCACCTGTCATTTTTGTGCCACGGATTTCTCCATTTCTTAAGTAAATGGACTAGATACTGTGCTTTTCCTACTTGTATGAGTCTCATTGCTGGTGGAGATATTAACAACTAGGTCAAAGAAAGAGGCACAGATTTGAGGACATACTGAATGCATAAAAGATTGCCTTGGCATTGCTGAGCTGTAAGTGTTTATTGTCAATAAAGGATATTATGCTTTTGAAAGAATTCAGGACTTTTTGAATAAAAGGTTTATGCAATCAAATGATAGTTGATCATTTCCTTAATCAAGCTCTCGAGTAGTTTAAGCATATTTTTTTCTATTTTCTTAATGATCCACACTTTGTCACGTTTCAGCCAAATAGAGTCTTTCTTGGCCCTCCCTCTATCAAATCAATCTCCATTTAGAAAGACACCATTTGCTCCAGCATCAACTGGAAATGCCTCAAGGATCATCTGGCTCAAGTACACTGACTTTCCATTGATGAGAACTCATCCGGGCAAAAGGAGCCCTTCTGAATAATAAAAGGGAATTTAGTTACAGTAACTTCTCATAACCTTAAAACCCAGTTTGTTAGAATTGGCCTCCCTCACTTTATAAATAACAAGAATTTGATGAGCTTACCACCACCCTAGGGACATCAGGCAAATCATAGAAAGCGACTAAAGGCCTTCTACTCAATTTCTTATTCAGTACACATGAATCAAACTAAACACAGCTTGTTTATATCTCTAATAAGAGCGATGTGTCCAGTTTCAGGCTTTACAACTTAAGAGGAATATGCAGCAGGTGAAAAGTGCCCAAGAGTACCTGTTTAAAGCACTAGATAGTGATATTGGGAAAAAAATTTAAAGATTTATCCTGAAAGAATAAAGGCTAGAACTCTTTTAATAAGTTAATATATACACAAGAAACACAGCTCTGGCTGCCTAATTCCCATCTGCATTCAGAAAGTATGAAGGGCAAGTTCAAATCAAATGTATGACATTCCTGTTCATGTTTTATGATGACCGTGATCTTTTGTCCTTCTTAGCCAGATTCAATATTCATGAAGTGTAGTGGGAAGTAGAGGGGTTTTGACATCACAGCACTATTGTGTAGAAACAATCCGCGTAAAGTTCTTGACATGGAATAGGTGCTTTTGAAATGTTAAGCCCTTCTTTCTCCCTTCGTCCACACCTGACCCCCACACGCAGATACCCCCAGTCTTGGCTTCGTGATCTAGATAGTGTGAATGAGATTAGCGTTTCTTTTTTGTTTGTCAGGCATCTTCCATAGAAAGCATGTTTAAAAAACGCAGTTAGTATTGTCTGTTGGGATTAGCTTACTGGCTCCATCGTTGACAAGCTAACTTGTATAAATCCTGGGTCTACCATTTACTAGATCACTTAGGCAAGTTTTTAACCTGTTAGTGACTTAGTTTCCTCATTTGGACAATAAAGATAGTAACTAGCTCATCACGTTGTGAGGACCATAGACAAACCATACTATGTCCCTTATTTCTATATTTCATGCCAATAAATTTTATTAATAATAGGTAACAGTTATTATGTGTTTGTTATATGTCAGAAAACGTGCTAAATGCTTTATACCTCATAGCTATTAAGTCCATGTATCAGAGAAAGTAATGAGTCTCTGAAGAATTAAATAACTTTACCCAAGGTTGGTTGGTCTCCCTCACACCCTTTCTCTTTCTGTCTCTCTGTCTGTCTCTGTCTCTGTCTCTCTCACACACACACATCTAGGACTCAAACTTGATGTCTCACTCAAAGACCATGCATTTAATGAAATAGCAACAGTTTTGATAAGCAGATGCTTATATCATTATTGTTTTTTTAGTTCTTCCACAGCAAGTCAAATCAACAAAGATACCTTCCTCTGGTGCCTCAGGATAATTCCAAGTTTTCTGAGACACAAGATAAGAGCCAGCAGGGACCTGAAAAGCCAAATTCCAGATGAGGAGACTGGGGCTGGGGGGTGGATTTAAGGTTATTGATTGAGACCTTATTCTTATGTGATATGAACTGTTTCAGCACTGGGAATACAAGACGAAACCAATCAGTGATGGCTCTTGCTTCATGAAACTTAAAATCTTGGCGATGTCAGAGCTTAAACATATATAATTGCATTAATAAATACCATATATAAGTGCTATGATGAAGAAAAGGTCTGAGAGTAAGAAAGCATATAACGTCTACCTAATTTAGCCCAGGAAGGAGAAGTCAGGGAGAGCTTTTCAGCTTCCAGGTCTCAGTTTGAGCTGAGACCTGGAAGTTGAGGAGGGATTTATTTTGCTCAAGGTTAGTTGACTGGGCTAGTTAGTAGCCAAGCCTGAATTAAAAATTAGATCTATATGGGGGCTTCCCTGGTGGCGCAGTGGATGGGAGTTCGCCTGCCGATGCAGGGGACGCGGGTTCGTGCCCCGGTCCGGGAGGATCCCACATGCTGCGGAGCGGCTGGGCCCGTGAGCCACGGCCGCTGAGCCTGTGCGTCCGGAGCCTGTGCTCCACAACGGGAGAGGCCACAGCAGTGAGAGGCCCGCGTACCGCAAAAAAAAAAAAAAAAAAAAAAAAAAAAAATTAGATCTATGATTCTAATTTCTCCGTTTCCCTCACTGCGCTGTAAATCTTCAAAAACTTCTGACAGTTTGCATTTGCCAACTCCATGACATTGCTTTATTAAAACCATTTCTATTTAAAAAAGGAGGAAATCCCTTAAATTTGGTTCCCTGATTCACAGCCTGCTTATTACAACCTTTGAGTGTCTTATTTCCATTCCTATATCTTTAAAGGGGGGTGGGAGTTATTTGGTATGTCTCTAATCTTTGTCACGCCACAAAGCAGTGAACTGTGAAAAATACCCAAGGAATTCCCAATAAATCGTACAGGAGGCAAATGAAGGGCATCCAGCTATGAACCTGAGCAGCTCTCTTTTTTCTGCTAGATCCCTGGAGGTTCTCTGTAGAGCAAACCTTACCAGGATTTGGTTCTCCATGCCTGTTGAGGAGTTTGATCAGCTCCCATCTGTCCTTTTAAAGGCATTTCTCTTAGGTCCATTCTAGCATTTGCACCTCAGGTGTGTGCTCAGCCCCTTTAATGCACAGTGAATTAAACACCAAAAAAGGTACCCTAAAGCAGGTACCCCTGCTTTAGAGGTACCCCTCTGGACTTTAGTGTCTCTCTCTAGCTTGAGCCCGTGATACACTTCTCTGTGTTGCTGATCAATTACAAAACCAAGCCCCAAGTACCTTTCGTGAAACAAATGCACAGAAGGGCAGAAGTTTCCTGAGGAGGCAAAGTGAACTTCATCTTGAAGGAGGGCTGGAACCATGTGGGGACCCAGCTGCAGCTCAACTGCTGCTATGACCATGATGTCAGCACGCTTAGCACCTAGGCAGTGCCATTGACCGTTCTTCTCCTTTCTTTTAAAATGAAACACTGAAAAGCATTCATTAGCCATTCTCTTGCCCTGTTTTTAAAATCTTTGGGATTGCTTTTTGCTCAATGAATTCTTGGCTCTGGGTTTTATTAAAATGTTAGAAAGAATGAGAACCAAACTGTGACACATTATGCTTAAGAAGTGTAACAAAGTTCTACAAACTGGGTGGTTTAAAACAACAGAAATTTATTCTCTCACGGTTAAGGAGGCCAGAAGTCTGAAATCAAGGTGTCAAGAGGATTGGCTCCTTCTGGAGGCTGTAAGGGAGAGTCTGTTTCATGCCTCTCTCCTAGCTTCCTGTGGTTGCTGGCAGTCCTTGGTGTTCCTTGATTTGTAGACACATCACTCCAACCTCTGCCTCCATTTTCACATGGCCTTTTCCTATGTGTGTGTGTGTGTGTGTGTGTGTGTGTGTGTATTCAAATTGCCCTCTCCTTTCTCTTATAGACACCAGTCATTGAATTTAAGACTCACCCTAATCCAGTCTAACCTAATCTTAACCTCATTACATCTTCAAGGACCCTATTTCCAAATAAGGTCACATTCATTGGTTACAGCAGTTAGGACTTGGACATATCTTTTGGGAGGAATACAGTTCAACTCAGTATGAGAGGTACAAAGCCCTGCTCTCTATTTAATTCTCCTTCCCTTTCTATACTGACTGAATGCACATTTCAACCACTATACAGTGCAAAATCTAGTGGTTAATGTTCACGGAACGTTAATAAAAGCATACCCAGGATGCGATGGGAATGTTCTGTATCTTGATTGTGGTGGAGGTTTCATAGGTACACACAGCTATCAAAGCTCACTGGTACAGTTTATTGTATGTAGATTATTCCTCAATAAAGTAGATGAGAAAAAAATGCATACCTCAATCACAGTACCAATTGTTTTTCTTTTCTCCTCTCCCGTTTATACACCATTCCATCTTGTCATTAGGAAAACATACTGGGCAAATAGGTTCTCCCATTTCCATTCAATATAGAGAAGTGAAGATTCTGGGGAAAAAAATAAAATTTTCAGAGGAAAAAATCTGTATTATTCAGTTACTTTAAAAATCAGAAATATTGAAAAATGTTTAGACTGAAAATTTTAGAGTAATAGCAAAATATTAAAGCTTGTTTACATTATTATATAATTCTTCATCCTCAAAAGTAGTTCTAAAACATACGCTATGGGAAGGTTTTAAAAACTACTTTAAGTAACTAAGTATAGCTGAACCATGTACCAGGTTCAGAAAAAATTAACTTACTTTGAGACTCCAAGTGCATCTTCACCCACAAAGACAGAAGAAAGTAAAACTAACAAAGAAGGAACGCCACTGGCGCAAAATGCATGTTCAAAAATGTTTATAAACCGAAATTACATTTGGTTGTCAGCCAACTTGTATTATTATTAAAAGTCTCTTGAGATCAAGTTTCAAAGTCCAAAACAAAAGTGATGATGGTCACATATTTCGGATTTAATGTTGGAAGGCTCTTTCAAATGCTGGCTGCAGGTAAACAACAATTGTTTGTTTCATGCTTTGGTCCCTGAAACTCTGCTATGCACATCTAAACTGCAAGTTGGCTTAAGATTTTTATACAACCTTGCTTTTTACCTGTCTCACTAATGAGTACCCTGAAAACAGAAGAGTTGATATTTAGAAATACTGTACTCATACCAGCTGGAAAAATAAACAAGTAATAGGGTAGAACAATGTGTGTATGCAAAACTGCTTTTTAAAGTTGAGAAGATAAAGATGAAACACTAGAAAACATAGAAGACGTTGCTAATATTTGCACAGAAAATGAGAGATGAATGGTGTTGCAAGTGGCTTTTTGTGTGTTCATTGTAGGTGCTAACACAGAAACAGGACTTTTTTTCTCTCCATTGATTTTGCTTTTTTTTCAGTTCATAATTGGTAAGGGATGGTGGAATTAGACACACAAAGTAGGGGGAAAGTGAGAAATATGAATAAGAATAGTCATTTAGGTTTCTGAATATAGTGCCAGGAGAAATTGTCACAGATCTTGAGGTTAACTAGATGAGTATGAAAACCTCAACTTGGTGCCTGCTTTAAAGGGAGAGTTCATGGTTCCAATTCTGGGCAATGTGAAACTGATCCAAAATATTGAGTCAAAAAACTGACCTGTTGGTACATAAACGTAACAGAGGGCAAAAAATTTCCTACACCCTGCTCTGAATATAGAGAATCCCAAACTGTCTTTCACTTGGCTCAAAAAAGTGCCCTCCCTTGAAAGAACGTATTGGTATTATTTAGTTGGTATTGACAACACCTCTAAAACTTGGGGAGGGTGGTGAAAATCCCAGCTAGACTATCTACTGGGTCGACCATGGGCCTTTTACAAACAGTTTTAAACACAGGATTCATTAGCACATTAGAAAGGTTTGACTAGATTTTTGGATGTAAGACCAGGTGAACTCGCATTAGGGATGGTCATTCAGTGTAGCTGGATTCATAAAGTAATTTAAAAATGATTGATTTTGTATAGATTATAGTAATAACTCCCATCACTGTGCTTGTTCTCTCCACGATGCTCTGTGCTAAGCATGCTGCATACATTAGGTCCTTTACTCATCTCGACAGCCTTCTGAAGTGAACATGATTTCGCAGACTGGGAAGTGAGGATGAGAGTTGTGAAGTGATGTGCTCAAGGTCACACAGCTAGATAAGAAATCAACAAATTGAAATCCATTCAGACATGGCCCCAAAGCACTTCCAAACTGAACGGCTTCTTAATCTGCAATTCTAGTTCTGCAAGAGTTAGAAGTCGAGGTTAGATCACATGGATCTGAATACTAGCTCTGCCACTTAACTAGGGGTTTAGATGCTTCTAGATCTTGGTTTTCTTCATCTGTAGAACCGGGGGTTAAGTATTATAGCGCGCTCTCTCTCTCTCTCTCTCTCTGTGTATATGTGTGTGTGTATCTGTTGATTTGGATAATGCATGCATATTTTCAGCCCAGTGCCTGACATATAGGAAGTTCCAACAAGTGTTAGTTGTTCTTACATTATTATACTAACAATTGATTGAAGGGTTAGGACCAGGCTGTTTGAGTAGATAATCTTGACTACAACACTAAATTCGAGTTACCAAATGGTGTGGACATGTTCGGTGCTTTTTCCCGTTAGTGTTGGCATAAATATTTTTTTTCTGGATATTTCTTTAGGTATTATAATATTAAATTGTTCTCTAAGGTAGAGAGTTGAACTTATATCTTAGTCTTTTCACATCACAGTACCAGTTAGGACTCAATCTCTCAAATACCCTTTTATCTTGCAAATCATTATATTCACCATCTAGAGAATAACTATGACACCATTTCCGTCTTTGGAAAGTGATCAGTGTTCCTCAGTGCTGGGTTGGTGTTTAACAAAGTGAGTTTTTGCTAATCTTACTCATACAGGATTATCCTGCGACTTGAAATTTACCTCCACTGTTATCCGTCATTTGTAATTTAAGTTCTTGGCTATTATATTCGTTCAGGGAGATCCTAGAATAGGAATTTAGAGAAACACTCTTGGTTCAGCTGCAAAAAATTCCTAGCTTATAATCAAGAAGTAGTTTAGGCATGGGACACTATTGCTATTTAATGTAATTAGAATTCTTAAGTCCTGTAAAAGTTCTCCACCCGCTTCTCATATATTCCACATCACACAGATTAAAATCATGTCCTCCTTTTCATGTTTCATGCTTGGAGGCAGAACCTTTGACTTCTTCTATGGGAGCGTGAGATGCTGTGAATTGTTTATCCCAGATACCACTAAGAATGAAGAAATGATATCAGAGGGATCACAGTCAGTTTGAGAGACATGGGCAGGATGAAACAAAAATCAGTGATGTTGCCTGACTTGGGAGCCAATCAGATAGAAGTCTGAAATATTATATGGCAGTCAATCAGGAAGTTCAGTGTGATTTGGGACTATGTAAGCAATGGGATTACATAACAAACAAGGGTAAAATAGGATGCCCTAACCTGGAATATTGGACCTCAGGACTACAAAGAAATAAGCAACTGGAGGCAGTCCAGAGATCATCTACAATGATGGTTTTAAAGCAAAATATGAACTTTATAGTGTAGCCAAACCACAAAGTCAGACCCAAGGGGCATGATAGAAATCTACAGATAGCTTGAGGGTCTAGACACCAAGGGGAAAGAGGAATTTTGGCTGGAGATAAGAAAAATTTCAAGGGATAAAGTTAAGAAAAGGGAAATTTAGGTTTAGCAGAATATATGCTTTGGTAGTAAGATGTATGTGTTTGTAGAACAGTGTCTTAAGGGAATAGAAAGAACACTGATGAATTTTCGAGGATCCTTGATGAGAGGATACCTTGATGTCAGACCAAGGTCTCTAGAACTTTCATTAGAATATTCTTGTGCCATGACCGGATGGAATAGATATATTTTTTATCCTGAGTTTCTAGGATAATTACAATAGGGAATGAACAGTGAACACACTGTTCTGCCCTTTAATAAAAGGTATCCTTAGGCTTTGATTAACTTCAGCTCTGAGGAAAAAGACAAAACCAAAAGCAAGTATGGACACTACTTTTCAACATCAAATGCCCTAATAAAGGAGCAAAATCTTAGACACCTGAGTTTTAAAGTATATGCATTCAAAACGATTTATTTCTAGACTACCAGTTATATTGCCTCTGAAGCAGGCTGATGAATTGTGTAAGAAAGATTCTGGGGATCAACATAACAAAACCAGTCATTATTTATTTATTTATTTTGCGATAGGCGGGCCTCTCACTGTTGTGGCCTCTCCCGTTGCGGAGCACAAGCTCCGGACGCGCAGGCCCAGCGGCCATGGCTCACGGGCCCAGCCGCTCCGCGGCACGTGGGATCCTCCCGGACCGGGGCACGAACCCGTGTCCGCTGCATCGGCAGGCGGACTCTCAACCACTGCACCACCAGGGAAGCCCAAACCAGTTATTTTGGAAATTGGTAAATGAAACCCAGATCTTCCTTAATCATGTCTGGCATAAAATGGCAGTCAGTCAGAAAGGCCAGTGTGAGTTGGATCTGTATAAGCAAAGGGATTGTATAACAAACAACAGTAAAGTGGGATGCCCTAAATAGGAATGAATGAATAAGCCATACACCAAAATGAGTGCAAAATAAGCCTAATAGCAGTCAGACTGGAAATCACAATAGTTTAAAAAATATCATTAAAAAAATCCAAATAATTTTCTTATAAAATCTTTCTTTCCAGAAGTGCCGTTACATTTTCCCCGTGTGTTTTAAAAACATACATACTTACAGCGGGTTTTTAAAAAGGAGCCAGAGCTCAACTTATGGATATTCAAAACAATTTATTCATTGTTCCCTACGCCGAGGCAAGCTCCAGGCTAATGGAGAGTCAGGACCTGTTGGAAATAAGATGATGAATGAACTGGATGCGTTTGCTCTAAGCCTGAAGTGCTGGTAGAACAGTCCCTCTGCTCACCGGCTCCCCAACATCCATGAGCAAGCATGTATGCCTTCATCCATGAGCAACCATGTATGCCTTCCTGCCTGGAGGGCGTTCTTATTAGCCCTACATCACTGTGGCAGTTTGCATTTTCAACCCCACGGTCATCTTTCGAGCTTAGAGAAATAGCACATATATAAATTATAAATTACATTTGCTTAACCACCTGAGTTGTAAGTGGTCCTGTGACGTGTGACTTTGCTAACCATCTACTCCAAATGCCCAAATCCAGTGAAGCATAAGCAGTTCCGTGCACTGGTATCCAAATGGTAGAGACATTACGTGTTTACCAGTGACAAGTTACATGATATTGTTAACTAAGGAAAGGGCAGGCAAGACCCGCCCTCTTTTACTTCTACTGTGACTTGTTTGAGGAGGGGAGAAAGCAAATGACAGCAATCCCCCAAGTGTAATTTGGTGTGTGTAGTCATGCAGGAAAGTAAGCAATTTTAAAGGCTGTGTGTCTCCACAGCACATCTAATCGTCAGCCACTGGAAAGAGTACTTATGTTTCAGGGTGAGAAGAGTTGGGTGGCATTGAGGGTGATGGGAAATTTGTATCTCATTTTTGTCTTGTGGCAGCAGATAGGTCATAAAGTTACAGGAGGGAACTCCCTGAGCGCAGTGGGTCCCGCTGCGTTTACAAAAACGGATAGGTCAGAAATCCTGGGGTCCGAATGAAGCCCTTTATGGAGGTATCGAATTCTTCTGTTAATTAGATTTCATGATGTGACCCCTCCTAGACAGTCAAATACCTAGGACCGTCGAACACGTTTTTTAAGAAGAGAAAGACGTTAAATTTCCCCCTGAAAACTTTATAGGGAATGAAACAAGCCTTCCAAAATCAAAGTTGGACAATTCTGATGTTATACACGGCACGGCGAATGTTTGTGTCAAACACTTGTATTTATAAGTTCACTGTAATTTTTTTTCTTTAATAAAAGTAATGGTAAAAGAAAGTCACCTTTACATTTGTATAAAGTTCTCTTCACCCAGAAGTGGTAAAAGAGGACACACGAACACAGTTAAATAAAGTACGCAGGCATTTCCAACATTCTCTCTGCTCCACTGCTGAGATGGTTGTGAGATGCGTCGCAAAACTTAAATGTTACGTCAAAAAGCCCTCCGAGAAGCGGGCGAAGCTTCGCGCTGTATAGATTCTAGGGGTGGGACAGTAGCGGGGGAAGGTGCTCCCAGACTTGTTTTCAAGCAGGGAACATTGACATCGCCAGCGTTTTCCAGCTTCCCAGGAATGTGGCCGCTGCGCGCTGCGCCCAAAGGCGTCCCACAGCAGAACCCGGAGACCGATCGCTTTGTGAGCGCCAATCTCCGCAGCCTTTGGGCTGACGCCCGGGCGCCTGCCCCCTGCTCGGCCTCACTCACCCCTCCTCCTCTAGTACAGTTACTGCACGACCCTTACATGGCGAGGACCCCTCGCTTTTCCCCTCCTTTTCTTAGTAGGTCCCCATCTCCAGCCCATTCATCGGCAGCCACTACATTTGAACTGAATCTCTAACCTTCCTTTTTAAAAACAAACACAGCAGGGCGGAGAAAAGGAAGGCAGGAGATTTATCTCCAGCTTCAGAGCAGCCGCCTTGGGCTATTATCCATCTGACACCAGTGGGTGGGGTGCAATCTGACACTTCCCTTCCTTTCCAGAAACGTGAGTGGAGCTGGCGCCCCCTTCGATTTGGGGGAGGGGAGACGGGGGAGAAGGTCCGCACTTCCGTCCTCGGGGCTTTCTCCCCAGGCGACCCGGTACCGGTGGTGAGCGGTGCTCTCGCTGCGCCGCTCCCAGGTTTGGTGCCTGGAGAACTCCACGTTCTGCTTTCTCCTGCTCCTGGCTCCGCCCCAGCTCCAGACCTGGCTTCCCTCCCGCCCTACCCGTCCGGGCCGCCCCCTTCCCCCTGCGTCTAGCGCGAGCGTGCGGGGACATCTCCGCGCCTGCCCTGGGCCCGAGGCTGGGCTGAGAATATCAAGAGCCCCTCTCCGGCGGGTCATGGACAGCCGACCCTGTGGTTGTCCCCTTAGCTCCCTGAGCGCAGCTGGGAATTCTCTCCCACCCTAGCCGCTCAGCCCTTGGAAGGCCCTGGGCGCTGCGCGCTCCGTGTCCCCGCTTTGTAGCGAGACTGGCACCTCGGGGGAACCTGGAGCTTGGAGACATTCTTGCGCCTAGCCAGTCAGAGGAGTGGGCGCAGCAGCCAAGTGGCGGCCAGACGCGTAGCTTCAGAGGTCCGGATACGGCGACGGTGCACGGGGGCGCAGCCCGGGTGCCCAGCTCCAGCGCGGGAGGAAGTCCCTCTCACTGCGCCGAGAGCGCGAGGGACGCGCCCTGGGCGCACGCCCAGGAGGCCTCCTCCCCAGCCCTCGGGACCGTCCTTAGGGCGCGAGGAGGAGCTTGCTGGAGACTTCGAGGCTGTCCAGAGCCTGGGAGCGGGAGCGCGGCATCTCCTGCCTCAGCTGGGAAGGGGGAGTGGCGCTCGCCGCCGGAGCTGGGCACCCAGCGAGCGCCTGACCTTCCTCCTCCTCTTCCTTACCCTTTTCGTGACTTAGGCTCTGGGAGAAAGTTCTGGCGACCAAAGGAGCCCTCCGTCCTCACGCCTTTTCCTAGAAGGCTGGTGATGGATCTCCTGCTTCTGCCCCTGCCGGGGCACTTGGAGCGCGCTGGTGGCGCGTGAGCCGGGAACTGCCCTCCACCGGCCTCGGCGAGCCTTGGCCCGACCCCGTCTGGCAGCCTCGCCTGAGCCCCCTTGTTTTCTGCGCCCCAAAGCGCTAGCAGTTCCGAGAGCTGGAGGAGGGTGGCCCTCAGGCACAGCCCCGCCGAGATGTCCGCGCAGAGCCTACTCCACAGCGTCTTCTCCTGCTCCTCGCCGGCCTCGGGCAGCGCGGCCTCGGCCAAGGGCTTCTCCAAGAGGAAGCTTCGCCAGACCCGCAGCCTGGACCCGGCTCTGATCGGCGGCTGCGGGGGCGAGGCGGGCTCAGAGGGCGGCTCGCGGGGGGCCACCGGGGGCCGCGTCTGCTCCCCGCTGTCGCTGGCCGAGGGTCTCGGCTCTCGCTTGGCGTCCTCTCCGCGGGGCCCGCCTCCCCGGGTCAACCGACTCCCGTCCCCTAGACCCCTCTGCTCGTCCTTCTCCACACCCAGCACCCCGCTGGAGAAGTCACCTTCTGGCAGCTTCCACTTTGACTATGAGGTCCCCCTTGGTCGCAGCGGCCTCAAGAAGAGCATGGTATGGGACCTGCCTACAGTCCTAGCCGGGCCGGGCAGCGGCCGCAGCACCATCCTCTGCTCCTCCGGGGGAGGCCCCAACGGCATCTTCGCTTCTCCCAGGAGGTGGCTCCAGCAAAGAAAGTTCCAGTCCGCGCCCGACAGCCACGGCCAGCCCTATGTGGTGTGGAAGTGTGAGGTAGGGCCCGCTGCCGCGTGTCCTCACGGCCCAAGACTGGACACCTGGGCAGTTCTTTAATTCCTTCTCATTTACAGAGCCAGGGACCCACTGAGGGCTTTTCCCGGTGTGGCTGTTCCTCTTTGGCTGGTTAAATGGTGTCTGCAAATGGGGCGTCCCTAGTGGCCACCCACACGTGTCTTCTTAGGACTTCTTGGCTCCCCTTTGGAGCAGTGGTAGGAGCTAGAGGAAGAGGTGCTTTCCTTTTTGTGCTGCAGGTGATTTCCAAGGGTCATCTTATTCCTTCACCCAATGTTGATATTTTTTTGGAACTCAAATGATCTATTTCCAAGCTGTTTGTCAGGATTGGAGGAAATATATTTTGAAATGTTTCTGCCATCTGGTTGTTTTACAGAGAATTCAGGAACATTATTCTTGAGGGTGTTGTTGATATGTGTGTGCGTAGGTCTGTGTGTTTGGGGGAGTAACTACTAGAATTCTCTAGTTTTGATCTTTTCTTCTCCCTAAAGGTCTGATTTAAGAGATCTGTGGTACTGAGTACTCGTTTAATCCTGGAGAAAAAAAAAATCTCTGCCTAAGGCTATGAAAGATCATGGAAATATACCCAGATTCCACTAAGGGCTACTAGTAGTGAAATATACATGAATCAGGAATCGTTAGGAAATAGGGAGCTCAGAGGGAGGTATTTGGTACCTTTATAAACGTTTGCTCTCTGGTTTAGAAGAGTGGAGAACAGAGCCAATGGGGAACTGTGGTTGGTGGGTACTTGGAAAGCTGCATGCTTTTAGAGAATAAATACCAGTTGTTTTAAAAATGAACAACTCCTAATCTCTTTTCAGTCCACAAACTCTATAGATTTGCCTTGGATCTGTTTCCGTAAGGAGAGATTCCATCCATTGTAATTAAATGTTTTAAAGTACAGTTAGAATTACAGAAATGAAATGAAATACCATGTAATTGCTGGAGATTTAGGCTAAATAAAGGAAATACAACCAAGAAAAACAGCGAGAAAATAGTATCCAACATCATACCTTGCTCTGTTAACGTGAGTGACTGTGGAATTTTGGCTTTTGTTAGACTGCCTTAGAAAAATCAGCAGTATTTATCAGGAATACTCGCGTCACATATTAGTAAAATATTAGTTACTGTGTCAGAGTAACTGCTGCTGTTGGGTGGGGAGCATGGATTACAAAAACTAACAAACACTGCTGACTGTTCTGTCCATTTTCTTGAGGAAGATAGGCAGTAGAGAGAAAAGTCAAGTAGGAAGCAAGAGATTCTCTCCAAACCAGGGAACTTAGCATTAGAAAGAGGGTCAAGAATAAATGTTGAATCTCTGTTGGTCTTTAGAAGGGCCTGGATTCCTACTCTATATCAGAAGCACACATTATCAGATCAATCTGTAGGAGTTGAGAGAACTGCAAAAGCAAGCCAAGTTCTTGGACTGGATAGCCACTGACATTCATGTTTCAACCAATTACATCACTAAGAACGTCTCTGCTTTTCTTAGCAACTGTACATACTTGGAATGTAGTATATAGATGCTGTTTGTTGCTCTTATGACCGAAAGGCAGTCTACTGTAGATGATCACAACTGGTTAGAAATTTTCTTCTTATCTATTAAAATTTCATAATTAATGGACAAGTACCTGAACTTCATCAATACTGGGTGGCTTCAAACTGTTCTGTGCAGTCTGCAGGCTCACCTACCATGACTTTCACCTCTTTTCAGTGGTTAAAACTAAGTACATAGCCATCTAGCAAAAGAACAAAATTTTCTCATAAAATGTTTGTGTGTGTGTGTGTGTGTGTGTGTGTGTGTGTGTGTGTGTGTGTAATCCCTTTATTCTTGAGGCAGACGTGGAATGACTGGATGGAATCCTGGCATGAAGGTCCAAGGCTGGTTTTGTTTAATGGAGTCCCAGATATCCTAACGTAACCCCGGGGTCTGGAATTTAATGGCTTGGATTACCTTTCAAAGGTTTAATGCCCTGGAACCCTCTCAAAAACCAAGGAAATTCGTCCTATTGAGCACTGCTTGTCCTTCTCGTTTGAAAGCAAGCTAGGTCCTTTGTCCTAAAAGAGAATCTTTACTAATGATGCCAAAAGTCTGGCAAATGAACACCTTGCAAGGTTACTTATGGGCCCTGGAGGGGAGATTTGGATCGTACAGACTTGGTTCTTATGCTTCCCCTGGTTGCTCTGGTTCAGGGTTTCTCTGCCTCTGCGCTATGGACAGTTGTGGCTGAACGATTCTTTGCTTTGGGCACTGTCCTGTGCATTGTAGGAAGTTCAGCAGCATCCTGGGCCTCTACCCACGAGGTGCGAATAGCAGCCTCCCCACCAGTGTGACAATGAAAAGTGTCTGCAGGCACTGCTGGATGTCCTCTGAGGGTCAAAACTGCCCCAGCTGAGAACTACTACACCAGTGAGTTGAATGTAGCCCCCCCATGATGGCCATCTTGACAGCCCACAGAGTGCTTTCAGCTGGCAGAAAGTTGCCTCGGGGACGTCTTCCCATTCCAAAAGCATGTGGAGCCCTCTTGAGTGTTGCGTGCAGATTCCACGGATCTCTTATGGTTTATTCAGCTTTTCAGTTTCTCTTCCGTTGAATCCATAGGCAAACCTGAGAATTCACCTTCGTTCAGGTGTAGCCAGTAATGGATCACATCCACTTCTACTTAGTTCTTTAAGCAGATTCTCTGGTTTTAAACTAAATTGTTCGTACAAGGGCACCTGCTCCCAAGACTCGCATAAATGCCTGTAGCTCTACGCCTTGTGCTCACTCAGAGCTCACAAATGGCATTTTTATGGCCTAAAACCAGGAGGTGTTAGACAAAGTCAGCTACAACTCAGTATTTCCTTACTGCGTGTTTTAGGATTGCTTTAACGAAAACTGATTCATGGACATGCTGAGTAGAATATCTATTGAGTAGAAAAAGGGAGAAGAGGAAGGGATAAATGGTACATGGTAACACAATTGGTATATACTTCTCAACTTTGTTCCTAGCAGCCAGGCTCTGTCCTTGACTCGGATCATAAACAAGGGAGTAAGGTCTCATTCTAACTCTGGGGTTCTCCTAATTCTTTTGGATCAGAGCTGAGATTACGCTCATAGCTGACATAGAGTTTGGCAGCCTCGATAACCCATAACTAAAATTATTTCTCTCTTCATGACTTCTTTTCTTCATTTACACTCCAAGAACTTCTTGAGCACAAGCATTTCTCTATGTACCAGGAATGCAGAGAGGCTAAAGTATGGTGTCGCCCCTTAAAGAGTCTAAGGAGGCAGATGGATGAGTCAACCAAGAGCTGCGGTGCAGAGGGTCAGCACAATCAGGGACTGGGGGATGGGATTCTCCGTGCTTTGAGGAGTCCTGAAAGGCTTCACTGTGCAGAGAACACTTGAACTTGATCTTCAAGGGTGACTGCCACTTAGAAGAAGAAGGGAAGTGATTCCTTGATGAAATAGAAAGGAGTGGACCTGCAAAGGCACAGAGGTGTTGGTGACGCTAGAGTTTCCAACAAAGAGGACTTAGAGGGGCTTAAGTGCAATAATTTCTTTGGAGGAGGAGGTTAAGATATATGCGGTTTAATGTATGTAGCAACCACATGGCTTTTTATATAACAACCTAATGAAACCAGAAATTAGACACCTGTTTGTGGAATAATAAGTAACTATAGGCTGAGGTAGAAATGGCAGGAGGACCAAAGCACCTCTTGACATCCAATCTGCAGGGAAGTGAAAGGATGTATTGATAGAGTGTTTTTGAAGTTAGAAGTTTGGTGTGCCTGGAGCACAGGCTGTGTCTCACTGTGTGTCGGATAATAGTATTCAACAGGTTGGGTAGCATTAATTATGAAGAGCCCCACTGTGCATGTCTCAGGAGTTTGGACTCTGTTTTGTAGAGCAGTGCTTCTCAACCTGGAGACAGTTTGTTCCCAGGGGACATTTAACAATGTCCAAAGACAGTTTTGGTTGTCACAACTGGGGGTGGTGATGTTATTACCTTCATTTTGCAGCTGTAACAAATTACCCCAAACATATGGGTTTGAGCAACACAAATTTATTATCTTATACTTGTGGAGGTCAGAAGTCTGAAATAGGTCTCCTTGGGCTAAAGTCAAGGTGTCGGCAGAGCTGTGTTCCTTCTGAAGGCGCTAGGGTCTGTTTCCTTTGCTTTTCCAGTGTCCCCCTGCCTCCATCTTCAATGCCAGCCATGTTGCATCTCTTTGACTCTTCTTCCAGTCATTTCTTCCTCAGGCTCTCTTAAGGGTGCTTCTGATTACATAGAACTCACGTGGATAATCCAAGATAATGTCATTTTTTTAAACATCTTTATTGGAGTATAATTGCTCGACAACAGCGTGTTAGCTTCTGCTATATAACGAAGTGAATCAGCTTTACTTATACATATATCCCCATATCCCTTCCCTCTTGTGTCTCCCTTCCACCCTCCCTATCCCACCCCTCTAGGTGGTCACAAAGCACCGAGCTGATCTCCCTGTGCAATCTCATTGTTTTAAGGTCAGTTGATTAGCAACCTTTAATTCTACCTGCAGCCTTAATTCCCCCTTGCCGTGTAAGCTAACATATTCACAGGTTCCAGAGATTAGGACGTGGGTATCTTTGGTGGGACATTATTCTGCCTACTAACAGGGGAGGTGCTAGTGGCATCTAGTGGGGGAGAATCCAGGGACACTGCTAAACACGCTACTAGGCACAGGATAGCGCCCACAGCAAAGAATTATCTGGCCCTCAATGTCAATAGTGCCCAGGCTGAGAAACCCTGCGGTGGAGAATGGGGTAGATTGGTGATTTTTAAGCCTGAGTGTGTAACAAGATTGGATATGTGTTTTAGAGAGATCACTCTAGTGTCTGTGGGGGCAATGCATCAGTAGCGTGAAACAAACAGGAGGACAGATAGAGGAGGTAGGCATGGGGAAACCACGCCAAGCATCCTGCAAACAGATGGGAGTTGCCATAGAAACATCATACTTCTGTATTTCTTACTTTTCCGCTTTAGCAAATTGTTTTCTTGCACTGTTGAACTACTTCGAATAGGTTGGTGTCTGTAGACCACTGGTTTTCAACCAAGGGGTGGGTTTGCAGCCTGGACACATTTGGCAATACCTGTTGGTGTTTTCAGTTGCCAGAGTTGAGGCAGGGGGTGTGTGCTACCGGCATCTGATGGATAGAGGCCAGGGATACTGCTAATTGTTCTGCAGTGCACGGGACAGACTGCCACAACAAATGATTATCCTTGAGAAACGCTATATAATTTATTACTTTATACAAGAAGCTGAATTCTAGGTTTTGCTTTCCGGTACCATTTTCTCTCATGTTTCTGGCTTTACTCTGTCATTTTTTCTTTTTTCCTGGTATATGTCAACCAAGACTTTGAGTTGGAAAAAATACCTTTTTGAAAGGTATTGAGGATAGGAAAAAATATGGGGTGTCTCAATATATGTGTAAGAAAGAATTGAATTGTAAATATGTAATGACAGAAACTGGAATTAAAATTTAAAACATGGGCAGAGAGGAATATTGTGATTAAAAATAGAGGCTCACCCATGTCACCAAAGAGGAAGTAATTAGAGTAAGACAGCTTCAAACAGGAAATTGACAAAGGGCATTTTACAAGGAATTATGTCTGAAATCAACATAACGGCCTAAGAATTTATAACTTAGGAAAATAGTTATTCAGTTTTCATATGCTTTCTCTTGGAGTATTTCTCTGCTACAATTCATTTCATTTCTAAGGTAATTTTTATTTTTACTAAAAACATTTTTTTAACATCTTTATTGGAGTGTAATTGCTTTACAATGGTGTGTTAGTTTCTGCTTTATAACAAAGTGAATCAGCTATACATATACATATATCCCCATATCTCTTCCCTCTTGCGTCTCCCTCCCTCCCACCCTCCCTATCCCACCCCTCTAGGTGGTCACAAAGCTCCGAGCTGATCTCCCTGTGCTGTGTGGCTGCTTCCCACTAGCTATCGGTTTTACATTTGGTAGTGTATATATGTCCATGTCACTGTCTCACTTTGTCCCAGCTTACCCTTCCCCGTCCCCGTGTCCTCAAGTCCATTCTCTAGTAGGTCTGCGTCTTTATTTCCATCCTGCCCCTTGGTTCTTCATGACCATTTTTTTTTTTTAGATTCCGTATATATGTGTTAGCATACGGTATTTGTTTTTCTCTTTCTGACTTACTTCGCTCTGTATGACAGACTCTAGGTCCATCCACCTCACTACAAATAACTCAATTTTGTTTCTTTTTATGGCTGAGTAATATTCCATTGAGTGTATGTGCCACGTCTTCTTTATGCATTCATCTGTCGATGGACACGTAGGTTGCTTCCGTGTCCCGGCTATTGTAAATAGAGCTGCAATGAACATTGTGGTGCATGACTCTTTTTGAATTATGGTTTTCTCAGGGTATATGCCCAGTAGTGGGATTGCTGGGTCGTATGGTAGTTCTATTTTTAGTTTTTTAAGGAACCTCCATACTGTTCTCCATAGTGGTTGTATCAATTTACATTCCCACCAACAGTGCAAGAGGGTTCCTTTTTCTCCACACCCTCTCCAGCATTTATTGTTTGTAGATTTTTTGATGATGGCCATTCTGACTGGTGTGAGGTGATATCTCATTGTAGTTTTGATTTGCATTTCTCTAATGATTAATGATGTTGAGCATTCTTTCATGTGTTTATTGGCAATCCTTATATCTTCTTTGGAGAAATGTCTATTTAGGTCTTTTGCCCATTTTTGGATTGGGTTGTTTGTTTTTTTGATATTGAGCTGCATGAGCTGCTTGTAAATTTTGGAGATTAATCTTTAAGGTAATTTTTAACCTAAATAGAGAATAATATGAAGACAAGTTCTTCTCAGATTGAATTGAGCTTCCACCAGAATTTTGGGATTTGAGGGTTGGCAAGAGCAAATTTTAGACTCTAAAAGGACCTTGGGTAGCATCTAGTTGCAACCTCCTTACTTTATAGTTAAAGACAGGGACTGAGGGCTTCCCTGGTGGCGCAGTGGTTGAGAGTCCGCCTGCCGATGCAGGGGACACGGGTTCGTGCCCCGGTCCGGGAAGATCCCACATGCCGCGGAGCGGCTGGGCCCGTGAGCCATGGCCGCTGAGCCTGCGCGTCCGGAGCCTGTGCTCCGCAACGGGAGAGGCCACAACAGTGAGAGGCCCGCGTACCACAGGAAAAAAAAAAGAAAAAAGACAGGGACTGAAAGGGTTAAGCCCAAACTCAGACAGCAAGCTGAGGGCAGAACCAACCCTGAAGTCCTCCTTGACTCTCAATATTAACTGCAAAACTTCTGGAAAAAGTAAGCGACCATGAACATCTGGAACCTTGGCAATCTTTTTTCTATCCCCATTACTTAATGAAACAATTTTCTCAAAGGTGCCCAAATCCGTGGACTTTCTTCGACCTCCTTTGGCTGGACTTCTGGGCAGAACTGACAGCACTGTTCTGCACCGTCCCCCACCCCCTTTCCCCACCACTCACAGAAGAGTCTCAGCTCCCTCCCCGTTGCCTGCTTCTCAGTCTGTAATGTCTCTTCCTGCTCTTCTGTTTCTGTGCTTGTGGTCCATGCATCCCTACATTCAGATCATTCTCCCTTCATGATCTCGTTCACTTTTGCGACTTCCGCTATCATCCCTCTTGGGGACACTCGTAACTCTGTGTGCTTGAGCTCCTAACATCTATTTCTGATTTCTTGCAAGACATCTGCTCGCGATGCCCACTACGTGACTGAGGCGGAACGAATCAGCCCCCCTTTCCTGTGAGCACACTCATTTTCTGTGTTCCTTATTTCTGGTTGGTGTCACCATTCTTAGGCCGGCTTAGTTTTACCAGGCCAGAATGTCTTCAGTTTTCCCCCTCTTTTTTTTTTTTTCTCCTGTCATCTCCAATAAGTTATCAAATCCTGTTGTGTTTACTTCTCATTCGCTCCATTCTAGAAAGGATTTGAAGAGGAATGTGTCCAAGTTCTTACATCGCTCTCCAGCTGTTCCTTCTCGTTGTCACTGCCTAGATTGGGGCCTCATTTGCTGTGGCCTCTGCTTGGTCACCCTGCCTTCAGTTTCCCCTCTTCCCATCTGGCTTATGGGCTTTCTACTCCAAAGACACAATTGAAATCGTGTTAACTCCCTGAGTAAAAACCTTTGCTGGGACTTGGTGTGTACAGAATGAAATCCAAACTGCTTAGCCAGTCATTTCAAAGCCTTTCACGCTATAATCTTAGCTGACCTCCTCCTCTTTCCCTAGGAATTCTCGTCCAACAGAACCAAACTGGCCACTCAGCCAGGTTGTCATCAAATATTTATCAAGGGCTGACTATGCAGTAGACACTGGGGAATGTATGCAGAGTAAACAGGCACGGCCCCACAAGGTGCTTACATGTTTGTGAAAGCAACACTTTCCAGTAAATAAATCCCTGCACTTCCTCAGAATGCTGTGGCACTGTGACAGGAGGACTGTGGTACAGAATCCCCGCCCCCCCCCCCCCCCCCCCGCAAGGATGTCCATGTCCTAATTCCCAGAACCCATGGATATGTTACCTTATAAGGCAAAAGAGACTTTGCAGATGTGATTAAGTTAAGGATCTTGAGATGGGGAGACGATCCTGGATTATCTGGGTGAGTCTAATGTAATCACAAGGATCCTTATAAGAAACAGGCAAGAAGTTCAGAGTTAGAGAAGAAGATATGAGGACGGAATCAGCCAGAGAGAGAGACAGACAGACAGATGTAGAAAGAGAGAGAGACAGAGAGACAGAGAGAGACAGAGACACGCACAGAGATTGATTTTGAAGATGCTACACTGTTGGCTTTGAAAATGGAACAAGGAGCCGTGACCCAAGGAATAGGGCAGCCTCTAGAAGCTAGCAAAGGCAAGGCAACAGATTCTCCCCTAGAATCTACAGAAGGACAGCAGCTCTGTCAACATCTTGATCCTAGCCCGTTGAGACTTCTGATCTCCAGGACTGTAAGAGAATAAGTGAGTGTGTTTTAAGCCATGATGTTTGTGATAGTTTGTCACAGCTGCCATAGGAAGCTGTCACAAGGACTAAGGAGGTCTGGGATGTCTCAGCTGAAGCCAGTGGGTAAGGAGGCCTTTGCCAAACACAAAGAAGGGAGGTGGTAGAAAGAATGGCCTGTAGTTAAGAGGGGCGTAGTATGCTTCAGGAACTTAGAGAAATCCAACTGGAAACACCTATAGGAGCAGGATGATGGCAAAGAGTAAATCTGACAGGGCCTTGGGCTTCACGATACAGCTCAGGATTTTATGATTTAATGTAAACGTTCTCTGCAGGGATTTTCTTCTCTCCTCATTCTGCTTTTCATCACCTGGTTCCATATCTATCTGAGAAGACTCCACCATACTTTATGGCTCAACCAGATATCACCTTCAAAGAAATGTTTTGACTATCATACGTGTCATGACATATTCACGACTTACGCAAATGTGAGCTCAGCTAGGTTCTGATTTTTCTAATCTGGTGTCCGCATAAAGGGAAAGTGTTTTATATCAGACTCCATTCAATGACTGAGGGAATATGTGTTCTGACAGTGGTTTTCCAAATCCTGGGGATACACCATTGGGGCATGATGTCTTTTTAAATTTTTTTCCTGAGTAGGTATTCTTTTATTTTGTCAAAAGAAGGTTACAATTTTCTGTAACTTTCTACATTCACAGAGAAGGTTAACACACGTAGATTAAATTAGTTCTGTTTTATTAAAATCTGCATTAGGGGACAAACTGGAATTTATGCAACTCTGCCCTGATTGTTTCCGATGTTTTATTTTTAATTTTTGCAGACAGGAAGACAAAAGTCATCCTCACCTTTGCTCCCCTTTCTGTAACGGGCATGGTGTCTTGGTCTAAATTTTACTGCATCCTCTCTGGGTCATTGCTTATGATAAAGAGACTGAGACTATAATTGCAACTATGTTACAACATGGCAAAAAATGGAAGGTAGTGTGTGAAAAAATGGAATTAGTTATTGTGTTAACTAGTAAATAATGATGTTTTCATTAGCTACCAGGGAAATACAAATCAAAACCACAATGAGATACCACTTCATATGGCTATACCATAGCATATATATGGCTATAATAAAAAAGACAGATAATAACAAGTGTTGACAAGGATGTGGAGAAATTGAAACTCTTATACACTGCTGGCGAGAATGTAAAATGGTGCAGCAGCTTTGCGAAATAGTTAGGCAGTTTCCCAAAAAGTTAAACATTGACCATATTACCCAGCAATTCCACCTTTAGGTATCTACCCAAGAGAACTGAAAATACATGTGTACATGAAGACTTGTAAGTGAATGTTCATAGCATTATTCATAATGGCCAAAATGGTGGAAACAACCAAATGTCTATCAACAGATGAATGGGTAAACAAAATGTGGTATACCTATAAAATACAAGATTATTCAGCAATAAGAAGGACTGGAGTACTAATACATGCTACAACATGGATAAACCTTGAAAACATTATGCTAAGTGAAAGAAGCTTGTTACAAAAGGCCATATATTGTATGATTCTATTCATATGACATGTCCAGATTAGGCAAATCTATAGAGACAGAGAATAGATTAGTGGTTGCCAGAGGATGGCAGTAGAGAGTGATGAGAAGTGACTGTCAATGGATACCTGGTTTCTTTTTGGGGGGATGAAAATGTTCTGGAGCTAGGTAGCTGTGATGGTTGCATAGCCTGAGGAATATACTAAAAACCTCTGAAGTGTACACTTTAAAAGGGTAAATTTTATGGTATGTGAATTTAAAAAACTTAATTAATTAGTTTATTTTTGGCTGCATTGTGTCTTCGTTGCTGCGCACGGGGTTTCTCTAATTGTGGCAAGCGGGGGTTACTTTTCGCTGGAGTGCGTGGGCTTCTCATTGCGGTGGCTTCTCTTGTTGCGGAGCACGGGCTCTCGGCACATGGGCTTCAGAAGTTGTGGCTCGCGGGCTCTAGAGCACAGGCTCAGTAGTTGTGGCGCACGGGCTTAGTTGCTCCACGGCATGTGGGATCTTCCCGGACCAGGGCTTGAACCCGTGTTCCCTGCATTGGCAGGAGGATTCTTAACCACTGTGCCACCAGGGAAGCCTGGTATAGTGAATTTTAATATCAATTAAAAGAGAACACTGTTTATGACTTTTAGAAAATATATCAATATTGTTGCTACATCATCTTTTCAGTAAAACATAAACATAAATGTAGATGAGCAGAGGTATGTTGTAGGCCCGGTCCTAATGTATATTAAATGCTGTCAGCAAAAGGTGCAACAAGGAGGTAGTAATGCCTCTGGCAGATTCAATGGAGGAGAGAACAGCCAGCCTGGGATTTCCTGAGACTGGTTACTGTGGATATTCTATGTCCTGATTATTACGCTTTGGAAGCAAGTGCAGAGAAGCTATTAAAGAGATTGTTTTTCAGAAAAGGCAGAGACTTTAAAAAGTACTTACAATCTTGAAAAATTGCCTGGCCATATCACACCAGAGCTATTAAATAGCCAAAGATTTTCAGGAGTCATGAGAACTAAAAGCAACTTGAGAAACTACCCATCAAGTCGTGTGCTGATAGACCCAAGAGGAGAAGGCTGAGCTTAGAACGTCTTTGAAGAAATTGGACATGAATTGAGTTGGGTGACCCATGGATCAAGGAAAATAATGTGGTTTTGCTTCTGTATACCTGGACACTCATGGAAACAGGTGAATTAATACTACCTACAGGATCTGAAGTGTGAATAAGCATCACTTCAGTTCTCAGCTTGCATTGCCAATAACCTCATCCCTCAGGGGTTCAGAAACAGTTAGGCAAGCTGGTACTGAGACCCAAAAGTGGATGGGCAAGGGGAAAGATAAACCTTAGGTGACAGTAGGCACGTTGCATCGGGGTTTATTATAACAAGGCCTCTACTCTAGTTAATAATTTGGTCCATGGAAGTCCTGAACTGGGCCACCAGGTTTTCTGGCTTTTGAACAAAGTAGCATTCTGCTTATATTGGAACTTCCGATTGATTCCTTGCCCACTTATTTCAGTTGATAGGTGATGATCATAATGATAAGCGAAATAACAATTAGTATTTGTAGAATGCTCAGCAGTTTTTTGTTATTACAACAACTCTGCGGGGCGATAGTATCATCCTTCATTTTGCAGGTAAGGACACTGAGACTGCGATTAAGAGGCAGCCAGACTTAGTTGGAGAAGAAATGAAGTGAATGAGTTAGAGCTGGACTCTGATCCAGACCACCTGGATTCAAATCCAGGCTCTGCTCTGTGACCTTGAACAGATTACAAAGCATCTTTCTGCCTCAGTTTCCTCATCTGTCAAATGGGGATAATTAAAGTCCCTACCTTGAAGAGTTTTGTGAGGACCTCATGACCTGATTACTTGGAAAGTGCCCAGCGCATAGGACGTAGTAAAAGATACTAAGCAGAGTAAAAGGTAAGTAAAATGGAAGACGTGTCCAGGTCATACAGCTAGGAAGCAACAAAGGTAGGACTTGAATTAAAGTGTTAGTCAAAAATATTTATTCTGCACCTACTCTGTGTGCCAGGAACCTTGATCTTTCCACCGAGGCACTCAAAGAGGGCTTAGGTGATCAAGTGAATGAATAGACCTGGCTGATTTGGACAACAGCAGAAGGCAATTGAAAATTTATTTTGCAAGCTGTTAAGTAAGGTATACTTTTTATGGTAGGCATTGGAGCAACAGCAGGCTGTCGCCCCAGGCTTTTGGACTAGTGACTTGGAACACAGGAATTTACCAGACTTGCACTGTGGATTTGGTGTAACACAAGACATGCCAACAAGCCAGGGGGTAACCTTCATTCCCACACACTAGTCACACTAACTTCATTGCATCAGACACTTTTTGTTTGGAGAATCCTTAGCATGTTGGGAACTGGATAGCTCCCAGTCCAGCCCTGGTTCTCTAGCTGGCAAATGGCAGTGTGGTTTCTCACTTCAAGCCGGGTGTTCTTCTCACTTCCTCACACTACCACTATCTTGTGAGATCAAGCTGACTGTTGTTCACGGCTAATCTCATCAACGTCTGTGCAGGGTAACAAGGCAGCATCACTAAATCGAAACAATACCATCGACACTCAGATGCTTTTTTTTTTGCTCAAAATCTAACCATAACTCCCATTTCATTTCTAGTCTGACTCCAGCATTCTATGAACAAAACAGAATATTGGGATGGAAAGGTCCTTAAAGGTCTTCTTTCTAGTCCAGACATCCCTGCGATACTTAAATCCTATCTACGACATCCCCAGTTTATGCCCAGCACTGCCCCCCGGCCCGCAATGGAGACATTTCACAGTTCTGCCTTTCGATAATAATGGACATGGAAATTCTTCCTGGAATTGTGTTCAGAACAAGCCTCCCTGGGACTTTTATCATGCTACAAACGAATTCTGCCTCTCCTGTCATACAGATAATTACCAATATTGCATTTTTATTGTCAGTAAGGAAGTATGGGTTAGCTTAGCTTTCATTCTGAGCGTCCACACAAAGTTTGGTCATATTTTCTCTTTGGCAGAGAAAAATTATGAATATATTAAACCAGAATTGAGGAACAGTTTAAACGAAAGTTAACTATTGACCCGAAGTTATCTTGCAAACTACTTAGAGAAATCCAGGATTAGAACTTTCTGTCTCTAGGTTCTTGCTGCCGACCCAGTGAGTCAGGTTTCTTCCTGTGATGATTTATAAGAGAGCTCAAAGACAGGTGCAGTTTTCATATCATATCACAGAGGATGGCTCTGGGTCTTTCTGCAAGCCTCCAAAGAGGCATGTTGAATCTGGCTTCTAACGGTAGTATATTGTCAAAAAATGGTGTTGTCAGAACGTGTTTGTCAAAATGCCAAGAAAATAAATGTGAAAGACGATATGGAGATGGTAAGCAGGCTTGAAGGTCAAGGAGTGTGATATGAGTCTCAGACTAACTTCAGAAGCTCTGAGTCATGAACTCAGCAAGTATATTGTCGTTCTGCTGCAATGGCAATATTTTAATCTTTTAATTTATGATTGAATTGGAAATAAATGACTCTTTCCTGTATAACTGAAAGTGCACTGTTAAAGATCAGTAAAGTATTATGCAAACGATCAGATATTTAGGTTCTTGTTCAGGGTTCTTTTAATTGAAATGGGTTATTCAGAGTTACAAGTTGTTTTAGAAAGTGAAATAGTTTCTCTCTCTCTGCAGTATTATTCGGAGTTGTGGCTCTCCCTGTGGGAGAGGGATGGGAGCTAGATGCAGAAGAGTCAATGGGTCACAATTGTCTAGTTTGCCTTTCCTCATCTAGAAATATCCCTTTTATAGGAAATGTCTAAAATTATGCTATGTATTTTACTGTCCCCATAAGGTATCATTCCTAATTTATATAAAGATATGGAAGACATAGCTTATGTAAATGTTCATTTGAATCTAAAACCATTCTTAAAAAGTAAAATTATTTTTTTTAAAGTTCACCGAATGATCAAGAAAGTTGAATGATCAAGAAGAAAATTAACTTAGCATACCTACAAAGATTCCCTTTGAGTCATTAATTAAATGTTTCTATGCAATATTTTTGCAGTGCAGAAAGATTATTTTTTTTCTTTTATTTGGAATGACTTCTGCAGTTTTAGACCACAATGTATTAGTGTAATTTTTCTGAGTGTATGTCTATTCATAAACTTTTAAATTCATGATAACATCTTGCTTTAGAAATAAAAATGATTGGTTGGATGTTACCATATATAATTGGAACGATATGGATAAATTATTTTTATGAAAATAAAAGCTTTTAAAATTTCATGAAAAAATTGTAGGAAGGGCGCAGGCTCTGTGTCTTAGTTTGAGTTCCTCCAAAGGAAGGGCCTGGGTGAGTGCAGTTTATTTGGGAGGTGATCCGGGAAGCAGGAATGAAGAAGAATGAAATGCCGTTATAAATTTGTGTCATAAAGTTCACATCTGTGGACAAAGGAATGACCAAGGTTCCACCAGGACCACTGGGAAACACATAGAATGCCTCTGAGGATCTTCTACCCATGTTTCCATCATCTACTGCTATATAGCAAACCACCCCCAAACTTAGTGGCATGATTCTGTCAGGAATTAGATCAGGGCTCAGCTGGGCAGTTCTGCTCCACATGGCATCAGCTGGATTCACTCATTTGGACGCTTTTAGCTGGTGTCTGGGAGGCCTGGAAAGTTCAGGATGTCTTCACTTACATGTCTGGTGCATTGGTGATCCTCCATGTGGCCCCTCTCTCTAAGAGGATAGCGTGGGCTTCCTCACTGCATGGTAATCTCATGGTATTTGGTCAGCATGAGTCACAGGGCCAGCCCAGATTCAAGGGCAAGGGAAATAGATTCCACCTGTTGATGGGAGAAGCAAAAGTTATTTGTGGCCTTCTTTGATCTGTCACAAGCTAAAATATGGGGAGCTGGAGAATGTCTCCATTGGTTTCCATCCTCCATTGGTAGAAATTCCTTCCAGGCTTTTGAACTACCTTGTAACCTCTTTCACACGACCAAGCGTTCACTGGAGCTGGCTCACTAGCAGCGCAGAGGTCCCTGTGAGCTTGAACAGAACTTCCCAGCACAGTTCTGGCTGAGTTCAAAAATTTTAGCACAGGCTCATGGGGGGCAGCATTTAGGATCAGTCACCCACAATCTTAGCCAACCGGAAGCATCACTGAAGGATGGTATAATCTTAGATTTTGGAGGTGTATTAGCCCAGGGTCAAATCCCAGAGCCACTTACTCATAAGGTGTGAATTTCAGTGTCTTCACCTTTAAAGGGAATGTAATTGTATTCACTTTGTAGGAGGTTGTGAAATCAATTGGTGAATGCACTTAGGACCCGTGGGCTATGAGGTGTCACGCAGAGGTGTCTGTTTATTACTCCATCTGCTTCATTCTAAAATGCTGTCATAGGCAGATGAACATAGATTTTATAATGCTTTCAGAGGAAAAAAGGCAACAATACTATGGTGAATATAAATAACTATCGTTTAAGACACAATTTTAGGCTTTTTATACTCTAAGGAAAATATGCAGTACTCGAGGAAACTATGATACAGTGAAGTTTTTCCTCTACACTTTACGTTTTGATTTGTGTACAATAGTTTAAATTGTATCAAACAGTGCTGTTTGTTTCCTGTCAAATTTCACATGCATACACCCATGAGTAAATGGCAAAATAAGCCCTTTTTTATGCAGAGTTGGGGCACAGAAGTTGACTGTACATTCAATCCTATAGTAGTTGTTCATTAGGTAAGAGTTATTACATTGATTTATCTGCCGCCTTTAGGGAATTTCCACATATTCTTCAGTTGGCAATAACTGCAGCTCATAACCCCCCACTGGCTACTGAAGTATCATTGTGCAAAACAACTTGTTCTTAGAACTTTTCAGTCTACTCCATGGAGATCCTTCCAAATGACTGGATGTTAATAAAACAGAGCAACACAAACAAGTATCTTGGGTTAGAACTGGCTTTCTAAAGCTTAGAGGCATGGGGTGGCAAATGAAGAAATTTAATTTTTGATATCATTAGTTGATAATGATAATTGATATCAGCTGCTGGAGTAGTGTCACTCATTCTTACCAATTACTTCACTCATTCATTCATCAAACAATTCAGCATATCTTAAGTGTTGAACTCTGGGTTTAGCAAGATGATAATTATAACAGTATTTTTGAATGCTTGCCTTGAGCTAGCTATCCTATTCATGCTTTAAAAAGCAATGGATCACTAAATCCTCAAAATAATCCAGGGAAGTCCAAAGCCAATAAATGGCAAAGGTAGGATTTAAATCCAGCTCTGAGAAAACCATAATTCAAAAAGATGCATGTACCACAGTGTTCAGTGCAGCACTGTTTACAGTAGCCAGGACATGGAAGCAACCTAAACGTCCATCAACAGATGAATGGGCAGAGAAGATGTGGCACATATATACAATGGAATATTACTCAGCCATACAAAGGAATGAAATTGAGTTATTTGTAATGAGGTGGATGGACCTAGAGTCTGTCATACAGAGTGAAGTAAGTCAGAGAAAAACAAATACCGTATGCTAACGCACGTATATGGAATCTAAAAAAATGTTACTGATAAACCTAGTGGCAGGGCAGGAATAAAGACACAGACGTAGAGAACGGACTTGAGGACACAGGGAGGGAAGGGGAAGCTGGGATGAAGTGAGAGAGTGGCACTGACATATATACACTACCAAATGTAAAATAGACAGCTAGTGGGAAGCAGCCGCATAGCACAGGGAGATCAGCCCGATGCTTTGTGACCACCTAGAGGGGTGGGATAGGGAGGGTGGGAGGGAGACGCAAGAGGGAGGGGATATGGGGATATATGTATACATATAGCTGATTCACTTTGTTATATAGCAGAGACTAACACGATATTGTAAAGCAATTATACGCCAATAAAGATGTAAAATAAATAAATAAATAAATAAATCCAGCTCTGAGAATTCCACCCAGAAAAGAAAATAACATGTGGTCCTTGTTCTGAAGGTCCTCAGTCTAGGGGGACACGTAATAACCATTATAATGGCTAACAATTATTGAGCACTTACTTGAGTCAAACTCTCTTAGAATTACTTTACTTGCATGACTTCATTTAGTTCTCATATCAACTCCATGAGTTGTTATTATTAGGCTGGCCAAAAAGTTCCTTCAGTTTAAAAATAAAACACACACTTTTCATTTTCACCAAGAACTTTATTCAAAAACGTATTCACCATTTTGTTCCACTACCTTCTGCCATTTTCCAGACAAATTCATAATTCCATCTTCCCAAAGCTTTTTATCTTTTGAGCAAAGAACTGTTCCACGTGCCTCTTATGGCCTTCCAGGGAATTGAAATTTTTTCCATTAAGAGAATTTTGTAAAGACCGAAATAAATGGAAATCTGAAGGTGTAATGTCTGGTGAATACGGCAGATGAATCAGACCTTCCCAGCCGAGCTGTAACAGGTTTTGCCTGGTCATCAAAGAAACGTGCGGTCTTGCGTTATCCTGATGGAAGAGTATGCATTTTCTGTTGACTAATTCTGGACACTTTTCGTCAAGTGCTGCTTTCAGTTGGTTTAATTGGGAACAGTACTTGTTGGAATTAATTGTTTGGTTTTCCGGAAGGAGCTCATAATAGAGGACTCACTTCCAATCCCACCGTATACACAACATCCCCTTCTTTGGATGAAGACCGGCCTTTGGTGTGGTTGGCGGTGGTTCATTTCACTTACCCCACAATCTCTTCTATTCCACATTTTTGTACAGTATCCACTTTTCATCGCTCGTCACAATTTGTTTTAAAAACAGAACGTTTTTGTTACGTTTCATTAGAGAATTCGCATGTGGAAATACAGTCAAGGCTTTTTTCGCTTAACTTACGTGGAACCCAAACATCAAAGCGATTAGCATAACCAAGCATTTATTGTTTGTAGATTTCTTTGATGATGGCCATTCAGAATGGCCATCATCAAAAAATCTACAAACAATAAATGCTGGAGAGGGTGTGGAGAAAAGGGAACCCTCATACACTGTTGGTGGGAATGTAAATTGTTACAGCCACTATGTAGAATAGTATGGAGGTTCCTTAAAAAACTAAAGATAGAACTACCATATGACCCAGCAATCCCACTACTGGGCATATACCCCGAGAAAACCGTAATTCAAAAAGGCACATGCACCCCAGTGTTCATTGCAGCTCTATTTACAATAGCCAGGACATGGAAGCCACCTAAGTGTCCATCGACAGATGAATGGATAAAGAAGATGTGGCACATATATACAATGGAATATTTCTCAACCATAAAAAGAAACAAAATTGAGTTATTTGTAGTGAGGTGGATGGACTTAGAGTCTGTCATACAGAGTGAAGTAAGTCAGAAAGAGAAAAACAAAGACCATATGCTAACACATATATATGGAATCTAAAAAAAAAAAGTGTTCTTGAAGAACCTAGCGGCAGGACAGGAATAAAGACAGAGACGTACAGAATGGACTTAAGGACACGAGGAGAGGGGAGGGTAAGCTGGGACGAAGTGAGGGAGTGACATGGACGTATATGCACTACCAAATGTAAGATAGATAGCTATCTACCAATAGCTATCAATAAAAATGTTTTAAAAAAAATAACCAAGCTGGTTATGTACCAAATGATTTTCATTTTTTTTTAACAGAGTATAATTGCTTTACAATGGTGTGTTAGCTTCTGCTATATAACAAAGTGAATCAGCTATACATAAACATGTATCCACTCTCTTTCAGACTCCATTCCCGTATAGGTCATTACAGAGCACCGAATACAGTTCCCTGTGGTATACAGTAGGTTCTTACTAGTTACCTTTCATATATAGTAGTGTATATATGTCAATCTAGTGGGTTCATATTGTTCCCCAATAAAAGTGGCAAAGACAAAAATGATCAGTTCTCAAAGTTAGCAAGTTGGCAGAAAAATAAACACCTTATAATTTGGTATCAAACTTCATAGAGTAATTTGGCAATACCTACTAAAATAATATCAATGTATGTACTTAAAATTTTTTTTTAAATTTTTTTGGAGCATAGTTGATCTACAGTGTTGTGTTAGTTTCAGATGTACAGCATAGTGATTCAGTTATACATATATGTATATGTTCATTCTTTTTCAGATTCTTTTCCCATATAGGTTATTACAGAATATTGAGTAGAGTTCCCTGTGCTACACAGTAGGTTCTTGTTGTTTTATATATAGTAGTGTGGATTTCACCATATTTTACATGAATGTTCTTTTTCAGTTCCAATTCCAAGATCCCATCCAGGATCCCGCATGGCATTTAGTTAGCATGGCTTCTTAGTTTCTTCCAAGCAGTCTTTTGTGACCTTTCCACATTTGAAAAGTACCAGCCAGGTATTTTGTAGAATGTTCCTCAGTTTGGTTTGTCTGACGTTTTCTCATGATTAGAATGGGGTGATGGGAAGAATACATGGGACATCATTTGAACACCAAGCGTCACTGTTTATCTACATTAGTAAAATATGTGTCCATTAAAGGTGATACTTTTCACCCAGTCAGCCACATCCTCCTGTCCTGCCTGTGTAGTAGCATGGTCATATGCTTGTTGAGCAGAAGCGATACTGAGGGTATAGACTGTGGCTTAGGCGCTGAAGAAGGCGACTTCATAACAGTGATGGCACTAGCAACCAACTGACTTGATTGGCCCTTCAGCCAGATTCTCTCTCTGTAATTTGGATTTTCCCACCCTTCTTCTCCATCACATGAGAAGCTCTCTCATAGGGTACTGTTTTGTCTGCCTTTATTGCCACCCTGGGCAATCAACAAGCATTTCTTTGGGTGCTGCATTTGTTGGCGTGCGAGGCTGGGAGAAATCCAAGATCAAAATGCTCTCTGTCATCCCCCTATCAGAGGGGGCTGGAAGAGCTGAGCTTTGAATAAATATTCATTTACATCAGCAGCATTCCTCTGTACTTGTTCAGTGCTTACTTCTCTCTTGTTAACCGTGCTAGAATAAACACATAATTCTACCAAAATATTAGCAGTGTGTGCTGTTTTCTTTCACTTGCCAAGATTGTTTTATAATAAATACCATTGGAAAAATGACCATTGGCCAACATCCTCAGCAATTACGTTAATATCTCCAGAGAGCAAAGTATGGATTTGGGAGGTGCTTTGCAAAGAAAAGCAGAATATGCCTGATTTATATACTGCATTCTTTGAATATACTGATCTTGTTACATTTGAGCTTGATTTTCACTTAAAATATTTCTCCTGGTTAAAAGTTGATGTCATTATTTCCTATGATATTGACTATCTTTCAGAAGGTAAATCTAATGTAAGGTTTCTTTTAAAACTGAGCAGTACTAAAACAGATGTTTGTAATGTGCTTTCATGATAGAAATTTGTAGATTAAATTGGATATTCATGTTTGTCAAATATAATTTTAGTCAAATGGAAGAAATGCGTTTTCTCACCATTTTGTTCCCTTGGCTAATACTGTGTGTTAGTTTCAGCTATCACTTCTATCCTTTAGAGATGCAAACTGCTATTTCCCTCCTCAGTTGAATCCTAGTCCCATATTTCCATTTGCCTACAGGATGGTTCTCCTTGTAGGTTCCATCTCACTTCAAACTCTAAATGTTCAAAATAATTAATGATCTTTTCTCCCTGAAAGGAAAATAAATGAATAAGCATATCACAACCAGCTTTTTCTCTAAACTTTCCTGTTTTCTTCCATGATAACCATTTTTTGCAGCCTCAGAACCTTGACAATATTTTTGACTGTTCCTTCTTTTTTATATTCTGTATTTATATGGCCCCATATGAGGGAAGACTTATTCCTCTTTCTACACAGTCATCATATTTATCTTTTTCTCTCTGTCCATCCTGGCACTGACCCCTCGTCTCTCATGCTGGACCTTCTAACTAGTTTCCTGAATGACAGATTTTGCTCATTTTAATTCATACTTTCTTCTTCCTTAAGCACTAATATCATCATTTAATTTCCTGTTTGCAGTCCCTGTTACCATCAAGACAAAATATCATGTCATATAGACTCTACCTATAGTCATCACCCATTATCAATACTTTGTTCCTTTTTATTGCTGAGGAGTGAATTTCATGGTCTAGATGTACCATAGTTTATCTAGTGACCTGTTAAATGGTATTTGGGTGATTTCCAGTTTTGGGTGATTATGACTAGAGCTACTATAAACATCTGTGTAAAGGTTTCTATGTGAACATGAGTTTTCATTTCTCCAGGATAAATTCCAGAAGGGGGATTGCTGGATCACATGGTGAATATATGTTAACTTTATGAGAAACTGTTAAACTGTCTACCAGAGTGGTTGTACCATTTTGCATTCCTACTAGCAATGTGTGAGAGTTCCAGTTTTTCCGCATCCTTGTCAGTACTTGGCATTGGTGGTGGTTTCCATTTTTATCCATTCTACTAGGGGTGGTGTAGTATCTCATCATGGTTTTGATTTGCATTTCCCTAACAGCTAATAATGTTTAACTTCTTTTCATATGCTTATTGGCCCTCCTTATATCCACTTCGGTGAAGTGTCTGTTCAAGTCCTTTGCCTATTTTTTTAATCAGCTAGATATAATTTTTTTTTTTTTTTTGCAGTACGCGGGCCTCTCACTGTCGTGGCCTCTCCCGTTGCGGAGCACAGGCTCCGGACGCGCAGGCTCAGCGACCATGGCTCACGGGCCCAGCCGCTCCGTGGCATGTGGGATCTTCCCGGACCGGGGCACGAACCCGTGTCCCCTGCATCGGCAGGCGGACTCTCAACCAGTGCGCCACCAGGGAAGCCCCTAGATATAATTTTTATAGGAGAAAATGCTCCTAGGTTTCTCTAGGTAAGAGCATAATGAAAGCATCCATTTTCTAGCAACAGTGGAACCGGAAGCTTCTAGCTTTTGGTGGCAGCAGTGTCAGAAAGGTTGAGCTTCTGGTGAGAGTGACGTCTGTCTGATGATAGTGCGGTTGTAGCAAAGTTGAGATTTTGGAGGCAACATAAATGATAGCATCTGGAGTTTGAGAAGGGTCAAATGCGGTTTAATTATTAGGTCAGCTCTATGATGTGGTCTTGGAAATTGTTCTGGAAACTTTGTTCTGAGCCTCTCCATGATCCTTAACTGCCCAATATCCTGTCAACTCCCTTTCTGCTCAGCTGGAGTCAGCTTCTAAGAACTTAGACAAGAATTATATACTGTATCAGTTATCTATGGCTAGAATAAAACTATGTAACAAACAACCACAAAACTTAGCTTTGTACAACAATGAATTATTATTTTTGTACATGCTTCTGTAGGTTGGTGGAGTACTGTTGATGTGGGCGGAACTTGGCTGTTCTCTACTGGGCTACTCATGCATGTGTGGTCATGTAGCATATTGGCAAAAGATGATTCATCTCGGGTCCATGTAGTCTCTCAGTCTCCAGCAGGCTAGCCCAGGCTTGTACTCATGGTAGATGCAGGGTTGTAAGAGATGGAGAAGATGCTCCAAAGCCTCTTGAAGCATAGCCTGGAAACTGTATACCATCACTTATGCTGTCTACTGTTGTTCAAGCCACAAGGCCAGCCCAGATTCAAAGAATGGGGGCATTGACTCCACCTATTAATGGATATTTCTGCCACATTGTAAGGGCCCAATTCAATAATCAATGTACTTTATATACAAGTGACTTGGAATTTTGAAGTAAGTGTGTATAAAAAGAGAATTCAGAAGGAAATACATCAAAATATTAAATTATAATCTCTCCAGATGAACTGAAATCCTTTTTACATTTTTGTATTTTCAGTTCTTCTCAAATAAACAGGTATTACTTGTATAAGTTAAACAATAGTTGTAAAAATTTTTTATTGGAGTATAGTTGATTTATAATGTGTTAGTTTCAGGTGTACAGCAAAGTGATTCAGTTATACACACACACATATGTATTCTTTTTCAGTTTCTTGTCCATTATAGGTTATTATAAGACATTGAATATAGTTCCCTGTGCTGTACAGTAGATCCTTGTTTTTTTAATCTATTTTAAATATAGTAGTGTGTACCTGTTTTAAAACTGTGTTAGGAGCATAAAAGACAGAGTGGTTACTTCTGTCTCTGAGGAAGGTACTAACATTTCTTCCCAAATAGCAAGAACTGTAAATAGTAGCCCTCTGGGGGGTAAACTTGTTCAGAATTTTTTGGTGTAAAGTGTTAAATGCACTATTTTTGGATGGGAACCTCTGCTTTTAAACCAAACCTTAAGAGTTTTTGTACTTATTTTTCACAATAGCTGTCAAGAAGCAAGAATGTAGAAGGGGAGGCATTTTCCTCTTAGCTCTTAAGTTTGGGAGACTGGAGTCATGTGGGAGAAGGAGCTCTGTGCTGCGGACTGTTCTGTTTGACTGTTGTTGCTGGATGGCTGGACGGGTGGGTCCGTGGTTAAGGCAATAGCTAAGAAAACCACTTTTCTTTCTCAGTGCTTTCTGGAAAATCTCAAATGTGTTCTTCACAAAAACAAAAGTAGGGAAGTACAACAGGAGAACCCCTTTATTAAGGAGATTTCAGTTATAGCCATTATTCCCTTTAATTTTTTTTGAAAGAGCTTTATTGAGATTTAATTCACACATGATGCGGTTCGCCCATTTAAAGTGTAGAATTCAGTGGTTTCTAGTACAGGCACAGAATTGTGCAACCATCAATTTTAGAACGTTTTCGTCACCCCAAGAAGAAATTCTGTATCCATTAAGCAGTCACTCCCCAGGAGTGGTTACCCCAAGCCCCTGGCAACCACTAATCTGTTTTCTCTTTCTGTCTCTTTGGATTTACCTATTCTGGGCATTTCATATAAATACAATCATACAATATGTAGCATTTCATCTCTGGCTTCCTTTATTCAATACTTAGCATAATTTTTTCAAGGTTCACCCATGTTGTAGCACGTATCAGGACTTCATTTCGTTTTGTTGCTGAATAATATTCCATTGTACGGATAGAGCACGTCTTGTTTATCCATTCTTCAGTTGATGGACATTTGAGTTGTTTCCACCTTTTGGCTATTATGAATAATGATGCAATGGATTCTCTTTATAAGTCTTTGTGTGTGGATATATCTAGAAGTGGCATTTCTGGGTACACTAAGGTTTTAAAAAATTCACTGCTTAGGCTCAGTTAGAAAATATGACAGTGGATATTGCTGGAAGTGTAGTTTTTTTGCCTAACCAAGGTGTGACTCTATGGCATGTTATGTGTAAACATCTGAGGAGTGTTTCCAAAAAGCAACTCTACAGATGCTTTTGAGCAACAGGACCAAAGTTGGAATAGGTGCTCATCGTCTTTAGGTGAGTATCTGAAGCGATTGTGCAAATCCTGCCACTTGTTTCTAAGATGTACTACATACATAAGAAACGAAATCTTATATTTAATATCGAATGTATGGTATATTGCATATACTTGTTATTATCATGCATACGTGATGAATTAGAAAAGATGAAATGGCTCTGTGCCCATGGACTGAAAATGAGTAAAAGAAAGGGTAAAGTTATAAACCATCCATTGGCCTGTCAAGGAATGTAGGAAAGATTTGGATGTTTGTTTTTTTTTAAAATGGTATTTTTCTATAGGGAGAAAAGCATAATGAAAAAAAAAAAGATGAGAAAGCAAGTGATGTTGTCAAGCTTTTGCCAGAATGATGTGCTTGATAATTACCTGCAGCTGAGCAGAAACCACGTGGGCATGCTTAGAATCTGCTTCAGCAGTTTCTAGGCTTTCTCCCTGTGGGCTGTTAAAATTCTTTAGCCTAAGAGCATTTATTTGAACAAGGAGAATATTGCCCTATTCTGACTATGGAATCTATTCAAGCATGCAGAATGCATGTTTTGCTGAAATGCTCCAAAGACAGGTCATGGAAATATTTATATTGTACACATCAGTTTATTCACATAATTTAAATGCGTGCTTTTGTCATTTGTGTTTCTCTCTGAAGTTTTTCAATGTCTCTAAGGCCAAATTTATTGCATCATCCGCTACTTTACTAAAATGTCACATGTGGTGTGACCTTCCTCAGGCTGAAAGCGACCATTCAGCATATCAGAACTAAAAGGTTCTCCTCCTTCTTAAATGCCGAGGCTTTGAGCTACTTGCTGCAATTGTCGGTGTGTCAAATCCCAGGCTATGCGCTGCTGTTGCCAAAGAATAAGATAAACGGCTTTGGAAGTTTTCTCCCATCTGGGCAATCTTCTCAGAGCCATAAATGTCCCCTTCTTCCATGCACAGGAATAGGTTTTACTCTCCCCTCTCCCTAATACTTCCTGTGAGTATAGTTTCAGCAAGTCCTTGCCGTGGCTGTTAATTCAGGGGCGCTGCCAATTTGAAGCATGTGGTAAATGTGAAAACAAGGGGCCACTTTTGGCCTATCCTTTCCTAGGCATAATGCGATTGTTATGCCTTGATCCTTTGTGAAATCAGATAATTAGGGGACTGATTATCCCAAGGACAGGTTTTTTCCCTATACTTTCTTCCACTTACCAGCCAAGAAAAGAACTGATCCATCAGTCCATCTACCAGCAAATATTTGTCAAACGTCCATGCCTCTGTCGCTGTCCAAAATCCTGTGATGTAAAAAAAACTGCCTCAGCCTTCATACAGCTTACTGTTCTAGTTGGATAGGACACTGCGGGGTGGGGGTCGGGTACCTTGAACTGGCTGTAGAAGAACATAGACTGTCAATATGTGGTGTAGAGATTCTTCCAGGCATCTGAGGTTGGGGAAGAAGTATGAATAGCTCAGAGAGAGAGAAGCAGTCTAAACAACAGCTCCAAGGAAGAAGCAGTCAGTGCATGTGTGAGATTATGATTGGAGTCTCAGTTATAGGATAAAGCGGGAAAGAAAGCTAGTTTTTAAGCACCCAAGCAAACCTTTTATTTTCGTGATGTTTCCTTGTTTGTCCCATCACATGCTTTGTAATAGAAAGTCCTTTAAGGCAAGGACAGCACTGTTCTTCACCATGTTTGCATTTATGTGTTCAATTTTAAAAACACCATGAAGCAAACAAAAGCAGAGTTGGGATAAACACCCAATTCCAGTGTAGAAGAAGCTTCCTTCTTCGATTCAATGAAAAGATAAGTCTTTTTAGGTTTTTGTTATGTTCAGATGGGAAGCAAAATGTAGACACAAACCTAGAAGATAATGCAGATGACAGGTTTATGTTTTCTTGAGCAGTGGATGTGGAATCAACAACTTTAGCCTGATGAGAGAGCAGTGAGGATGGATTAGAGTGGAATATGGACGTTCACTTTCCCAGGGCATTGCTCTTGTCTCTTTTACATTTTATTGGATTTTAAAATTATGGGTTCAGAAGCTTATCAAAAATATTACTGTAAGAGAACACATTGAATAAAATAGTGGTGACAGGATTCATTCCTCTGTTAATATCAGCAGTCATCCAAACGTGTATTTGTTTCTAGCATAAAATCGTAGCTGTAGGGATGACCTTCTTGCTTATTAAAAATCACTTAAAATTTTAATGTAAATTGGTTTAAACTTAAAAGGAGGTTTTAAAAATGTTAATTATGGTTCACATCTACTTTTTTTTTTTTTTTTTTTTTGCGGTACGCGGGCCTCTCACTGCTGTGGCCTCTCCCGTCGCGGAGCACAGGCTCCGGACGCGCAGGCCCAGCGGCCACAGCCCACGGGCCTAGCCCACGGGCCCAGCTGCTCTGTGGCACGTGGGATCCTCCCGAACCGGGGCACAAACCCACGTCCCCTGCATCGGCAGGCGGACTCCCAACCGCTGCGCCACCAGGGAAGCCCCACATCTACTTTTAAAACTCAGTGGTATTTGGGAGTTGGTGGTGCAGCAGGTTGGTGGTGATCTCTCTCAGTATCTCCTCCCTCCCTTTTCTCTCTCTTGCTCTTGCGCTTACACACACACACTCTAAAATATATGACAAAAATAAAATCCTGTGAAAATTTATTTCTAAGCCACAGTATCATACAGTTGTCTAATTCAGAAGGAGTATCTTAAAAATAATTTATATTATTTTTATAATCTGTACCAATGTCCCTTTTTTGTTTCAGTCTTATGTTTCTGCTCCCTTCCACTCCTGCTGCCTTGTCAGTCTTTTACCCTTTCACATTTCTTAGACTCTGGGTTCCCATTCCTGATTTTTGGCAGTCAGAAATCCCTTCAGATGAGACTTTCAATTCATGCTTCCTGAAACCTCTAATTTTCAGAATAGCTAAATTATCAACTTTCCCATTTACAAGTGTGGCATTCCTCTGCAGCCTAACATTTGTCTAAAAATAGTGTTTGTTATCCATTAGATCGTATTCATTCTAGTGTACCAAATTAGTGCTTTAACCTTTCTTTCATAGTAGCTAATAACATTTTCAATTTTAAAATATAAGTCTTTTAGTTAGTCTGGGGCTACGTATGATTTTTCTTTCACCTGTTGAAAATGAATATTTTCTTCTTTTGGGTTGGGAATTGAAACTTGAATTTAATATCAGGGGAGTAGTAATTTGGCCCTATTTTCTCTGTCTGCCAGCTGACTCGTTCACTGGACAGATACCAGGAAGAGTTACTGTTACAACTGAAAACAAGTGGAGATTTTAATGGAGGGTACAGAATGAATTTTAGATGACAATAATCACTAAAAATATCTAAACAGTTCAGTCAAATGAGTTGTGTGGTCGTAGATAACTCATTTAATGCCTGAAATTTGGTTATTTGCACACAGAGCCAGAACATTATTTCAAGCTTCAGTTTTTAACGTAAGCCAACTTGCCAACGACTTGCAGAGATTTAGTTCTGGCAGATTTGCCTCAGACCACTTAGTTTGCATTGCTTCTGTCTGTAGTTTCCAGTGTTATGCTTGCACTTTTTTCACTTTACCATATTCCTTAATCCAACTGTAAACATTATTCAGGATTTATTTTGTGTTGGAGTAGATAGTCTTAGCTACCAATTGCCTAAAACAGGCTCTCCTTCCCACTTTTTGTTTTTTCTCATTGTACTTATTTGTATTTTGCTTTCAATAGCTGAGAAACTTGGTGCTAATAACTGTCCCTATCTGCCTAATGCTCTGGTGTGCTTCCTTATGGGAATTAAGAATAGGTTTTTTCCTGATTTCGTTGAAAATTGTTGTTCTTATAGCTCTGGCCATATCGTTTTGATAGGAAAACAACCTTATTTGTATTATTGAACATTGTCATGTTTCTTTCTCTGTAAGGAGAAATTAATCACTATTTATTACCTGAACATTGATGAAACTACTCAAAAAGTAACTTCAGATAGTCTCAAAAGAATCATTTTAATTTAAGCCACCCAGCCGCTGGTAACTAGGAAGATTAAAAAATGCCAATAAAAGCATTATCAAAATTTGCATTTATTATAGCTAATACTTCATAGGAAAGGGTAAAAGCAATTATAGAAAAATTTAATTAGGTTTGGGAAGAACTTGGGAAACAGAAACATATTTAAACTCAGTGAAGTGATTTTTGAGCCTTTCACACTGAGACATTTGAGTTAAAAATCTGCTTATTATCAAGAGTTAGTTTTGTCTTTTTTCTCTATTAGTGTAATAGGCTTTTCTCTTGAATAGGAGTTCAAATAATTAGCCTAATGATTTTTTTTTTTTTTTTTTTGGTGGTACGCGGGCCTCTCACTGTTGCGGCCTCTCCCGCTGCGGAGCACAGGCTCCGGATGCGCAGGCTCAGCGGCCATGGCTCACGGGCCCAGCTGCTCCGCAGCATGTGGGATCTTCCCGGACCGGGGCACGAACCCGTGTCCCCTGCATCGGCAGGCGGACTCTCAACCACTGCACCACCAGGGAAGCCCTAGCCTAGTGACTTTTGCTTCCATACATTATTAGAGGAATAATCCAGATGGAATGAAAGTGAAAGCAAAATTTAGAATAATTTTTTTAGGTCAGAATTGTTAAAATTAATTTTTGTGACCCCAGCAGAATCTTGGATGATGGCAGGATTTCGCATCAAATATTATCATTGTTGCTTTTTGTCATATTTTAATGGAACTGCCTGCCCTAAACATTAACTTGACTGTTTCAACTCTTACATTTGAGGTGTGCTGCCAGCACAATCAGACCATGATAAAACCCGTGATGTACTGAGTAATGAATGCTATGCAATAAGGCCTTTTTTTTTTTTTTTTTTGCTGTACGCGGGCCTCTCACTGTTGCGGCCCCTCCCGCTGCGGAGCACAGGCTCCATACGTGCAGGCTCAGCGGCCACGGCTCACGGGCCCAGCCGCTCCGCGGCATGTAGGGATCCTCCCAGACCGGGGCACGAACCCGTGTCACCTGCATCGGCAGGCGGACTCGCAACCACTGCGCCACCAGGGAAGCCCAATAAGGACTTTTTAAAAGTGACTTTTCTTTAGAAAAATCTCTATCTTGCTAACTGTTGATTGCATATTGGTTAATTCTTTTTTTCTCTTCGGTCAAATTTTTCTGCTTAAATTTACAGCTTATAAGTTTATTAATAAGGCATTACCTTGAAGCCACATTTTTTGTTAGAGAGTAGTTCAATTTCGGTATTATAGAGCCTTTTAATTTCACTTTGCATAAAGGGAAATTATGCAGATATTTTTATCAAATTGATCATGGCTTAAAATATTCTGTAACATATTTGGCTGACGAAAGTTATTGTTAAATTTTGCCTGACCAAAATTTGGATTTCATATTCCATGGTTACTCGTGAACTCTCTGTAACAAGCTGTGATTTTCTTGTGATGGTGCAAGAATGCTGAATGATTGTGGCTTTTATCTGGTGCCAGCCATTCATATGATTTAGTACTTCCAATTTCACATTGTGTGGAGAAATGATGATGCCCAACTGGGGTTTGGTTTGACGAGTATGTAGATGCCAGCCCCTTCCTCAAATCTCAGTTGATTTCAGACCAGCAAGTCATTTAATTCTGTGAGCCTTAAACTCTAGTTCTAAGGAGAAACCTGGGGAAAAAAACCTTATCTCAATCCCTGTCCTGGAGAATCCTGGAAAATCCACATAAGCTTCTTCCCTAAGCCATTGGGGACCTTTGTTCACTCTACAAATTCTAGATATGCCTGTTGCCATGAAGCTTTAGGAATTTTGCTGATATCTCCTCTAGTATCCTGATAGCTGTACAGAAGGAAAAAAAAAAAGGCGCTCTCATTTACAGTCCATTCCTGTAATTGGCTCTCATTCTGCACTGACAGAAAAAAGTTAAAGCAAATTACCCTTTTATAAATTCACATTGAATAAATGAACAAATAATCTGAATGAACAAATGTTCTCTTGCTGGTGCTGGTAAAAATTATTTTCTGTTGAGCTGATTGACTCAATTTAGTGAACATGAATGCCCTCTACTTAGGGTATTTTTGCTTAGAGTGTTCATATAATTTATCGTTAAAATGGGGACACTTTGGAATGTGAAAAGGGGCACTGTTAATAATTACACCAGAGTAACAAGCATAACATAAAATTGTACTGGTCACACCTCACCTGGAATGTCTTGTTCTTCTCCCTTCCATGTGCATTCAAGTACTACCCACTTTGGAAGGCCCAGATCAACTCTCTTCCAAGAAGGATCTTTGTAGTACTTTGGCCTTCCTTTATCTGAATTATTGAGACATCAGTGGTGCAAGCATGTCAGAAATTAGACTGTTTTATGTATCTCAAGAAAAGAATTACATGCTGTTATTTGATGTGTATTTATTTGCTCTCTTACCATTTAGAATGTAACCTTCTTGAGCACAAAGACTGTCTCCTTGAAGCACTGATGACATTGCAGTGCCCAAAGTGAGGGGAGAGGAAATTCTTGTTGAGTAGTTGACTGTAAATTACGCTATGGTAAATATCCTCATATATCCATCTTTGGGACCACATCTTATTATTTCACTAAGAAGCATTGCTAAAAGAGGAATCAGTGATTCAAAGGGTATGAATAACGTTAAGGATTTAGGAATATTGCAGAATTACTTTCTGGAAAGGTTAGGCCATTAAAACATGCCTCTGAGTATTTCACTTGGCAACACCAAAGAGTTCTAAAAAATTAGCCAACCTGAGAAATAGTATCACTTTGTTATTTTAATTTTTATTTATCTCTTTATATTTTCACATGACTGTTAGTTGGTTAAAGCTTACTCAACATTTACATAAAAATAATTGGCTGTGTATATAGCTTAAGCCACCAGATGTACAAATACATCTATAAATATGCGGAAGTTTGTCAGTGTACATTTATAAAGTGTTCCTTGTGTGCTTTATGAATATTAACTTATTTGATCCTCATGACAACTCCAAGTCAGGCACCACTAGAATCCTCATGTTATTGAAAATAGGCCATGAGCAACTTGCTGAGGGCAGCACAGCTAGAGAAAGCTTGTTTTTTTTTTTTTTTTGTGGTACGCGGGCCTCTCACCGTTGCGGCCTCTCCCGTTGCAGAGCACAGGCTCCGGACGCGCAGGCTCAGCGGCCATGGCCCACGGGCCCAGCCGCTCCGCGGCATGTGGGATCTTCCCGGACTGGGGCACGAACCCGTGTCCCCTGCATCGGCAGGCAGACTCTCAACCACTGCGCCACCAGGGAAGCCCGAGAAAGCATGTTTTAAACTCTGCCTAGCAATGCAATTGTCTTAGCTCGGGCTCCTACAACAAAATACCATAGACTAGGTAGCTGAACAATAGACACTTAGTTCTCACAGTTCTGGAGGCCGGGAAGTCCAAGATCAAGGTGCAGGCAGATTTGGTTCCTGGTGAGAACTGTCTTCTTGGCTTGCAGATGGCTGCCTTCTCCCTATGTCTTCATGTGGTAGAGAAAGAAAGCTCTGGTCTTTTCCTGTTTTTATAAGGATACTATTACCATTATGGGGGCCCCACCCTTATCACCTCATCTAAAGCTAATTACCTCCCTAAGGCCCCACTTATAAATACCATCACACTGGGGGTTATGGCTTCACCATATCAATTTTTTGGGGGGGGGGACACAAACATTAAGTCCATAGCAACAATATATCAAGGGAATGAATTGTATCCACGTAAATACTGCTTCCATGTATTTGTGAAGACTGGAAGAGTTTTTAATTTGACAGTTGAGCTGCAGTTCCTGCTGAGTCTTAATGTACCAAACAGAAGTGGAGAAATTGTATTTAATTCTTTACACTGTGATCATTTATGCAGAATCTGTGCGAGTTAGATTTAGGTCAATTAAAAACACAATTTTCTAAGGGAAAATAAAGAAGAAGATAAATAATTCCAAGTCTCTAACTTAGAGGGTTATTGGTCAAATCAAATCAGAGCTTTGCAAATGATAATAGTTAACCTGTGATTGGGGCATTTCAGTTCTCTGCCCCCAAAGGCAGGTTGTAATAAGTCACAGAAATAATAATCCCGAAGGTTTTCTAAAAGCAGGATAGAAAATTGCTATGTATTATATTAGGAAATGAAATATGCCTTTCCAATTGTTATCACCCTAAAACACACTTCAACAATCAATTAAGCAAAACCAGAAGAAAATTGTTTTCTCTTACTTTTATTTTCTTAACTTGTTGTCTTTGCTAGAAAACATAGATGGTAGCTAATGTGTCCAGCAGCAAATGTCTGCATGTTTTAAGTATTCCCAAACTTCACTAATTGAGTAGCTTGAAAATAGTGCTTCATTTCTAGTTAAATATTAATTATTTTAACCTTTAACATTGGATCATCAGGAGAATATCAACCTCATATTTAAAGTAAATACTCCTGATTCATTAGAGGACTCCAGTCAGGTATTAAAGTAACTGCTTGCTCTAGACCAGTAGTCAGTAAACTATGGTCCCTGGGCCAGATTCATCCTTTCATGCAATTTTTTTTCACAACCCAGAAGAATATTTTGTGACACATGAAAATTACATGAAATTCAAATTTCAGTGTCCATAAATAAAGTTTTATTGGAACAGACACACCCATTTATTTATGCATTGTCTCTGGGTGCTTTTGTGCTATAACACCAGAATCGAGTAGTTGTGACAGAGACTGTACGGCCCTGAAAGCCTAAAATAGTTACTATTTGATCATTTACAGAAAATGTTTGCTGACTCCTGCTCTAGACTTTTGTGCCTCCGTTTGTCCATACTTTGTGATCCTTTAAAACAGCACTAGAACACACACAACATGGAGCATCATGCAATGTGAAAGTAAAATTCATTAATTCATTTTACCGTTTTAGGGAAGAGATGATTACAGTTTATCTTGATGAGCATTTTCCTTAGCAACATAATGCTACAACACAGACACAGCAGAAGATCTTTTATCTATGCATCTTTAAAGTGATCATAGATTTCCAGGGGCCAGAATTATCTGAAGTGTTATCTCTGTTCCCTGTGTGTGAGTAACATGTCCTTTAGCACAGAGGTCGACATCAACTCTCTTCAATTTATCTGTTTCCAGCATTTTAAAAACACAGTACCAATGAGCTCTTTCATTGTTATTTCATTTAATCCTCTCAACAACCCAAATAACTTTTTCTTATCAATTTTAGTGATGAGGAAATGGGCCCCAAAAGGTGATGTTATTTGTTTAAGATTGCATAGCTAATCAGAGGTCACTCCAGGATCTGCACCTTAATTCACCTAGTATCAAAGCTTTGCCCAGAGTATTTTGTCTTATTGCGAAAGGAAGAATGTCATTAATATGGGCCAGAAATCTTTCCCCAACTCATTTTTTCTACCCCTAACTCTTCCTCACCTATCCAAATAGAGAACAATATCTATGCATTCATCCATCTTTCCATCCATCCATCCATCCATCCTCCTCTCATTCACCATTAATTCAAACATCAAATGTTTATTGAGTACCTAGTCCATGCCAACCATCATACTAACTGCACGAGGCTTTAGGCATACAGTTATGAACGGAAGAGACATGGTCCCTGTCCTCATAGAGGTTACAGTCCTTTCTTACCTACCAGAACCACATGGAGGATGAGTTTTATTTGCCCACAGACCTCTAGGGCCCAGGCACCTCCATCACATGTGGACTTGGATGTGTGCATAGTTCACAGTCTGCGCTTTCAGAAGTCACTTGAATTGGACTTCTTGGATATTTTGGTTTTACAAATAGTCTGAATAGTGGAATGAAGATGTTATAATTTAATTTTTAATTAGAGGATGAAAAATATACCAGACATCAGCTTTTTTTTAAAAAACTAAGTGTAACACTTTACATAAATATTTCCCTCAGAGCTACCAAACACGTGCCAAATTCTACTACCCACCACATATATATTTGCTTATCCATTTTTCTTGAGCCTATCCCAAAATATGTTCACCTGTTACTTGTTTTGAGAGAACAGAAACTTGCAGGGGGTAAATAAAAGACTTGACCTCTAGGCTGAACAGACATACACACTGGTTGCGGGAGCCTCAGATTCTTTTCAAAGAACTTTGCTGGTAAAACTTGGAAATGCCGTGTGGCTGCTGGGAGCAGTTTTGTTTTGGTAGTAGTTGCTGGTTAGGCTCTGTAAATTTTCCTTTCAGACGTCTGGCTGGTTCTCAGAAACTGCCTTTAAGAATTGTATTTTGTAAGTTAAGAGCAGAAGCTATTATTAGCTGTGTGTTTGTGGTTGAAACATGAGGTCAGATTTGGCAGGGAACACTTAAGGGTGTGCGAAGGGGAACCTCAACCCAGCATCCTGCTGCCACTCGGTGCCTTGGGGAGTAGCTTATTCCTGGGCACAGAAAGAATGACTTTGCCTTCCAATTTGTGGGAGTATGTGCTTTAATAATGAAATGCTGCCTTTGGGAGTTAGGAGTGACTTGTAGCAATTTTTTCCCAGAATTCAATGTCCTAAAGAGGATATATATACATATACACACACACACACATATATATATACACATACACACACAAACACACACACACACACACATATATATATATATATATATATGTATTCATAAATGCCTTATTAGTTCAGTGACCATGTTGGTCTTATTCATTATTGTACCCCCAGCTCCAAGTTCAGTGCTTGGCATAAATAATAAATATTTGTTGAATGAATGAATTTAAAATGACAATAAAGAGAAGATTTAGAAAGATTAAGGACATATGCTAACTGGAAGAACAGAAGTTTGTAGTCAGAGAACATTTGTAGGTTAAGCGCTCCGAAAAGATGGCAAATACCCAAGGTGAGGTGACCTTGGAGTAAATACAGAGTTTTCTGGACCAGAGGAAATTGAGGAACTATGAGGTTATGGGCTGCACTGATGCTGAAATCATTAAAGGTAATGGCACAGAAGAAGGAGGTGGAGATAGACGAAAGTAGGCAAGTTCCCTCCTTTCCTAGCTCTCTTGGGATGAATCGACTAATTTTGTATAGAAGTGTAAAAATATAAGACCTGCAAGACCTGCTCTCCAACTTGTACACACACACTGTAGTGTCTGAAACATCTGAAATGATCACATGACGATAATAATAAACACTCATTGTAGGCAAATGACCAAAATTAGCCATGGTTGGGAGCTATGGAATGATTAGTACACATAATTATTTTCTGCTGATAGCAAAACAAAATATTTATACACATCTGAAATATTTAAACAGGGAAAAAACAATTCTAGTTTTACCAAACTATCTTTATATCCATCTTGTTAAAAAGCCTCCATATTAGGGAAGAGGAGTTCATCTGTTCATTGCCTGCTTGCTTTGATGTAGCATACGTTGTTGGCATTTTCAGGGGAGTTTTGGAGGAAATGGTTACCATTATTCCAGTTCACAGTGGTACCTAAAATTGCGTATGGTTAGAATTTCTTTATGCTCTCATAATCAGCTTGCTGCAGAGTAGTAGTCTTGCTGCTGTTTGCACAGATGCAGAATATACAAAGAATATCGCTATTTTAAAAGGAAGGTTTTGTAAAAAGACTCGTAAGGCTTTCAATAAGAAATCCTTTAAATCCTCAATAGTAGACAATAATGCAATTCTATTTTTACAGATTTACTTATATCTTTACTAACTCAGAAGATGATGTCAGGGGACAGTTGCTTTTCCATTTTAACAGTAGTATAACTTTCGCTCTAGATTTCAAATAATTGTCTGTGAAATAATTTTGTGATTTCTATTTCAGAAGCTTAGCCAAGACAGCAAAATCATAATATTTTCCCCTATGTCAAACATTTTAGGTGACAGTCGGATCCATCTAGTACATTTTGTTTTCCTCTGAAATCTCAAATATTACACGAGCCAGTCCTTTCAAAAGTTGTGGCTTAATAAACAATTGGATAGCGAAGTGATCTATTGCAGAGAAAATGGCTCATCTTTGTTTCATTTTTTTCCTCAAATTTACAGTGACATTCAGTACACTTTTATATCACGTTGTTAATGAAAGTTTACCTATGGGTCTAAAAATAGAAACAAAAGACAGTGAGTTGACTGGAAAAGTAATCTTTAGAATTTGAATTTTGTGGAACTAGTAGCTTTGTTCTAAATGGATGGAGTGACAGTGGTGATCTGACATTTTGTCCTAGGTTTTGTTTTTTTAATGCTTACCAGATTAAAAAGGTCTCTTTTAATTCTTGTTTGCTAAGAGTTTTTAAAATAATGGATGAGTGATGAATTTTATGGATTTTTTCCTGAATACAGTGAGATGCAGATATTTAATATATCTGCATCTCATTATATTAATATATCATCTTTAATATATTAATATGGTATATTATATTTTTAGCTTTTTAAAAATTTTGAACCATCCTTGCATTATGGGTATACATGCCAGATTTTTAAAATTCTGCTATATTTTCTTTCAGACTTTGGCATCTATGTTCATTGTCAGGTAGGTCTACAGTTTTGATTTTTCATACAGTCCCTATCAAATTGGTATAAAAAAAATTCTAGCTTCATTCAGAGAATTGGGTAATTTTTCCCATTTTCTGAAGTTGTTTGAACAAACTACAAAACCATCTGGGCCTGATTGTCATTTTCAAGGGCACACTTCTAATTGCCAATTAAATTATTTTAACAGTTATTTATTTGTTCTGATTCTTGTTTCTTCTTGAGCAATTTTCATAATTTATACATTTCTTTAAAATTATCCATTTTACCCACATTTAAAAATTTCTTTCATGATGTTTATGTTATTCTTTCATGATTTAAAAGCTTTACTGTATTTAATTATTGTTTGTATTATTAATTTTATTATATTATTATTAACATTTGTATTATTAATATTGTATATATGTGTGTTTTCTCTTAGTATATCTTAAGATTTTCCATTTTATTTGTTTGTTTTTTAGTAAGAAACGAACTTTTGGTTTTACATATCTTTCATTATATCTTGTTTTCTATTTCATCAATTTCTACTTTTCTCTTATAGTCTATTTTTTCCTGTAATTTTCTTTTATTTATTCTTGAAAGTGTACTGAGAATATATCATGGGTCAGGCACCATTGATATATCTGGCATACAATTAGTACAAAACTTTAGGAGTTATTGGAAATTGTGTAGTTCCAGGTTTAATGACTCCTCTGCAATTTTGTCAACAAATGTCAAAGGTAGCATAGAACATGTTTCTGTGGCTTATAAATACTAAGATTTTATCTGGACTTTTGATAAATTCTGTGTTTTGGTTCCATTGTCTACATTGAATATCTACTTTGAAAAACTTGGCAGAGAGCCATGGAGAAAATGTCAAATATTTTCTTGGAACAGTTAAAACTTTAATTCATAATATATTACAAGGCTAAGGTTTTACACTTGTGGCTGCTATATAATTTTTGGTAAATAATAGAGCAAAAAGATACCTTAATGATCTTTTAGATTAACAGCTCCTTTGGTCAAGGGTCAAGGATGTTGATGTCCCTCAATCCCTTATTTTGTAGATTAAGCAGTTGAAGTGCTCTTGGTTTTGTGACAGAGCAGCGTCCAGGATACAACAGTTCTCCCCATTCCCAATTTTTTGATGGTTCTATTTCCTTTACCTTCTCCCCCCAACCCTGATGTTTGGTAACTATGTTTTTGAAGAGTGTTTTTGTTTCTTTGGTACATTGTGTCTATATATAATTGATTTATTCTGGTCATTTAAAATTTCTATAAGCATGTTCTTGCCAAAAACTTTTTTGGTCTCTGTACTTGAGAATAGAATTTTCTCCTTTAGTGAAATTAAAAGCAGTATATTAAAGTAGAGAGTGTGAGATGAAATATTAAGATTACTGAACTCAAGGGCATTTGGCATTTTTGAAAGTGCTACAGTTTAACCACCACAGCAATGTTACTTGTTTTTCATTGACAAGAAACACAAATGCTTTGTTTCCTTTGCCCCATGCCTTTCCTCTGAATTCACATTTCTTCTTGCTGGAAGAAATCCTTTATTAATTCTTATTAGTGACTGCCTGTGAGTGTTAAACACTCCAAAAGTTTTATGTTTTATAATATAGTTATTCTGGCTTCAATGTGTCATGGTAGTTTATCTGGGAATAAAATTCTATATTAATAATTATCTTTCCTCATCACTTTAAAGGTGTTGTTCCAGGGTCTTCTACTAACTTTTGTTGCTGATAAGAAATCTGCTCTGAGTCTGATAGTCACTTCTTTTTAGGTTAAGCTACCATTTGTCTCTACTGGCTTTTGAAAGTCATGTTTTTCAGTTTTACTAAAATATGTCCAGGTGTGGGATTTATTTGTATTTATGCTGCTGAATACTTACAGAGTGCTTTCAGCTGAGGATTTTCATTTTTCTTTGAAAATGGAAAGAAAACTTTTGCATATTTATGTACAAATGCTGCTCTTTAGTTGATCCAGCCTTCTTTTTGGAATCTCTAATAAGAGGTTCTAAATCTCTAATAAGCCTCGGAAGTTGGAGACTCTCAAACCATCTGCCCTGATTCTTAAATGGTCTTTCACAAGTTTTAATGTTTTTTTCTCCTTCTTCTGGCTTCTGGGCAAATTACTTGCTAGCAAAATATACTTTACTAATTTACTTTCCAGCTATTTCAGGTCTAAAGATTATCCCATCCTTTGAATTTTTAATTTTAAAAACTATATATTTTTCAGATTTTTAGTTGATTTCTTTTTGTATTTACCTGTTCTTCCTCCCTTCTGCCTGATTATATGTCATAATTTCTTCTATTTTTGCAGATGTGATTTCATCTATTATTTTCCTGAACATTTAAAACTTACTTCTTTTAAAGTATTTGTCAAGCTATTTTATAAAATTAATTTCATCAGAGCGAACTCATATTCTGAATATTTATATTATTGGCTGTCTTTTTCAGTGTTATATTTCTTCACGTGTTTCATAATTTTGGTTCATAGGCTAATTTTGAGTGGAATTTTTTGTTTGTGTTTTTCTGGCTCTCTCTTGCTCATTTGTTCTTGTACTTTCATTCTCTTTACTCTGTCTCTCTCTGTTTTTTATGGGCATCTCTTTGTGTCTGGCATTTTTCAGTTGACTTCTACCTGGTCCCCCAGAACAGAACTACATTTAGTATGATGGTTTGAAACTCCTGTCCCGTAATGAAATTAGAAATAATGCAGAGCCAGTCTCCAAGCCAGTAGCAGCTTGGTTCAGATCTTGATCTAGGCAGACTGTGTTGATGCCACCTGCTTCCACTGGTTTTCAGCTTGATATAACCAAGGATTTCTCAGTAGGAAAACTTTTGACATTTTGGTCCAGATGCTTATTTGTTGTGGGGGACTGTCTTGTGCATTGTAGGATGTTTAGCAGCATCCTTGGCCTCTACCCACTAGATACTCATTAGAAGCACTTCTTTCTCTCTAGTTAGGACAACCAAAAATGTTTCCAGACATTGACAAATGTTCTTTGGGGAACAAAGTAATATCCTCCTCCTTGATAACCAGTGGTGTAACCTGTAAATCCTGGAATCAATTGGCAATAATTGATTTAGCTTCCTTTAACAAGCAGAGTGTTCCAAATCCTGTCCAGCTTTACACCTAGAGCCCAGGTTCAGTGCTTAAGGGCCCAGCATCCAGTAGGCTGTGACTTCACACTCACGGCTACTGGTTCCTGAGGATGTATATCTTAGTTTGTATTTTGCTGTTGTCTTTTGGTGTTTTTCTTTTATATTTCACTTATCATAACTACATGTATGGAACAGAGGGGACACATTACAGCATAAACTTAAAACTCTTTCTTACCCAGAAGTCATAGAAGAAGGTTTTACAAAAAATGTCTGAGATTTTATGCATTGAGTTTTTTTTCTTGCTAGTTTAATTCCTTTAGATGCTTTTTTAAAATTACCTTCCTGCCCCAGCAATGATTTTATTTTGTCCTTTTTTTGTGTGTGTGTGTTTACAACAAAAGCTACTATAAACCTGCTTTATTTTTAGCCAAATCCTGTATTTGGAGTATTGCTCAGATTAACTGAAACCTCTAGACATTTTTTTAATGACTTGTACGACATCTCTCTATGACTTTATGTGTTATCTCTTTGGGACCGAGCATAGGCATTGCATGTTGCAAATCAAGAAAATGAGGAGATTGTCCTACAAAGTAAGGAGTAGAGTAAAGGAAAGTGCTGCCTGTAGTTATAATGCAGAAGTACATTGAAGACTGTCAGGGAGAAGACGGCAGCGGGAGATTTAGACCTTGCTGGAAAATCTTCAGGAATGAAGGAAAATGTAGCCAAGTTGGAACCTACTCAGGCGCTGTCCCTCTATGTTAAAGTTAGTTAAGTCAATTCCAGCACCTATTTATAGTTATGCCTTGGTTTTGATGTTGGACAGGGATAGGAGGGTGGCGGGGGGGACTTCTAGGAGGAAGTGGGGAGGCAAAGCCGCCGAAGCTGATATGCTGATCTGTTGTTTGGACCCTACCCTTCATCGCACACAGATTTCTAGCCAAACATAATGAAAATTATTTTTATTAGAGGGCAGTAATCCATGTCAACGTTTTCACTGCAAGCCAAGTGAAGACATCGATCCCTAAAGACTGAATAGACTATAGGGCAAATCTTGCTGCTCTTTTTCATTGAGTCACCAGACATACGTTGTCATGGATACAACCTAAGGTTTAAATGTCTTTATAAATTATGCTTTTATATGTTAGCAAAATGAAGTTAATAAGACAATCCTGCATTGCTGTTAAGGCATAGATTGTTTTTGAGCTGTAAAGAGCCTTAGAGACACATAACTGATCCAACATTTCAATATTGTAGAGGAGAAAACCAAGATTTGAGAGCCCAAGGAACTTTCTTAAAGCTGCATAGTATCTTGGTTCCGGAACAGGGACTAGATCCTTTGTATTCCCCCTAATCCAGAGCTCTTGCTACTTCTGCCCAAAAGAGAAGCAATTTTAATTTTGGTCACTAGCCATAAATACTTTTCTGGTTGACTTATGTTCTCTGCTTTTAAAGTTGGAAATAGATTAAAGTTTATAGTTCTCATAAATTAGCTTCAGTTACTAAGGAGATTAGTGTATTATTAATCCCTTCTATTTAAGAAAATTCTTTACTAAAGCCCACCTTCCTTGAAAAGTGATATTATCCAAAGGATTAACCCCCCAGCTATGCACTCAAACACAGAGGACTGTGAATAGGGATGGTCTGCATTTTGAAAATCTTTGTTTGCCTGGTAATCACATGAGCTTATTATAGAGAAGTAGAGGGGCTTACAATGACAATGCTTGTACTTCCACTTAGGTGTGTAGATGAAATGTCTTCTTCTTTGTATATGTAATTGCAGTTCACTCATAGCAATTTGCTTTTATGTTGGAATTTCAATAACATGGGTTGCGTAATGGCCATCTATTTATTTATCCATGGGACATAATATTGTGTATGAAGAAAGTATGTTATATAGGACAATCATTTTATATTTCTTTGCTTCCTCTTCTTTTTCTCTTTAGTGATTTCTACTGGTGGCACCATGTATGCTGTGCATATCAATTAACCATGCATGGGCCCACTACAATACACAATAATTCATTGGGTAAAGTGTTTTAGAGAATACATGAGATTATAAATGTGGAGATGGTATAAACCCCCAGAATATATCAGCTATCAGTGAGTGTGCTTAGTCATAATTGTGTAGATTTCTACTTATAAAGATGGAGTCATATGCCTTGGTAGAATCTCCAGTTTTGAAGGAGAGCTGATGTGCACATAATGCATTTATGTGTGTGCATAATGCTATATTAGTTTCCTGTGGTGCTGTAACAAGTGACCACAGACTTAGTGGCTTAAGACAGTTATTATCTTACAGTTCTGGAGGTCAGGTATCTGAAATGGGGATCAATGGGCTAAAACTAAGGTGTCGGCAGCTCTGTGGCCAAAGCCTTTATAGCTCCCTACCCATTTAAGAGCCACGTTGTCCACTCAAAGGAGTGTATTATTATGGCTAACACGTTAGACCAGCCCTTTCTCAACCTCAGCACTATTGACATTCTGGCCCAGGTATTTCATTCTTGGTGATGGAGGACATCTAAATAGTAGGATGTTTAGCAACATTCCTGGTCTCTCCTGCTAGATGCCAATAGTACCTCTTCCCCGGTTGTGACAACCAGAAAATGTCTCCAGATATTGCCAAAAGTCCCCTTGGGGGCAAAACTTCCCTGTCCCTCCTTAAGAACCACTGGACTAGGTAGGCATAGAAGGCTTGGGTTTGAATTCCGTTCTCCATACATTACTCTGCAACCTTGAGGGCGCCTCTTGAACCTGTTAAAACATTTTCATCCTTTTTAAAATGAGTAAAATGTTATTTAGGCTGCCTGAGCCTCAAAAGAGACAGTATAGATAAAACAAGTCTGTAAACTGTAGATACTCTGCAAGAAGAAGTCAGCATTGTTTATATTTTATTTATGTTTAGCACTTGAACTTAAGTATAGCTATTTCAGTACTGATACACTGTCTCACCATATTTGACTTATTTTTAAAATGTTCTGTTTATGGCACTTGGCTTATAGCTTGAAAAGGGTGTCTTAGGTATTTTTTTTCTTGGCAGTTGGTGCTTGTAGGAATGCAAAAATAAGTGGAACTGGGTCTTTTTAGTGGAGGACCATCTCTGAAATAACTGGAAGTTGCTTTGTGGCCTTCTTAGTACTTGCGGGGTGCAACCTACCCAAAGAACTTGCGACGATGTTCTGTAAATTACTTTGATCCGTCTGGCAGTTATTCAGCATCTGTTCCTGCTAGGAACAGTGCTAGGTCCTGGGAGTAGAGAGGAGAATGAGGCAAGGTCATATCCCTCAGAGTACTTACAAGAGTAGTAGAAGAAAAGGCATTGACACTATTGAAGAGTACTCAGAAGTGCTTAGAAAAGACCAGGGGAATATAAAGAGAAGGTTGAGTTTGCAAAACAAACAGTGAGTTACAGGAAGGTCTGAGAAAGGTGCAGAATGAAAAAATGCATGGACCAGGTCAACATTCACAGAAAGGGAGCACAGTATGGAGGAAAGAAATAGAAAAGGAGAAGGTGGGAGCATAGTCTCCCTGGGAAAGGTGGGTCCCCTTCTGGAAAGGGCAGTTCTCAGGAGGAGTCAACAGGGAGTTTTTAGCAGTCAGTGCACGCAGAGCTGAGAATGGGTTGACCAGGGCGAGGGAGCCCGGAAGTGGTACCACAGCATCTGCTATAGGCTCAGATGTCTCTCAGCCGTTTTTTCTAAGGAGGCTTTAAAATAATAATAATAAAAAATTTTATTGAAGTATAATTGATTTACAGTATCATATTTATTTCATGTGTACAGCATAGTGATTCAGTAGGGCCTTTTTTAGACATTTTTCCCCTAATTGACCCCCCAAGAAATTTCAGTAGTACAGATATGCTGTTTATTTATTTACGTAGTATATGTATACCTGCACTTTATACATAACAAAGAGTAAGTTTTCTTCTCCCTCCAAAATCAATTTTTACCCCCTTGGTGACGACGTTGCCCCACGGAGAACGCATGCAGTAAACCCATCACTTATGAACTGTGTTCTTGTTCTTGGTTCCCCTGATTCATAAAGGCCTTAGCAACAATTTTGTGTTTCAGGGGCTGCCCTGAAAACAATCCCCTTATCAGCCCTTGAGGGAAAAGAATGGAATTGGAGAGTCTGAGAAGTACAGGCGCTGTGATTCTGCTTGTGTGCCTTGTGTCTGCCCAGCAGGTCCTTGAGGTAAGGGTTGGAGTGGAGTTGGCTATGTGGGCCATATAGAAGGTTCTGCCTGCCGAATTGGACATATAGGGAAGTGGGTGCTGCCAGCAAAGTTTCCTGCGCTCAGACGGACCATGTGTGCCCGCGGTACATGAGCCGTGGGTGAGGGGCCATGATGCCCTTGCGACCCAAACCCTTCTGGTTTCTTGCCAAGTACTCCTGGCCTCATCTGGGGTATTAGAAACAGTCCCAACTAAAAATAAAAAGTACCATCTTATTTTCTCTTCTGCCATTTTTCTTCATGCCTGGAGCTCTCTCAGAAACCTGGGAGTCGGGGATGGAGGTGGATGGCAGGCAGGATTTAGCCCAGAGCCGTCATACACCAGCAACCATAGATTCCTCCTAAAAGTGTTATTCTATTTCCTCTTTTCCAAAGAATGGCACCCTGGCCATAAACTATAGTGCCAGAAGTATTGATATGATGGGACTGATGCTCAAAATCCTTTTAGTTTAATTATAGATAGTGAAATGCCAATTAAGAAGTGTAGGGAGGGCTTCCCTGGTGGCGCAGTGGTGGAGAGTCCGCCTGCCGATGCAGGGGACACAGGTTCGTGCTCCAGTCCGGGAAGATCCCACATGCCGCGGAGCGGCTGGGCCCGTGAGCCATGGCCGCTGAGCCTGCGCGTCCGGAGCCTGTGCTCCGCAACGGGAAAGGCCACAACAGTGAGAGGCCTGCGTACTGCAAAAAAAAAAAAAAAAAAAAAAAAGTGTAGGGAACCTTCAAATTTATCCTTTACTATCCACTATAAGAAGCTCTGTTAGGGCTTCTAATAACTTTATGTGTTAGTTAGGATTTTGGTTCCTTTTAACCTAAGCTGACTGAACTAGCTAAAGGACATTTCGTAAAAGTATATAGGGGTACCTGTGGATCCCAAGAGCAGGGATATAGCCAGGTCTCAGGAAAAGGGTGGAACCTAAAATTAGAATTATACCTGTATTATTCTGGATACTCTCACCTCTGACATTTGCTTCATTCATTTTTCTCTGTTCACCATCCTTCTCAGATTCTTGGTACCAATGGTGGCCAAAAGGTAGCCTACTGTCAGAGGTTAAGTCAGATGGGCCCAGCTGCCCCACAGAACCTGATAATAGCCCTTTAGCCTTGCAGTCCCTATTCCCAGATGCAGGAATACGATCGGCCTTGCTTAGGTGGAGTGAATGCTCCAATTCGGTCAGCTGTAACCAAACAAATACGGCTGCAGGAGGCCAACTCCTGAAGTGGGAGTGAGGTAGATAGGCAAGCAGACGGTAAGTCCCAGAGAAAATAACGGATTGTTGGCTCCTGAACGTGTCTGCTTATAGGGAGTGATCACTGATTTTTTCACCTGGGGTAAACCATTCAATTTCAGGAAATTATGGGCATTTTGAATAATGGAAACTTTAGTATTTACACAATGTTCTTTCCTTGTTTTAAGCCTACAGCTGGTAGGCTTAGTTGGCTGGTACGTAACCAAGGAATAATAACTTGATTTGAGTTTAAGTTTTGGTTGCAGACTTCATTCTTAACTCTTAAACCAGAATTCTTATACATACTCACTATGGATCCAAAGGGGAATGAGTGAGAATGCAGAAGGATTACAAGCAGAGTTGAGTGGTGGTTACCAGGAGCTGGGGGTGGGGGAAATGGGGAGATGCTGGTCAAAGTGTACAAATTTCTACCTATAAGATTAATAAGTTCTGGGAATCAAATATCCATTGACTGCTAAATGGATAAATAAAATGTGATACATCTGTGAAATGGAATATTATAGGGCAATAAAAACCATAAATAATATGTGAAAGTCAACTGATCCATTAGGTACAGCAGGCACAGTGCCTGGGGCCCACAGTACTTCAGGGGCCCACAGAATGTTTTAATTTCTTTTGCTCAAAAGAAAAAACAATGTACTTTAAAAAAAATTATTAATTAATTAATTTATTTATTGTTGGCTGCGCTGGGTCTTCGTTGCTGCGTGTGGGCTTTCCCTAGTTGCAGTGAGCGGGGACTACTCTTCCTTGTGGTGCACAGGCTTCTCATTGTGGTGGCTTCTCTTGTTGTGGAGCATGGCCTCTAGGCACGTGGGCTTCAGTAGTTGTGGCGCGAGGGCTCAGTAGTTGTGGCGCGAGGGCTTAGTTGCTCCGCGGCATGTGGGATCTTCCCGGACCAGGGCTGGAACCCGAGTCCCCTGCCTTGGCAGGCGGATTCTTAACCACTGCGCCACCAGGGAAACCCGAAAATGTCTTAATGTATAATATTAGTATACTCATTTTATACCAGTGTGGTCATAAAATATGTGTTATATATTTTTTTGTGGAGGAAGGGACCGTGGAAGGCATCGTGCGCACTTGAATGTGGCAACTCAGTGACACAGGCTGGGTCTATCTTATTGCTCTGAAAACTCGACAAAACCTTCTTCTAAAACCGCACCAACAGTTTATCAACAGTGTAGGCAGCCTGTGCAGAGAAGCTCACCTGCACACACCTCGAGGTGAGGAGGAGCTCTGGATTGGCCAGACACGGTTACTGGCAGGTTTTTCAGTTTGGTAATGCCCATCCTCCTATTGTAGGGCATCTTTGCCACTGTCGCTCCCATTTCCTGAGTCGCTGTTATGAACGAAGCACTTTACATTCCTGTCGCTGATCCTCACGATGTCCTGGAAAGATAACTTGCGTTGTCCTGAGTACAGCAGGTGCAGTCGTGCCCTTCCCCATGTCCTCTGTAGCCATCTGGTATTACCCGCAGCTACAGTTTGTAGCTTGTACAGTTTGCATGCTGATGGGTTCTCACTGCAAGGGCCTGCCACTATCATCTTTGTCGTCTCCTCCTCTCTTTTTCCTCCTCCTTCGTTTTTTTTTTTTTTTTTTTTTTTTTTTTGCGGTACTCGGGCCTCTCACTGTTGTGGCCTCTCCTGTTGCGGAGCACAGGCTCCGGACACGCACGCTCAGCGGCCATGGCTCACGGGCCCAGCCGCTCCGCGGCATGTGGGATCCTCCCGGACCGGGGCACGAACCCGTGTCCCCTGCATCGGCAGGCGGACTCCCAACCACTGCGCCACCAGGGCAGCCCCCCCTCCTCCTTCTTGAAATCTGCTGGGGGGCTTCCTTTAGCATCCCTCGAGCTTGTTTTGTTGCATGTGGGCGCAACCTGGACGTGCCAAGGGGGAACTGACACTCCCCAGGGCATCCCTCAATCAGTGGTGTGTAGAAGTAAGTAGAAAAATGCTACAGTCTTCCCCTTTGTAGGAGGTGATTCTCAGATGCGTTCCTTGTGGGTTTTCAGAGTGTCTCCGCCAAGATTGAGCCCCACCAGTCTGTAGCAGGGACCCACGTGTTGATGCGCCTTTCATTGGCTTCTCTGCCTTTTCTACCTTACTCTCCCCACTCCCTCCCTAGGGCTTCTTGAGATCACCTCCCATATATACTATCTGCATCCCCATTTTCTCCAGAGTCTTCTTTTGGTGAAACTCAAATTAAGATAACAAGTTTGTAAATGCAAAAACTAAGGTTTGGGAGAAATTGGGGAACTTGCCCTAGGCCCATTGGCTATAAATAGTGAAGATAGGTTTGCAGCCCAGGTCTACCTGGTCACAGGGCATTTTGTCTTCCAGCCATTACCATGACTACTATTAAAGACCAGGAGTTTCATTCTTAATTATGATGGAATCTGCCATTCATGATGCCGCATAGATATCCAGCTGTGACCTAGATGAGCAAAAACCACATAGATGAAAGCGCAGGAAATCATGATGTCTCACAACCAGACTTGTCTGGCTCTGAAGGCTGGGTCCCTTCTCCTAGGACCCCGCGCTTGTCCTGGGTGTTTATGATGGTGATCATGATGATGGTAATGTTGATGATGGTGGCGGCAGCTTTGGTGGTCACGGTCTACTAGCGTATCAGTGTCCAGTGTACCATAGCCATGTTCTCATATTTAATACATTTCACAATTCAATTTTATAGAAAAGAAAAATAACTTCTCTTTATATTCTGAACACTGAAATGTACCAGAAGAATCGCTTTCTCATTTATATTACTGTTCCGTTACTTACATTTATTTATATTGCAGGAAGGGTATCATTTCAGTCATTCTACTCACACAGTCCTGCCACCTTTGCTTGACAGTCCATTACTTTCTCTAGAGTTTTAGCTGTGAAATATCACTTCATAAAACTGAAATTTATTTATGAAATGGTAGTAAATGGGAGATTAATGAAAACCAGGCTTATCTATCTTTTTCCAGTGAGGAGGACAAAACATCTCTAAATAATAGTCTGTTTTATACACAAAATATGATTTCATACAGCTTGCAGATTTAATTATTGAATTAGTATTTTTGAAGTAAGTACCCTAAGGAGAACCAAAATGTGACTATTTTCCCTTATTTTTCATTGTAGCCTGTAGTATCGGTTGTGCTGTTAAGCTTTTGTACTGGTTCACTCAAAACTTAGTTGAAAGAAGCCAGAAGATTAGAAGTTATTTATTAGCCCAGCTTCGGGGCTACGATTAAACATAAATTTAAGGTAGAATATAAGGTCATCGTGACAAGTATACTTTCATACCTCATTTAACAGTAACCAAGCAGCCAGCAATAAGAACTAGATTACATTCCTTCATAGCTATTTTTAAAATATATATATTTACAAAGGAAGACGGAGATTTTAAAACCCTGAACATAACCTCAAATTGTCAGTTACTTTGCCTTTAATTCTCATTTTCTTAGCTTCATGAATTTTTCCTCTGGGCAACTCAAACATCACCTGACCTGTCTCTGAACACTAAATACCGGTGGGAATATCCTGCTTGCTTTTATTTAAACAGAGTGTGGAACCATCTACTGTGCTGTAATCACCACCAGTGGTCCTCCTTTTATATCCACTCATTTCCAGATCTGACTTTTTCACGGAACTCTGGTCAGAAAATGCTGCCTGTAAATGAGCTCTGTAAATTGTGTGTATTCACTGTCTGCCGTCTCTTTAGACTTCTGTTGATATTATCACTTAAGGTGCTGGAAACTATGATAATAGAAATAAGGTTTTTTAGAAAGCAACATTGAATGCAGGAAGAGGTAAGAATTGTACGTTGTCAAAATGCAAAGGGGCAAAAAAATACCCCCCCAAAAAACCATAGTCTGCCAGGAACACATTTATACAGATTATAATATTAGCTGTCTGTAAGTGACAGCTACAAGTGTTTAAAGATCATAATGAAGATGCTTCCAATGTTCTAAATGTAATACACAAAAATTATAGGAATTATGAATATACTTCATGACTTAGCAACTCTAAGAACAAAATCCCAATTAATCAAATTAATACTTACAGAGGGAGAAGTATTTGAGCATCTTATTATGGGAAGTAGAAGAACAAAGGAAATAAGAAACAGATTGGAGAGAATGAAGCATTGAATGAGGTGATTTCGCAATTTGGCATTTTTAGTCACTGTATTTTGAGCAACATTTATGTTTTGCTAAGTGTCTTTCTAACATATTTAAGCTATTAAATTACTACTGATAGACAGGTTTCATTGGAAAGTGAAAGTGACACCTAAATTAAAGAACGACTAAACTTACTTGGGCTCAGATGGAGATTTTAAGATTTTAAAAAGTAAAACCGAGTCTCAGAGGTCTAAAAGCAATTTGAGAAATTGGTGGTATCTTTCACACTGAAAAGATGCTCCCACTGTACTTCCGCCTAATGTTCCTGGGCTGCCTAAGGGAGACCCTGGTAATTGTTTTCATTTTCACTTTAGCTGATGATGTGACCCCATCAGGATCCATCCACTCATTCTCTCGGATTTCATTCACTGATCCTGTGCTCTCCAAGGTCTGCAAATCACCTTGGATCTACATGGACAACCCTTGCCCTCAAAGAGCTCCTAAAGCATGCACACAGTACGAATAAGTGGAAGCTGCAGCTCCTTCTTGGGGTTCTCAAAAGTCAATAACACAGCAAGGAGCTTCATGGAATGCAAAACAACTCTCTGAAAACCATCACAAGGACATCCACTAAGTGTTGCACCTCCATTCTTGCACACTTTTATTAGTTCTCTCACTTTGTTTATATAACCACCTCCTATCCAGTCCAGCTGCGTGTCACATTCAAATAAACACAAATGCAGCAACCTCCAAAAGTGGAAAAGCAACTTAAATCTTTGTTGCATTCAAAGAATTAAGTTGCACTTTAAAGAATTTGTTATTCTTAAAAGAATTAAAGTGAAATTAAATTCCATGGCACACAGAAAATCTTCAGTGACCTAAAAATCCCTAAATCCTGTTCATCACAGCCTAGTTTCTGTCTCTCCTCACTTGCCTCTTTTCACTCCCTTCTCTTCCTTTTCCTCTTCCTACTCAGCCTACTCAGGATCTTGTCTCTCACAGCACGGCCACCCTCACACCCCCAACTCCTTTCTGATTCTGTTCTTTTCTCCCTGGGCTGGGGTTGCTCTTGGGTGTCATATAGATCATTCTATCTTCTCTGGACTTCATTCACGTCACCTTTCCTTCCATTATCTAGATCAACACAAACAAAGGCCAGACCCTGTACTCTCCAAGCACGCTCTTGGTTTCTGTGGCAGAGTGGGGAAGAATGGACAGCTCCCTACCTCTGGGTCAACATTTGTCATTTTGACTTGACACTCAGATGTGGAGTCTCTCGTGGAAATTTAAGGGCTTTAACCACCGAACTCAAACCCAATCCCAAGGACCAAATGGAGACTATTCCCCCCCATTCTCCTCGTCCCTTCTCCTCTCCCTCGGGTACAATCACTAACTATTCTCTCCTCCCCCCAGTTACTTAGCATAGATTCCTAAGCAGATTGGTGGACACCAGTTGTAGTGGATACTGTGGTGCTCTGTCCAGGCTCTGTCGTCTTCAGGGACAACTGACTCAACCCAAGCTGCTGGGAATGGTGCCTGCTGAAGGCTGACAGCTGTGCCTTTCACTGGAATTGTCCTCTGCCCCATAGAACTGACTCTCCCAAGGTTACCCTCCCTCTGAGAGGGCAGTCCACAGCCACTGACTGGCTGACCTGGGGATACAAAAGCCTGGCCCCCTTGCCTCTGAAGGGCCACCCCAGCTCAAGCTCCTTGTCTGGTTACCTGAGGCCTCCATGGCAACTGCATCGTGGGTCCACTCATCCCTCTGCCTGGGCCTTCCCTCCTCACTTCCTCATAGGTTCATCTCTCTGGAGGATTCTCTGATAAACCTTCTGCATGCAGCTCCCTGGCTCACAGTCTTTTTCTAGGGAACATAATCCTAAGACTACCAAAAATGGTGCTATTTGTTGAAGATGGAGAACTTGGGGGCGGGAGGCTCCAAATAAGCTAGGTTTGAGCCTAGTCACACAATAAGTAACAGCTGTATCTTGCATGGATTGTGTAGGTTTCATGTGAACACTGGAAATTTCTAGATGTCTATAGAACATAGCCTTCTAACTCACACATGAAACTTGGAGCTGCTTTGTGATTTAGCAGAAGTTTCCCACTGTTGGTGAACTCCGTGAATAGGTCATTCATTTCTGTCATCAGAATGTGTTTTGAATGCTTGAGTGTTTTTGTTCTTTTGGGCCATAGTGATAGGCTCTTTGTACAGTGTGATAGCGTGTGTTCTCAATTCTCCATTCCCTTGGTGCAGTGTGATCTTGCAGTGTACTGGAGTGGGTAGAGTGTATTTCACACCCTATTGTTGTTGAGCCATATGACTTGCTTTAGCCAATGGAAGGTTAGTGGATGTGATACAAGTACAACTTTTATGTGTGATTGCATGGTTAAGCTTGGCCTCTGGTCTCTTAACATTGCAGTGATTAGAATATGCCCCAGGTAGCCATTACCCTGGGCTTCATAGAACAGATCTAGATCTGACCTGAAGCCTAGAGCCAAACCCAGCTGACTCTAGCCTGTAACAGAGCCACCTAAGATATGTGAGCAAGAAAATGCTTATTTTTGTGAGCTCCGGAGTTCTGGGGTTTTTGTTATGTAATATTATTGCAGCTATAGCTGACTAATACATATCATTATTTTTTGACCCATGGTTTCACGTTCTTTGGCTTAATTCATCTTAACCAAGGTTACCATCTTTCTTCTGTTTCATCCTTTTCCTCTTCTGAACTTTATGTTTTTCCTTGGTTCATACTCTGTGTGCCTCTGAGCCCCCAAAGCCCTGTTTTTCCCTGTTGTACTTCCATGTATTTTGGTGGTGCTGCATGTGGCATAAAAAAGGGGTAAAGGAGAAAGTCATTTGGGTTGGCGCAGGCTGAGAAAACTTTATGCAGGAAGTGACACCTGAGTAAGTTAGGGAAGATGAAGAATGTTTCAGGTCCTGTGATTCATTAAGAAACATTGAATCAGCCCCTACTGTGTGCTAGGCACTGAGGAATACAGTGATAAGCAAAGCAGTCAGGGTCCCTGTTATCATGGAGTTTACAGCTTAGTCTTGGAGGCAGCCATTAGTCACAAAGTGACACAGAAAGATATTGGCATGAGTGAAAGGGGGAGAAGTTAGTGGTAAATGCTTGGGGATTCACAGTCTGAAGCCTGACCACGATGGGTCACCAGGACTTGAGTGTTATTGGTGAGGAAGTAGCCTGGTTAAGCTATGTGCCTGAGCAGGGGTTGTAGACAGGAGCCATTCACTTGAAGGGCCAAGACGCTATCTTAGACTTTGAATGAAAATGTTAGCGTTAGTCTCAAAAGCTTGATAATGCAGAGGTTTCTGGAGCTTGAGCTTCGTGTCCATGGCAGCTGTTGGTGTGAGAGCCACTTCGGCGTCCTTGCTCACCCCCAGAGCTCTATAGGCCTGTCAACCCCACGTAGGGGCTGAAGAGTACCCCTGGAATTAAGGGTCCTTACTTGACAGCAGGGTCCTCCATTGTCCATTTGTGTGGAGGGGGCGCTGGGTGGGGCTTTCAGGTGTCGAGTGGTAGCTGCAAACCCCTGCGCTTCTCACTCCTGCTGTCATTGTGTGCAGTTTGGGAAATGATTACACTAATACCACTTGGTTAGAGTTGTTTTAACATAAAAGAACTTTTGTTGACAGCCAGAGTAGTTGATCCAAAGTAAAAAGGTGAAAAAGCATTCAAGGAAAACATTTTTTCTGATTTTCATCTCATACTGGGGAATAGGGAGATATTACACAACAAAGGAAATGAACACTGTACTCTTAAGCAAGTCTCCTCCACCTATGAGTATTAGTCAAAAGAGGACAGTATTCACATCAAATGTTCATTGGCATAGATCCTTTTAATCTGAATTGCATTTCCTATTTCCCAGGATAAAAAACAATTTTTTAAAAAACTCAATGGCTTAAATTGCTTGAGAACTGATTCTGGAATTTCACAACTTCTGCTCAGGGCTTAAAGGCCATTTGAGAGCCACTACCAATGGGATGGGCTAGATAACCTCAGTGTTACTTTCCAGGATAGGAGCCCATCTCATTAACATCATTATAGGGATTGGATGAGGCTGGTCACTGCTGAATATATAGCTGCAACTCAGTGATTTAGGTTATTATTATTATTATTATTATTTTTGTTACGCGGGCCTCTCACTGCTGTGGCCTCTCCCGTGGCGGAGCACAGGCTCCGGACGCGCAGGCTCAGCGGCCATGGCTCACGGGCCCAGCCGCTCCATGGCATGTGGGATCTTCCCGGACCGGGGCACGAACCCGTGTCCCCTGCCTCGGCAGGCAGACTCTCAACCACTGTGCCACCAGGGAAGCCCTAGGTTATTATTTTTAATGGCTTCATCCATTAAAAATTGTGAATATTTTTCATTTCCATTTTGATTTATCATATTCTTTCAGCTTGTTAAATCAGAGGAATATGATAGAGCATAAACTGTTTGTCCCCTCTCCCCCGCAAATTCATGTGTTGAAATCCTAACCCCCAAGGTGGTCATATTGCGAGGTGTAGCCTTTGGGAGGTGATTAGGTCATGAGGTCAGATGAATAGGATTAGTGCCCTTATAAAAGAGACCGCAGAAAGATCCCTGGTTATAGCAAAAAGACAGCCATGTATGAATCAGGAAGCAGGCCTTCACAAGACACCAGATCTGCTGGCCCTTGACTTTGGGCTTCTTAGTCTCCAGAACTGTGAGAGGATGCTTGTTCTTTGTAAGCCACCCGATTTATGGTCGTTTTGTTATAGCAGCCCGGATGGAGTAAGACAGTGTGCATACAGACTAGAAAGTAGACCTTTAAGATGATTCTGTTCTTTATGCATAAACCTAAGTTCTCTACTCATAATTCTGTTTTCTTCTTTAAGTATAAATCACATTATTTTTCTTGGTAAACTGTATTCAGATATGTGATCCTCTTTCCCCACTCTGTGAATAAGGCAAAAAAAATGTCCTGTTAATAAATCAAACAACATCTAATATTAGAGTTGCAGAAACCACTGGCCCTTCGATGTTTCAAGTCTGATGTATTTGAAGTATCCCCCCAACACACACACATATACACAAACAAGGTGTATAAACATCGCAACCCACCCCCCATGTATTTGTCAGCCAAAGCAGTAATTGGCTGAGGATAAGACACATTCCAGAGCATTCTTTGTACCTTGTTTTGTATGAGATACAAAAAGACTTTCATATCGAAGTTTGGTCAATTAAAAAAATAGGACTGGAATGTTCACATCTATAGATCCTCTTCATCTGAATAGCAGTTGCTATTTCCCAGTGTAAAAATTATACTCTTAGGGGATTAAGTTACCTGAGAACTGATTTAGGAATTTCACAGTTTCTGCTCAGGGTTTAAATACCGCTCGAGAGCCACTACCAGTGGCATGGACTGGACAAATTTGGTGTTAAATTCCGGGGCAGGAACTCCACTCCATACTTCCGATCCAAGACCATATTCTTGGTCATTTCTTGAGCACAAGTCTACAATGAATGTGCATAATGGCAATCTCTATGACTCGGGAATAATTATAAAGTCAGGTGGGCCCGTTCAGTGGCTGTCAGTCACTGGGAATCTTTATACACATTGCTCTTTGTTCTTACATACATCCTGATTTTCTGGGCAAAGTATGAGTCCATAAATACTCAGGTGAATTGAGCTAACCCTAATCAGTGGGAATTTTTGCAACTCGATGTTATAAGACTCAGATTTTTTTAAATTTAATTTTTATTTTATATTGGAGTGTAGTTGATTTACAATGTTGTGTTAGTTTCAGGTATACAGCAAAGTGATTCAGATATACATATACATATATCCATTCTTTTTCAGATTCTTTTCCCATATACGTTATTACAGAATATTGAGTAGAGTTCCTGGTGCTATACAGTAGGTCCTTGTTGTTTATCTATTTTATATACAGTAGTGTGTATATGTTAATCCCAAACTCCTAATTTATCCCTCTCCCCGACCTTTCACCTTTGGTAACCATGTTTGTATTTTGAAGTCTGTGAGTCTGTTTCTGTTTCATAAATAAGTTCATTTGTATCATTTTTTTAGATTCCACATATAAGTGATATCATATGATTTTTGTCTTTCTCCATCTGACCTACTTCACTTAGCATGATTATCTCTAGGTCCATCCATGTTGTGGCAAATGGCATTATTTCATTCTTTTTTATGGCTGAGTAATATTCCATTGTATATATGTAGCACATCTTTATCCATTCCTCTGCCGATGGACATTTAGGTTGCCTCCATGTCTTGGCTGTTGTAAATAGTGCTGCAATGAACATTGGGGTGCATTTATCTTTTTTAAACAGTTTTTGTTTTTTCTGGATATACAGCCAGGAGTGGGATTGGTGGATCATATGGTAGTTCTATTTTTCGTTTTTTCAGCAACCTCCATACTGTTCTTTGTAGTGGTTTTACCAATTTGCATTCCCACCAACAGTGCAGGAGGGTTCCCTTTTCCCCACACCCTCTCCAGCATTTATTGTTTGTAGACTTTTTGATGATGGCCATTCTGACTGGTGTGAGGTGATACCTCATTGTACTTTCGATTTGCATTTGTCTAATAATTAGCGACGTTGAGCATCTTTTCATGTGCTTTTTGGCCATCTGTATGTCTTCTTTGGAGAAATGTCTACTTAGATCTAGAGGACTTGGATTTGAATCTTGGTGCAAATGCTTGCATATCACTGCTCTGATTCTCAGTCTCCTCCAATGTTAAATGGGGACAATGATAATTCACCCCATGGAAGTTTAGTAAAGCTGAAAGAAGAGGATGAGTGTAGGGATTGAGCGTGGAGCTGACAGATAAGCAAACCAAAAGGCTGTAGACAGTAGGTGATGCCACATCAGCATCCCTTCCCTAGATTTGGGCGATACCCATTATGTGAGTTGTGATGTAAAGCAGATTCGCACTTTCCTCTCTGGGAGGCTGAAGGGACAGATATTTCCTCTCCCGCCCCCAGGTAGGCATAGCAAAGGTATGTTACCTAGACTCAACTAATCAGATTCTTCTGCCTGAGCTGTTCCCCTTAGTGAATGATACAGAGACAAAGAGGCCTGGAGATGAGTGGCAGGCTGGAGGGGCACTGGGTCCCATGGCAGTGGCATTGCACAGGCACTGTGGCATTGTCAGGGATCCAGGATAGACACTTTTGGTATGTAGCCTCCCTTCATTCCTGTGCATTTTTCAAGCTTGACTCCCCAGAAAGCACTGATATTCTTCCAATATATTGCAACATATTCATTTTTTTAAAAGTTAGAGTCAGATTTCTGTTGCTTGCAACCAAGAATCCTGGCAGATACCGAGACATACATTTTGTTTGATAAACTTTAAAGCACCTTACTAATGTGAGGTATTGCTTTTCTTATTGCGATATGTCATTATCTAAGGAACAAGTTAGAAATATTTGTGAAGGATCCAAGATTAGACTTTTTTAGAGTATCAATTACATTTTAATGTTATAGCAGAATATCTAGTAATAGGGAATACTTAACGATATGCACATTTATGATATAAATAGCTCCAGTTCTTTTTAAATATTTAATCACTTTTTGAACTCATTACCTTTACATCTTTGCTCAGCAACTCCCCCAACCACAACCAACCCAATACACACAGCATGACTATGACCAGCAAAACCACATGGTTATTGTAGATTCTTTTCAGTCTTGATCATCTTCGTATTTTTTTCTACTCCACTGGACATATGTACTTGGTTTCTTTCAAATGCTTTCATTCTGTGGTTGTTCCTCAGATATTGGAATTGTTCATAGTTCTTCTGTTCTCAGTGTTGACACTCTCCCTGGACATCTTATCAGCCACCGTGGTTTCTGCCAACATCTATGGTTGTTGAAAACTGCGCTGTACTGAAAGCTCTGAAAGGGAAGGGACTTCTTCCTTCATATTCACCTCTACATATCTTTAGAGACTAACACAGTACCTAGCACAAAGTAGATATCTTAAAAAATCTTTGTGGAATTAATTTTGTTTCATATATTCTGATGATATCAAGTCTCTACCTTCAGCACGGGTTGCTTCTGAGTTCCTGACCAGTAACATTCACAGTGTATCTCTACTTGGATTCTCCAGAGGTCTCAAACTCAACATGTTTAAAAAAAATTAAATTATGATGCTTACTCCGGAGCATAAATGGTCTGTCCCTCTGTGTCCCTGGCATAATGAATAGTACGGTCATCTGGTCCCTTGAGGCAGATGTCTAAGAATGACCTTCTTTTCAGGATTCTTAACCCTCACATTAGTCATCACGTCCTCTTGACTCCATCTCTCTCCGCCTCTACTTTCTCTTCCTGGCATCATGTCTGCACCAATTCTCTTTTGCATAGGTCCAACAGCCTCCCACCTGGTGGGACTCCTTCAGACAGACCCTCCTCCCACCTACTGCCTTGTCAGTCCCACAGCCCTTTCCTGAACCCTACTAGCTCCTACTCGTCCTTTATGACTTACCTGCATCAGTCCCGCACAGTCTACAAGATTTGTGCTTCTCTGCAGCGGATGCGGTGAGCGCCCCTGAACATTTGCCATTCCTGTTCACTGTGACCCGTTGCCTTCCATCTACCAACGCATGCTCTCTGCCTCTTTGGACACTGCAGTCTGCTTGGCCTCTGCATGGTGCAGACTGGAAGTGCCAAGCAGTCCACATCTGCCAGGAGCAACCCTTAGCCTAATGACCAATGGGCATTAGTACATACACACACCAACTTCCTTAGTGTTGTTGGAATAACTCTGAGGCATAATCTACACCGTCTCCCAGAAGTCCCCAGCGGGATCAAACCCAAGTTGCCCACATTGCTAATCTGCACTACCGTATACCTTCCCTTTCCTATCTCACTTCATACTCCTCTACTAGTTTCCTGGGAACACCTCCAAAATAAACTGCATGCAGTCAGATGCTTGCCCACTACCCATAACTGGGCTCAATCTTGCCAGAAGACTTTGGAGACTGTAGAACACCCCTCAGAATTATCCCAACTGGGGGCCCAGGAGATTGATGTATTTGCCCCCCAACACCTCATGTGTCATCAGTAAGGGGTCCTTCGAGGGGCATTAACTTTCTGGTATTTCCAGCTTGCCCTGATCAAGGAAGTCTTGCTCCTTCAGCCAGAAAAAAGCCCTGAGGCAGAGATTTACAGGTGTTCCTGGTAGGCAGCCTTCGACAGGCAGAGTTGAAGGTCAAGGTCAAGGGTGAAGCAAGGGTAAGCTGGGACGAAGTGAGAGAGTGGCATGGACATATATACACCACCAAACGTAAAACAGACAGCTAGTGGTAAGCAGCCGCATAGCACAGGGAGATCAGCTCAGTGCTCTGTGACCACCTAGAGGGGTGGGATAGGGAGGGTGGGAGGGAGGGAGACGCAAGAGGGAGGAGATATGGGAACGTATGTATACGTATAGCTGACTCACTTCGTTATAAAGTAGAAACTAACACACCATTGTAAAGCAATTATACTCCAATAAAGATGTTAAAAAAAACCCCAATATCTGCTCTACAGGTTTAAATTTTGTACAAGATTTTGTTATATTGCTGCAACGCAGAGGTTTTACTGTTTGTTTCTAGGCCTAGAGTCTTGAAGTAGAATGCAAGACTATTTTGTTCCCACATTAAATACTGAGAACATATAGTTCTTTGACGAGCTCGTTGAGCTGGTACATTATCGTCCAGATATGCTCTGGGATTATGTAGTCAAAGTTACAGCTCTCCTTCTGGATGCTATTTTCCTTTGACTTTCCTTGCATTCTCACGAACTCATGCATGGGCAGCACCCTGGCCTGTGTTCATCAAATGGCTTCTGAGAGTGCTGCGTGGTATCTTGGCTATCTACCTACGAGAAAGTTCACGGGGAAAAAAGCTGCGCTAGGCCACAGGGCATTTTATCACTAAAAGCCTAGACTTATTACAAATTGACGCCTCTATTCCATTTACTTGCTGCATTCTTTTTTTCACAATGGAAACATTTGTTTTGAAACTGTATTCGATTGTGGGGCTGTGTTTCTTAAATGGACATATCTATTTGGATGCTAAGCGTGGCACTATAAGTTGGTGTTCCCTTTAAGTTTTTGTCAGTTGAAGAATCAGCGTATAAAGCAGCTGAATTCATCGTCTCCCCTACTCCCACCCAACCCTCTTCCGGAGTTCCCGTACCTGTGAAGAAGGGGTGAAGTTCCCGTACCAGCACCAGGCCCACTGGTTGCCGAGTCCAGACTCCTGAATGTCAGTTTCAGCCATTTTCTCTACCTTGTGCCCATCCCACATCCAATCAGTTGCCAGGTGACGTGGCTTCTACTTCTTAAATGTCTCTTCAGTTTCCCTCTCTCCACCCTCACTGCCCTATATTCAGTCACACCACGGCTTGTGGCAACCTCAGGACTGGACTCTTCGCCTCCAACTTGACCCATCAACAGTGCACTCTCTCCTTTTGTTATTTGAGTGGTTTGTCAGAAAATGAAAATCTGACATCCACTTCCCTATTGAAATGCTTTGATGTCTCTCCATTGCTCTTTGAATCAAGTCCAAACTCCATGACCTTGTTTGTAAGACCCTTGGGGATCTGAATCCACCTCTCTACTTCTTCATCACTGGTCTATCACTATCTATCTTCTCAAATTCTGTCTCAAACAAAATAAACTCTTCAGCTCCTTAGATACACTTTGAGGGCTCTCACTTTTAAGGCTTTACACACGTTCTTCCCTCTGCCTGGAACATGATTGCTGAGTCTTGATTGCTTGCTTTTCTCAAGAGCCAAGTTCAAGCCCTGACCCGATGTCAGTTTTTGATTAAAAATGTTGACTTTGGCTTTGCTTTTTATATTAACAGTGATAAACTCCATAATTCCTTACAGCTTACAGAATGATACTTGCTTCCCCCTGGGGGATTCAAAGTAATGTTTAATGTAATATATTTGAAAACAAAAAAAGGCAGATTCAATACCCTACCATTACCACCAAGATTAAAGGTGGTAGAACAGATGTTAATCAGCTGTATTAATTGGCCATAAACTTCAATCCTACTCAGGTACTTCTTAGTGGTCACCGGCGAGCTGTAGACTAAGTTAACATGGATTTTCCTAGCTCTACCATATTTTCAAAAGCTTATTAACATTTTGGCTCCGAACTTCTCTTCATGTCTAGGTTGCCAGAAACTGACAGACCATTTTGTCTAATTATAACAGTACTTGGACCTTATGATGAATTTACAGAAAATCACTTGTGAAAATGGCTGCTTAAAAAACAGGGACACAAATGCATGCAATTGAAATTAATCAGAAATATTTCTGAGTAAACATTTTACTTGAAGCCCTGTGTTCAGTCTGTGAAAAGCAAGATAAGCTCATAATTTATATCAGAGTTTACAGGATGACCAATCATCCCTGTTTGCCTTGTCTTGGGGGATGAAGGGGAGGACTCTGAGATGTATAATTTTTTAGTGGTAAATTCAGAAAGTCCCATGCAAAGCAGGATGGGTTGGTCACTTAGCTACATATCAGAATATGGGTTCATAGTGACTCCGTTTTATGGAAAGTACCACACAGTTAGTTTTGAGAAAAAATGATGTATTAAATGCTTGGATCATGTGGGCAGAGAAGAGATATCAAGACACTCACAAGCCAGGAAAATAACATGATCAAAGTCAACGTGGTGTGAAACCTTAAAGAGTGTCTCTAGAACTAGATTACCTGGGCTTGAAGATAGGTGTAGGTCAGGAGACCAGAAAATTAAGAGGCCAGTTTGAACACGCTCCAGATTCCAAGCCTGGAGGGGCCAGACCTTATTCGCTAAGTGCTTGGGTGCTAATTTTGGCTAATTTACATAATTTTGGACAAGTTTGACCAAAATGACCATATAATAAAAGTGATGTTTTTGGAGGAGTAATCTAAGCTTTGTTTTGACCTTTCTTTTCTAAGAGAATGGAGGAATCAGCAGGAAATTGTATTCATCCAGAAGACAACATCATTGCAGGCTTTGTTTTCTATTTTGTAAACAAAAGCAAGTATTCAGAAACTTGCGCTCCTTCAACAATTGGCAATATGATAAGCTATATGGAAAACTACCAGGCTGCCTTATTTTATGTAAACTGCTTTGTGAAAATACAGATTTACATGTACAAAAAATTTGAAGGTTATTTCTTGTATTAAAAGATATATTTCTTTCCTAAATTAGTGTTTAAAACAGTATTTTAAATAGTTTTAAATTTTAAAAATATTATTTGATGTATAATATGAACACTGATTTACTTAGCTGTCACTTCTCTGCTTAACTGAGACCTGCAGGATCAATAACAGTTACAGTGACGAAAAATCAGGGAATTAAAGTCCAGGTAAGGGAAATACAGGCAAAGACCCTGAGGCTAAGAGAGTGTGAAAAATTGAAGAAATTAAAGGAAGTTCTAGGTGACTAGAACATAGAAAGTAAGGTGGGGCTGTGGAAATGAAGCTTAAGAGGGGTGGTACAATCCTGAAGGGCATGTAGAACTGGTTAAGGACTTTGGACATCTTCCTCATTGTTTACAGGGGGCTCTTAAGTGTTTTAAGCAGGAGAACCGCAACCGTAAGCTAAGGCCAGAGCCAGTTCATTGGCATGTGACCTGTGCAGTAACAGAGGACCCAGTGTTCAGAGGGGTCCACACTTGGTTTAAGGCTCTGTTGTCGCCATCTTGGAATTCTTAATAATTTTTGAACAAGGGGCCCTGTATTTTCATTTCTGGGCCCTGCCAATTACCTAGCTGGCCCTGGCCAAGGCTCCAGGTAAATGGAGCATAGTGAATTCATGGCTACTGAGAGCTGAGAGGACCTTTTTTTTTCTGTTCATTGCTTTTTTTTTTTTTTTAAATAGACTGTTTATAAGGGCAGTTTTAGGTTCACAACAAAATTGAGGAAAAGGTACAGAGATTCCCCATAGACCCCCTGCCCTGCCTACATCCTCCCGCACTATCAACGTCCTGTACCAAACTGGCACATTTGTTACAATATCTTCACACGCACATTGCTACCCAGCGTCTATAGTTTACATCAGAGTTCACTCTTGCTTTTGTATATTCTATAGGTTTGACAAACGTATAATGACATGTATCCACCATTATAGTAGTATACAGCGTAGTCTCACTGCCCTGAAGATCCTCTGTGCTCTGCCTGTTCATCCCTCCCTCCCCACCCTCCTTAAACCCTGGCAACAACTGGTCCTTTTACTGTCCCCATAGTTTTGCCTTTTCCAGAATGTCGTAGACTTGGAAACTTATAGTATGTAGCCTTTTCAGTTGGCTTTTTCTCACTAATTTTTTTTCCCTGTCCAGCTTGGATAATTCTGCAGGCCACTCTATAAGTGCCAAAGGTCGCATTTCTACTGCTTATGGAATAACTATGGGAACAGGAAGTTTTTCAGGAGCAATCAACTTTAGAGGGTTAGAGGACAAATAGACACTCCAGTGGCATGATATTCCTGGGCAATGATGTGAAGAAAGCATGGATGGAGGTGGGAATTTTTATCCTGATGTTTTCTTTAGGCAGTTTTGTGTTTCCAGATTAGTTCAAGGTATCCACAGAGTTGCCAGATCTTATCAACCGATTAGTCATTCATTGCTGATCCTAAGGAACTAAACTTCTAGAAAACTACTCGCCAAAGATATATATTAAATATAACTCCTTAGACCCTAGACAGTAAAATCATTGTGCACGCTAAACATCTGTATTTAGTGACATCACTTCTGGGGTCTGACAAAGATTAAAGGTGCAAATATGTTCTAACAGGATGCTTGTTGCCATTGAGGACCATCTTCTATCTAACCACAAATTTACCAGAGGCTCTTCAAGTCATGCTTCTCCCAAAGTGCATCCCCCTCCACTGACAGTTTCCCTTAAGCTAATGACTCCTAGCTTTCTGTGCCATTTTGGACCTTAATTCTCTCTTCTTCAAAGAAAGCAGCAACCACGTCTTTTTTGGCTTTTCTATAAATTTTATAGAATGTGTCAGAAATAGTGTCAAGCCTTTATTATTATGTGCATGTGGATTATGTCATTCATATAGTATATTTCTGTGTATATTATATACTGTGAATAGTTCTGAGTGTTTTTTCTCCCTGTACAATTAAAGCATGCTTGTTGCATGTTGCCAGGGCTTCATCCATATTCTTTGGCATCCTTGTTCCAATTATTGTGCACACCAGCTCCTGGGGGCTTCCATACCCAACAGCCAGTACATGTGTCTCTTTTTTGGAGGACCATCCCTAGGCTCTGGGTCCCACTACTTAGCTGGCACACAAAGAACCACAAGCTCCTGGGAATTTACTCCTCGTGGCAGGTGGGTGGGGCATGGTGGGGACAGCCAGTGACTGATTGGCATTGTGGTGCTATACATATGTGTGTGTGTATGTGTGTTGTTATAAATATTCCAGCTTCCTGATCAGATGAGTCTTGTGGGACCCACACTATCTCCCCAACTTCCCCCACTACTATGGATTGAGCCACACCTAACCTTCCCAGGATCTTGGCCTGATACCACATTTTTCCTTGGCATGTTTACTTTCCTAGTCTCACTTTCCTACTTCGCTTTTCATTCATCCTGGGAATACTTCTTATGAATCACTTTCACACAATTCTTCCTTTCAGGTCTACTTTGGGGAACCTAGTATAAGAATTTGCTCATGTAAAAAATTTGCAAATCATTGAAGGTGTAAAAAAAAAAAAGAACAAGAAAGAAATCACACACCATTGTCCCATCCCAAGACATTCACTGTCTTGGGAGCTGGAACTGGAGGAATCAGACTCCCTGATTTCAGACTATATGACAAAGCTACAGTAATCAAGACAATATGGTACTGTCACAAAAACAGAAATATAGATCAATGGAACAGGATACAAAGCCCAGAGATAAACCCACACACCTACAGTCAACTAATCTATGACAAAGGAGGCAAGGATGTACAATGGAGAAAAGACAGCCTCTTCGATAAGTGGTGCTGGGAAAACTGGACAGCTACATGTAAAAGAATGAAATTAGAACACTCCCTAACACCATACACAAAAGTAAACTCAAAATGGACTAAAGTCCTAAATGTAAGACAAGACAGTATAAAACTCTTAGAGGAAAACATAGGAAGAAAACTCTTTGACATAAATCACAGCAAGATCTTTTTTGGCCCACCTCCTAGAGTAATGGAAATAAAAACAAAAATAAACAAACGGGACCTAATGAAACTTAAAAGCTTTTGCACAGCAAAGGAAACTATAAGCAAGATGAAAAGACAACCCTCATAGTAGGAGAAAATCTTTGCAAATGATTTAACGGACAAAGGATTAATCTCCAAATCATATAAACAGCTCATGCAGCTCAATATTAAAAAAACAACCCAATCCCAAAATGAGCAGAAGACCTAAATAGACATTTCTCCAAAGAAGACATATCGATGGCCAAGTGGCACATGAAAAGCTGCTCAACATCACTGATTATTAGAGAAATGCAAATCAAAACTACAATGAGGTATCACCTCGCACCAGTTAGAATGGGCATTATCGGAAAATCTACAAACAACAAATGCTGGAGAGGGTGTGGAGAAAAGGGAACCCTCTTGCACTGTTGCTGGGAATGTAAATTGATACAACCACTATGTAGAACAGTATGGAGGTTCCTCAAAAAACTAAAAATAGAATTACCATATGACCCAGCAGTCCCACTACTGGGCATATACCCTGAGAAAACCATCATTCAAAAAAACACATGCACCCCAATGTTCATTGCAGCACTGTTTACAACAGCCAGGTCATGGAAGCAACCTAAATGTCCATCGACAGATGAATGGATAAAGAAGATGTGGTACATATATACAATGGAATATTACTCAGCCATAAAAAGGAAAGAAATTGGGTCATTTGTAGAGACATGGATGGACCTAGGGACTGTCATTCAGAGTGAAGTAAGTCAGAAAGAGAAAAACAAATATCGTATATTAACGCATATATGTGGAATCTAGAAAAATGGTACAGATGAACTGGTTTGCAAGGCAGAAATAGAGACACAGATATAGAGAACAAATGTATGGACACCAAGGGTGGAAAGCGGGGGGTGGTGGGGGGTGTGGGTGGTAGGGGGGTGAATTGGGAGATTGGGATTGACTTACATACACTAATATGTATAAAATAGGTAAGTAATAAGAACCTGCTGTATAAAAAATAAATAAATTCAAAAAAAAAAAAAAAAAGGAAATCACACACCATTCTCCCATTCCAAGACACTCACTGTCAGCCTTTTTCTATGAATAAAAAAATTTTTTATTGGGGCATCTCATATAGTTCACCCTTTCAAGTATGTATTTCAATGAGCTTTTAGTAAATTTGCTAAGTTGTCTGTCCATCACCACAAATTAGTATTAGAACATTTTCATTACCCCAAGAAAACCTGTCATAGCCATTTAAATGGCATTAATCCTCATTTTCCTCCACCCCAGCCCTTGGCAACCACCACTCTACTTTCAGTCTCTGTGGATTTGCCCATTATGGATATTTCATATAAATGGTGTCATAAAATATGTGGTCTCTGGTGTCTGCCTTAATTTAGCATAATGGTTCTGGGGTTCAGCCGTGTTGTAGCATGTATCAGTTCTTCATTCCTCTTTATTGCCAGATAATATTTCATTGTATGGGTATACCACCTTTTGTTTATCCATTCATCACTTGGTGGACATTCTAGTTGTTTCCACTTTTTGGATATTATGAATAAGGCTGTTATGAAATTCAGCTACGAGTCTTTGGCCATATGTTATCAATTCTTTTGGGTATATACCTAGGAGTGCTGCGTCATATGGTAACTCTGTGCTTAAGTTTTTGAGGAGCTGCCCAAATGTTTTATAAAGCAACTGGACTATTTTACAATCCATCAGTGTATGAGGGTTCTAGTTTCTCCACATCCTTGTAAAGAATTATAATATATTAATTGACCTCTGAGGGACTCTATCTTTGTAGAGGTGTGATCTAAATTTTTCTCAAATCTGAATGGATTTTTTTAAAGCTCCTTATTATCATTGCGTTGTATTTTTAAAATATCAGATCCCGGGCTTCCCTGGTGCCGCAGTGGTTGAGAGTCCGCCTGCCGATGCAGGGGGCACGGCTTCGTGCCCCTGGTCCGGGAAGATCCCACATGCTGCGGAGTGGCTGGGCCCGTGAGCCATGGCCGCTGAGCCTGCGCGTCCAGAGCCTGTGCTCCAGAACGGGAGAGGCCACAACAGTGAGAGGCCTGTGTACCAAAAAAAAAAAAAAAAATCAGATCCCCATCCAGGGCCTTAGAAACCTCAGAATACAGAAAGCCAGTATAATTTGTGTTTTCTCTTATTCTGTCTTCCTCTGATTCTCTTTTCTCTATCAGCCCGCCTCTCTATTTCTTCCAAAATAAGGCTGATTCTTAAAAGCATGCCTGATTAGTCTTGTATTTTTTTCCCTTCTCAACAGCAGTTAATTGCTTTTTTAGATTTTCATTGGAGTGTTTTGAGTGTGTCTCATCGCTGGGTTTCAGGCTGATGTACTGGGTTCTCATAAGCTAGAGATAGTTAACAGTTCACACAGATCAAGGGGGACTTGGGAAGTGAGGGCAAAAGTTTTTGCAATGAGGTAGATTTTGTTCTGCAGTCTCTTAATGAGGCATCACCACATGATTGGGCCGGTCTGGATTTTGTCACTCTCATGTATCAACCTTTCCCCTCCAAACCAGCCTATCGGGTTCCTCATTAGATAATTTTGTTCAGACTCAGCATTTCAGCAGATAGTAACTAAATACCTTCTTTCCTTCACTCAGAAAAGCTCCCTGTTTTTATAGAAAACAAGGAGAGCTTGCTGAAATACTTCTCAGAGGCAGACTTTCCAAGTGAGTGTATTTGCCCAGGCTTTTGATATTTTAATCTATTCACAAAGTCCTAGAAATATAGTGTGTCCCTTTCTATGCAGTCTTCTGCCTGATATCCATACATGAGAAGCTGCAAAAATGGTTATAAAAGTTCATTACTTAAAAGTATGGTAAAACAAACCAATATAAATTTCAATGCACCAGATGAATATATCTTATTATCCTACATACAGATATTGACAATAAGATTACAGATAAACAACAGAATACAGGATTATTTTTTAATAACAGCTTTATTGAGATGTCATTAACATACCCAAAATTCACCCTTTTAAGGTGTACAAATCAGGGGGTTTTAGTATATTCACAGAGTTGTGTAACTGTCATAACTATCTAATTTTGAAACATTTGCATCACCCCAAAAAGAACCGCTGTGTCCTTTGGCAGTCACTCCTCATTCCTCCTGTCCTCCCCTGCCCTAGAAAACCACTAGCCTACTTTCTGTCTATGGATTTGCCTCTTCTGGACATTTCATATAAATGGAATCATATAATAGGTGGTCTTTTGTGACTGAGTTCTTTCATTTAGCCTAATGTTTTCAAGATTCAGCCGTGTTGTAGCATGTGCCAGTACTTCATTTCCTTTCGACGCGGAATAATCTTCCACTGTAGGGATATACCACATTTTGTTGATTGAGTCATCATTTGGTAGATGGTTGGGTTGTTTCTACTTCTTTTGGCCATTAAGAACAATGCTGCTATGAACATTAGTGTATAAGTGTTTGTGTGGACATTTGCTTTCACTTCTCTTGGGTATATATCTCGAAGTGGAATTGCTGGGTCATACGGTAACTCTATGTTTAAGTTTTTTTGGAACTAACTGGCAAACCATTTTTGCAAAGTGCCGGCACCCTCTTAAACTCACAATAATCGTGGTTAGTGATGATTATCTACATTTGTAGATCAGAAAATGGTGACCCAGAGAGCTTAAAACATTTTGCCTAACCTAATAAACCAATCCTATAATCTTCAAAGTGTTAGATCATCCCAGAAATGAGGCTCTCTCGGATTCCTTTAAGAATGTCCAGCATTCCTTAAGAATGTCCGTTACCTGGGGTAATGGGTGTGTCTACCTCAGACTCTGAACATCTCAAGGGCAGTTCCATAAATGGAAAAACACACTTGTAAAAATCACACTTTTGTTTTTAAGAACAAAAAAGGTTAATTCTTTCTACGGTGAACACATATCACTTTGGAAATCAGGGAGATGGGTTAAATATACAGAAAACATCATGCCATTGAAATCATGGTACTATAAGGATTTGTTCTATTAAATATAGTTAACTGTTCTTCATTTGCTCTTTTGATGGGGGTGAAGAATCCTGTGGCCCATAGATTTTTACAGTGTTCTCCATATTAAGGGGTTAGTGTTTTCAGGAAATTCATTTCTGCTGAAAGACTCACTTTTCTAGCCCCTCAACAGCATACGTGCCCTTCTGCAGTTATTCCTAGCAGATCTCTTCTCAGGACTGACCCTATGGGAATCTGTTCTTGAAGAGAGCAAACATCCCAGATTTGGTTCCTGTTTTAAATTATTGGGAACCGATGGCTCAGAACCGTGCAATTACTTATGCTTATAACTACATTCCTATCTCCCATCCTTCTATGCCAATCTCAGTATTCTTTATTGCTGGCTGTAGTTCTTGGAACCCTTTAATCGTTCTTGATGTAGGATCTTCTTTCAGGTTACCCTCTAGGCCTATAATTATCTTACAAATTCCTTTTTTCCCTTTATTTAAAAAAATTGAAGTATAATTAATTAATAATTTTGTGTTAGTTTCAAGTATACAGCAAAGTGATTCAGTTATACATATATGTATATATATTCATTCTTTTTCAGATTCTTTTCCATTATAGGTTATTACAAGGTTTTGAGTATAGTTCCCTGTGCTGTATAGTAGGTCCTTGTTGTTTACCTATTTTATATATAGCAGTTTGTATATGTTAATCTCAAACCCCTAATTTATCTTCCCCCTGCCCCCGGTGTCCATTTTGGTAACCATAAGATTGTTTTCTATGTCTGTGAGTCTATTTCTGTTTTGTAAAGAAGTTCATTTGCATCATTTATTTAAATGCCACATATATGTGATATCATATGGTATTTGTCTTTCTCTGTCTGACTTACTTTGCTTCATATGATCATCTCTAGGTCCATCCATGTTGCTGCAAATGGCATTATTTCATTCTTTTTTATGGCTGAGTAATATCCCATTGTATATATGTACCACATCTTCTTTATCCACTCATCTGTTGATGGACACTTAGGTTGCTTCCATGTCTTGGCTATTGTAAATAGCACTGCAGTGAACGTTGGGGTGCGTGTGTCTTTTTGAATTATGGTTTTCTCCAGATATACGCCCGGGAGTGGGATTGCCGGATCATATGGCAACTCTATTTTTAGTTCTTTGAGGAACCGCCATGCTGTTCTCCATGGTGGCTGCACCAATTTACATTCCCACCAACAGTGTAGGAGGTTTTTTTTTTTTTCTCCACACCCTCTCCAGCACAAATTCTTATCTAGAATTCTTTTCTCTTTGACATGCATGTATTCTTCATGTGGATTACCAAACACACTGATTTAACATTTGTGTAATTTGATGCCTTTACATTACATCTGCAGTCATTATAATCATACCATTTTGAAGCTGTACACACAAAGGATCAGCACCGCGAAGCAGTTTTGACAGCAAAATGGTCTGAATGTATAAGAGACCCAGGTGGGCTCTTGCTTGATAAATGAAATTGTTTATATTCCTTGAAACAGTAAGGCAATTCACAACACTCCCTCACACAGCAGCATGTGGACACACCCTCCTCTTTGGGGTACTGTATGGGGTATGACAGAACGCTGGCCAGGAAGGCATCACTGGGGCCTGCTACTCTCTAAGGGGCTGATAAACACTCCAGAGGATGAGGATAAATGCCCAAGGGATGGAATCTGTTTTTGCCTCTGAAGCTGGTCACATTGGCAAAATATCAATTATTTGGCAGACTAGACCGGAATAGCCAAAGTGAGTAATTCAGCGTGTCTCTTTTGTGGGGTTTTAGTGGCTGACATGCTTGCATTCAATGATTATTCATCAAAATAATCACCACAATTAAGAGACTTTCATTTTTGTAAAATTCTTATATGCATCTGGCACATTTTTTTAAAACAGCTAATATTTTTCTAATTCTCTTCTATTCTATTTATTTATTTATTGGTCTGCATTAGGTCTTTGTTGCTGCGCACAGGGGCTGCTCTGTGTTGTGGTGCACGGGCTTCTCAGTGCGGTGGCTTCTCTTGTTGCGGAGCACGGGCTCTAGGCACGTGGGCTTCAGTAGTTGTGGCACGCGGGCTCAGTAGTTGTGGCTCACGGGCTCTAGAGCGCAGGATCAGTAGTTGCGGTGCATGGGCTTAGTTGCTCCGCGGCATGTGGGATCTTCCAGGACCAGGGCTTGAACCCGTATCCCCTGCATTGGCAGCGGATTCTTAACCACTGCGTCACCAGGGAAGTACCTGGAACATTTCTTATTAATTTTATTCTTCAGTACTTTATAGATTTAGTTTTGTTTGTTTCTTTGTTGTTTTCCTTATCTAGATGAAATCTACTTTTCCATCATGTTTTCAATTTGGTTATTGATGGCATACAGGAAATCTATTAATTTGTATGTTGTTCTTATATCCAGTAACCTTATTGCTTTTTTGGTATCAATTCTAATAAACTTTAAATTCACAGGGTTGTACTTGTAGGTAGGAAATCATTTCTTGCCAATAATAGCAGTTTGGCAGTCCTTTTCCATATTTAAGGCTCCATTTTGTCTTCTTGTCTTATGTATTAATGAAGACTTTTGGTACAGTGTTGAATACGGGCATCTTTGCCTTTGCTCCAGGGAATAATGGGACCACTTCTAACTTTCTACTGTTAAACTAGGATGATTTCTAACAAGTTTTGGTAGATACCCTTGACCAATATAAAGCAGTTTCCTTCTATCTTGATTTATTAATAGTTATATTTTTCTTTTAATCTGGGAAGTCTTTGACATTTTGTAAAATATATTTTAGCATCTGTTGAGATGACAATGTTATTTTCCTCGTCCTTTAATATAAATACATAGAGAATTCCATTAATAGCTGTCCTAATGTTGAACCTCCTTGAATTCCTGGGATAAAGCCTACTTGATCATGATTTATTATTATGGAGTTTTTTATTTACTTAGCTTTGTAATCATTCTCCATTAAAAAATACTTATTGGCTGAGTATACAAAAATATCTAATGAACCATGAAGTTGTTTGAAATTATTAGCAGGGAATACAAATAGACTAGTTTTCTAGTTCACTTTTCTTCTGAATAATTGCATTCCATGCAGACATGAGCGGTAGAATTAGACTGTAAAAGAGGAATGATTTCTTGGCTTCGTAGACCATGTTCTTCCTGGTAATTCATTGGATGTCGAACATTGAGTGGCCTGTATGGCTTCTTTTGTATGTTTAAACAACCTGTTCAAGCTCACCTAAGTTGCGACAAGCATCACTTACTGACAAAACTCTTTTCTGAGCTTGTAGAAATGATTATAACCATGAAATTTACTTGATTTAAATGTGTTGCATTAATCTTTGCCCAGTAATCTCTAATTGCAGAAGCTATAGCTTTTTCTTCTATTATTCGCCAAGAGTAGTTAGGAAGGTGTTGTAGTTCAGAATATCAACTGTCTGGTTTCACACCCAAGCTCTGCCATTAACTGGCTGTGAAAACCTTAATTCTTCATTTCATCATTTTAAAAATGGGACATTTTAAAACACCTTATGGCTTATTGTGAATATTAAATGAGTAAATATAAAACACTTAAAATAGTACTCAGAGCATGGTGAGTATTATATATGTGTTAGCTGCGATTTTAAATAATCAAATCAGAGTTGTTAATTTGGCAGGAGTTTTGCTACAGATACCAGTATCTTATGATCACACATGAGAAATTTTTTTCTTATATATGACTCATAGAAACATATTCCATGTGGAATTTGACTAGTCCTTTACTCATTCAAGGCATTTCTGAAAATAGGCAGTTTTGTTTGACTAAGTGTTTTTCCAATAAAGAAGGGCTGGCTGATTTTTCCAAAGTACTTTACATTTTGGAAAATTCAGAAAAATGAGGTTGAAGCTGATTATCAGAATAAGCCATTCTATCTACCGATACAAAGAGAAAAATCATTAAATACTGGCAACCTATAATCAACAAGCAAGGGGGCTTGGAGAAGACGAGTCCTGAGCGGCAAGGGATAACCCCACCTCTCACTGCTCCCAAGAAGGCTCTTCTACCACCTATGTGTGGACTAGGTTAGGTAACACTTAGCCAAAGTATCTTTTGGGTGATGAGAGAGAGAGAGAAAGAAAGAGAGAGAGATTAAGAGATTGAGATAGTGTGCAGGCTCTGTTCCCAGACTGACTTCCTGGGTTCAGATCTGAGCTTCACCACTGCTCACCAGCAAGTTGACCTTGAGTATGTTTCCAACACCTCAGTTTTCTTATCTGTAAAATGGTGATGATTATAGTAGTTAACTCTCAGGGCTGTGGGGAGAATTTCAAGGGAAAATTCCTGTTCAGGACCAACATAGGACCCTGCACACAGGAAGTGCTCAATCCGTGATGTGTCATTTAACACAAAAGCATTTGTTATCAGTTCTCTTTGTTCTACTCAGGGGGTCATCATATCTCCAGCTAGGCTCACGTTATATATGGAAGTTTGGCGGCCGTGGAATTCACTGTTCTTTTTTTTTTTTTTTTCCAAAACAATTCATTGGTTTTTAGTATATTCACAGTATTCACAGATATATGCAACCATCACCACAGTCAATTTTAGAACACTTTGATCACTTCAAAAAGAAACCTCATATATTTTAGCTTTCAACCTCCCTCCACACACATCCCATCCACCTAATTAGCCCTACGTAACCACTAATCAACTTTCTGTCTCTGTAGTTTTGCCTGTTCTGGACATTTCATATAAATTGAATCATATAATATTTGGCGTTTTGTGACTGGCTACTTTCATGTTCTTTAATATTTTCATGAGTCATCATATTGTAGCAAGTGTCAGGGCTCCGTTCTTTTCATGGCTGGATAATATGCCACTGTGTGGGTGTAACACATTTTATCAGTTCACCGACTAATGGACGTTTGGGTTGTTTCTACATTTCGGCTATTAGGAATAACACTGCAGTCAATGTTTGTGTACAGGTGTTTTTCTGGACGTGTTTTCAGCTCTCCTGGGTATGTACCTAAGAGTGAAGTTGTTGGTTCATATTCCATGTTAGGAACTGTCAGACTATTTTCCACAGTGGCTGCACCATTTTACATTCCCCCCAGCAGTGCATGAAGGTTCCATTTTCTCCACATCCTCTCCAACACTTATTATTATCTTTTTTGTTATAGCCATCCTAGGGGGTGTGAAGTAGTATCTCATTGTGGCTTTTACTTGTACTTCCCTAATGATTAATGATGTCAAACATCTTTTCATGTGCTTATTGGCAATTTATGTATCTTCCTTGGGGAAATGTCCATTCAGATTCCGTTTTTTTTTCAGTTGAGTTCTTTTCACTTCTTGAGTTGCAACAGCTGATCAGTTTTATTGAGCTCTCATTCTCTGATAGATCGCTGCTGCTCACACATCTGTGTACATAGGTCTCCTGGGGCCCTGGTTAAAGTGCAGATTCTGCTTTACTAGGTCCCGTGTGGGACCTGAGAGTCTATATTTCCCGTTAGCTCCTAGGTGGTTAGTTCTGCTGTCCATGGAGCCCACTTGAGTATAAAACAAAGATATTATTTCCAGGGACTTAATTTCCTCCACAGCGTGAAAGAGCTGTAGGAAACACAAGTTCGGAAAGGAAGCTGGAAATGAAAAAATGCTATTTAATGAGGTTAATTGTGAACACTAGGGGTTTGTTCAAATGAGTTGCTTTTTTGATAGCCATCACCCTTATAGATTCCTCACTTACCCTACAGGACATATTGTTTCACTTCTGAGGGGATGTTTCTGGCGTGTAATGTGTCGTAGCGGCAGTTAAGGCTAGTTGCAGCGGCTGGTGGTATAATTTGCAGGCGCTTTCTATTCTGCTGTTGACACATTAAAATGGAAAAAATGAGGCCAGGAATGGTTTCTCTGGGAATGCACATACATGGTTAGAGCTCATAATAGACCTGTCAGCATCTTCTTCTCTGCCCCTCCTCGGGGGAGCTTTTGTCTCCTGACACAGTTTTGAAAGAGGCTTTCACAAGTGCTGAGTCTCGTACCTTTTACAGTAAAATATTTGCCCAGATGAAGTAATCTTCTTCGGAATTTGAGATTTCTCTCTGAAAATACAGCTAAACCCATAAGCTGCGAAGAATCATAATAATTTATCTAGAGATACCTTTTAGGCAGCTGGAAGCACTGGGAATTTTCTGGATTGTAGGTTTAGGGGCATTAGGCGGGCCTTTGGGAATTTGCCATGTCCTTAGGTGAGAGAGACTGTGGAAGGTGGGTTCATTTATAGAGTTCCTTAATCAAGATCTTATTTCTGGGACCTTTTAATAATTAACATTTATTGTACACGCATTGATGAAATTGGAAAATACTCTGAAGTAATATGACTATAATTTTAAAATTTAGCTTAAATAATAAAGTTTTCATTTATAATGTTATACTACAGTAACACTGTAGTATTACTATACAGATAATACTGTGAGGCTAAGGATTTGTGACCTTGTCTTTATTCCTTAGTTTAGAAGGCAAGTACAGATGCTCCGTAATCAGTCCTTGAAATTGTTTACTGTTTCCAAGTGGGCCCATGATTGTCCAACTGTTTCTCTAAGGAAAGTCCCCTCGAATAGAGGCAGCATCTTCAATCATGAAAGCAAAAGAGATCTTCCATATGCACAGTCAGCACTGAAGTGATAACCCTCCATTTGTGAAGTACTATCTCCTTATTTAGATGGTGGAATCTCCGCATTCTTATTCGCCAGCTGGCCTTAGGAGACTGGAGATAGAGGCAGCAATGCCCGTGCCTGGCTGCTGAGACCCTAGGACCTCCTCTGTCCTGAGCACAGCAGTGCTGCCTTTATATCTTTTCCATACTGAACCTCCACTCCTTCCTTTAAAAGTGTAAAAATGCCCTGTTCTCCTTCCGTTCCTTCTGCTCCCTCCTCTCCTTCCTTTCTTTCTGTTTTTCCTTCACATTTTAGTGAGTACACTCATACATGCTAGAGAACATGCCAGACATTAGAACATAGTGTTCCCCTGAGGCGGTGATCGTGGTGTGCTCCTCGAGATGCTCATTAAGCGGTAGACCATAAAGGAGGAAATGCAGGTGTGGGCAGAAAGATGATGAGTTCTGTTTTGGCTGCATTGATTTTTAAGATCCAGGGAGCCATTCAAAACAACGTGCCTCCATATACACAACGGAATACTACTCAGCCATAAAAAGAAACGAAATTGAGTTATTTGTAGTGAGGTGGATGGACCTAGAGTCTGTCATACAGAGTGAAGTAAGTCAGAAAGAGAAAGACAAATACTGTATGCTAACACATATATACGGAATCTAAGAAAAAAAATGTCATGAAGAACCTAGGGGTAAGACAGGAATAAAGACACAGACCTACTGGAGAACGGACTTGAGGATATGGGGAGGGGGAAGAGTGAGCTGTGACAAAGCGAGAGAGAGGCATGGACATATATACACTACCAAACGTAAGGTAGATAGCTAGTGGGAAGCAGCCGCACAGCACAGGGAGATCAGCTCGGTGCTTTGTGACCGCCTGGAGGGGTGGGATAGGGAGGGTGGGAGGGAGGGAGACGCAAGAGGGAAGAGATATGGGAACATATGTATGTGTATAACTGATTCGCTTGGTTATAAAGCAGAAACTGACATACCATTGTAAAGCAATTATACCCCAATAAAGATGTTAAAAAAAAATAAAAACAAGGTGCCTCATAGGTTGCTGTGAAGCTGAAAAGAGAGATTGAGAGCTAGAGAAAGATTTGGGTTGCCTTGATCAATAGGCTGAATCTAACAAAATGAATTATAACAAGGATAAATAAAAATTCTTAAAGGTAAATGCAGAAAAACCACCTGGATAGAGGGCATACAAGTTAAAGTAAAAGTATGTTATGTGTTTCAACTGAGAGTAAGTTGGCAGTAGAAGCTAACTTGTTGAGGCAATTTCCAAAAGAATAAAAATTTTCTTGGATTACATTAACAGAAGTATAGCGTCTAGAATTAAGGAGGTGATAGTCCTGCTGTATTTTAGGCTGGTTAAGACTACGATTAGAATAATGCATTTAGTTCTTAGGTCATGAGCTGTACAAAAATAGGGGGAAGGCTAGATTTGGCCTGCGGCCTGTAGTTTGCCAACCCGTGCTCCATAGACTTCCGTTCCACCAAACAGCCGCTCATTACATCTAAGGCTACTTCTAGGTGTGTGATCTTGGCCAAGGTTGTTAGGACGATATTAATACTCACGTCAGAGGGTTACTATGAAGGTTAAATGCGGAAGCGCATGTCAAGCCCTGGATATAGCACCTGACACATTGTAGTCTGAGATGCTAACTAAATGGAAGCCGCCGTCAGTGCTCTTCTTTAGTCATGTGACCTTGGGTAACGTCTCCACCATTCTGGGCCTCTGCTTTTCTGCAAAGGGATATGGTCGAATAAGGCGATTCCAGAAGTCACTTCCTTGTCACAGCAAGCGCCTGAGAACACCTGAGAACTCTTCCTAGTGCTGTCTCTCTGGTCATGGGAGCACACTGCCATCACAGGGCAAGCCAGAGGTGTCAGTGACTGTGGGAGCTACTCAGATGGTGATGGATGGCCAGTTGGTAGGCAATCACCTGTCTTCTGAGATAAGTGCGAAGCATATCTGCCCTGTATCGTAGAGTCTCCCTGCAGGACTGAGCCTCACTTGTCCTTGCTGGTGTCTGCCTTGCGAGCTCACATTTTATTGGCTTCTTTCCCTTCCCTGCCCCACTTCTTCTCTCCCCTACCAGTGTTTTCTGGTGTTACCTCCTGCACTAGCAGAATAATGGCCCCTAAGAGATGTCTGTGTCCTGATCCCGAAGCCTGTGAATATGCTACCTGGCACGGCAAAGGGACTTTGCACATGTGGGTTAAATTAACGATCTTGAGCCGAGAGTGGCCTGAATTATCCAGGTGGACCCAGTATAGTCACTAGGGTCCTTACGGGTGAAAAAGGGAGGCAGAGCATTCAGATTCAGAAAATGAGAGATGACAGAAATAGAGTTTTGAAGATGCTATGCCACTGGCGTTGAAGACAGAAAGGGGCCACAGACCGAGAAATGCAGGTGACCTTCTAGGAGCTGGAAAAGGCAAGGAAATGGATTCTCTGTTAGAGCCTCCAGAAGGAATACGGCTCTGCCCACACCTTGATTTTAGCCCAGTGAGACCCATTTTGTACTATGACCTCCAGAATTGTAAGATAATACCTGTGTAATGTTTTGACTCACTAAATTTGTGGTAATTGGTCACAGTAGCAATAGGAAACTGATAACCCTCCTAAATGAACTATTTGCCCGTGAATCTTTGCTTCAGCCTCTGCTTCTGGGGTAACTCAAATTAAGACACTTCCCAATCTCACATTGTGTGCTTACTTCCATTTCACTTAAAATGTCAGTGCTTTTCAGTTGTTAACTGGGCATGTAGTTACTGTGTACTTCTCTCTGCTTGGTGTTGCTCTAAGATTAGTCATGAAGATGAAATGAACTCAGCTCCTCCCTGCAAGGAGCTTACAATCTAACAGTGGAAAAAAGCTACAAATAATTCTAGCATGTGCCGATTTAGTGCTTTTTCTCTCAATAGTCACATAACCATAAGCATTTCTTTTCATAAGCATAAGTATTTATTAAGCATTCACTATGAACATTGATCAGAGCAATAGCGTATATACGTATATGCCATAGTCGCTGCCAACAAAAAAGCAAATTCTCAAATCTAATTTTCAATAAAATGACAGTATCCCCCTAAGAGACCAATCTCATTTTGTCAGTAGGCAAAAAAAAGGAGAACAAGGAGTTCTAAGTGAAAACAATGCAGGGATCCCATTTTAGGGAAACTGAAGCACTGATTTCACCTTCTAGTTCCCATAAAAAGCGTGGAAAGTTAATTTTGTTCCCAAGAAAATTCACTGTTGTTTAGCTCCTGAACCAGCAACACAGTTAAGAAATTATAATCCACTGCAGCATTTTGGCTGTGAAATGTATCGAAAGTTGAAGTCGGATGCACAGATATGAGTTCAAATTCTGGATCTGTCACTTCATACAGTCATGTGATCTCGGGCAAAAATGTAACTGCTCTGAACTGCATCTGTTAAATGAGGGTAGTGATGGGAGCCTCCAAAGCTAGTTGGCCTATGGAGGCCAGCAAATACTAATGTTCCAAACCTTTCTCTCTTTCATACAGTTGGTCATTTAGAAGAGTAAGCTTCTCCAACCTTTTAGGCTCAAATTCTGGAATCCTGTTCCTTTCATTTCCACGGGCATAACTGACATTCTGTCCCAGCCCCCCTCCCCTTTCTTGCAAAAAAAAGAAGCAGTCAAAAGTATCCAACATGTGCTAACACTTTGATTCTAAAGGTGTATGGTCTGCCTGCCAGGTCATCACAGGTGTAAACTTTAGTAAATGTTTCACTGATGCGTAACGTGTCGCTTGTTTTTCCAACCACTGATATTTTTTAGCTCTCTGCCTGTTACCTGCTGGCTAAGCCAGTTCTACGCACTATAGTATCAGGTCTCGGTTATGGCAGCCCCTCACGGTAAAGTCCATATATCTCTACTAGGCTGGCTAATTGCTGTGACAAAAAGCTAACTGCTAGGACAAACGACCTGAACATCTCTGTGGCTTAACACAGCAAAAGTTTATCTTTTTGGTTGGCATTGGAATTGATTCGGGCATTTGAAGGGCAGACTTCCATGCAGGCATTCAAGGACTCAGGTTTCTTTCACCTTGTGGTACCTCCATGTTCAACCTGTGTGCTCCATGGAGTGGCATGACAGAGTGGCAGGTCCCAATGAGCCTGACCTGGAGGTGACACGCATCAGCCCTGCCTCCATGCCACTGACCAGAACTCGATCATGTGGCCCCATCTCAGCTGCAAGGTTGGGGTGGGTTCGGGAGATGTGGACCCCTGGCTGAGCACACGTTCTTAGTCGTCAGCTTGCCATCTCTGCCTCCAAGTGCTTCCCTCGAAATGTTGCTATGTGGGTTAAAGTGCAAAATAGATGAACGTTCCTTTTAGAGTACGAAGTGTGGCATAAATGAGAAGGATTGTTTTCTTCAAAGAAACTCTGTTACCCATTATGATTGGGTTCTCCTGAAGACAGTTAGGTACCTAATAAGTTAATGGGGTTTAATGGACCTGAGCCCTAATCACCAGGTATTAACACTGCTCTTATGGGGAAATGTCTACCCAGTCCCAAAGCACTGGCCTAAGATCAGCTCCTGGAACTCGCTTCATAAGTTAGTAGCTTTCTCCGTAAGCTTTGTAGAGTGCATGTTCATTTTGAGTTAATTTCTCCTGTATCATAGTTTAATTCAAATTTGTACTTGTGGTTTTATGTAATTTCATGCCCTGTCTGTGTTAAAGTGTGATTGTCCCTCAACCTTGACTTCCAGAGTCATTAGTGACATTTACTGACTGCCTACTCTATGTCAGGTACACTCTAGGCATGCTAAGTACATTCTCATTTTAATCCTCCTGATAACTCTACAAGGTATACGTGGTTACCTCTATGTGATTATTGAGAAAACAAACTCAGAGAGGGTAACTGTATTAGTTTTATACTGCTGTGTGGCAAATTACTGCAAACTTGTGTTCTGTACTGGAGGCTCTTGGGAGAGGATCACTTCTGAGCTCGTTCACGTTGTGGGCGGAACTCAGTTTCTTGTGGTTATAAGACTGAGGTCTCTGATGCCTTGCTCGCTGTGGCCTGGGGGTCTTTCTTAGCTTTGAGAGGTCATCAGCATTTCTTGCCTTGTGGTCCTTCCATCTTCAAAGCCAGAAGTTACAAGTCAAACCCTTCTCATGTTTCCAGTCTCTCTGACTTCTTCTGCCTTTTAAAGGACTCATGTGATTAGAGTGGGCCCATCCAGATAATCTCCATATCTTGAGGTTGACTTGGGACTTTAATTTACATCTACAAAATCCCTTCTTAGTAGCATCTAGATTACCCATGGGATGGGAATCTTGGGGAGCCCTCTTTAGAATTTGCCTGCCACAATAACTAAGTTGCCTGAGTTCGCCCAGCTAGAGAGTTGGGAGGCAAGGACTTGGAACTCAATCTATCTCGCATTGAAGTCTATGCCTTTTCCATCTACCAGGCTGCCCCTCTACAGAAATGAGTCGTGGGAAATACCCAAAGAGAATGTCCTAGAAGGAAAGCCCAAGCCCAATTCCTAAGCTAGAGGCATATAATTTAAATGATTCTTACATTTAAAATTGTAGATTCAATGTTTTAAAACTGTGTGTCAAAGTAATACTGGCTCTTTCCAAAATGCCACCACCAGAGAGATGGTACGAGTGTGGGCTACATAGATCTAGATAAATTCCAAGAGCTACCACTTACTCACTCAGAAACCCTAAGCCTCAGTTTCTGCACTGTAAAATGGGGATAATAATAGTATCTTACAATCACATTGAGAACTGAAACAATGACACTTACATAATGTTCATAGTTCCTGAGGCTCTGTAAACACTCAGTTGCTAACCATCACCATCATCGTCGTGGTGTTGCCATCACCAACTTTCAGCCCAGATGGCAACTATGTATTAAACCTATTAGCCAATATTTACAGTTTCATATCAGTAACATATAAAATAAATCATGTTCATTTTATCAAATGAGCGGAAAAAGTTATTATGCCTATGATCTTACTTTTAGCTTGCATTTGCTTCTGAAATCTCAGCTGCAGATTAGCGAACGTAAGTGGTAATTTTTTGGTCTGTTAGAGACTCAGAAATTAAAGAGGAGGATATGTTTTTTTCTGCTCTTCCTATAATTTAGAGTTTGTCCACTTGGTTCTGATTCTGCCAATAACTTAAATGGATATAAATTTCATGTCAAAACTCATGAGACGTATTGCCGCTTTCAGAGCCCTCCTCTCACCTTGCCCTTCTCCTTTTCCCTCTTGATGCAAGACCCATTATTGGAAGGTCTCTAACATGTTTCATTTTACTTTTACTCCAGACTCGAGCTTGCTGTAAACAAGAAATTCATTTTTAGTTTTTTGCTCTGCATTTTATTCAGAGCTTTTCTTTTCTGCATTTTCACCACATTCCTAAGCTTCTGTTAAGCCAGCTTTTTAAATGTGAGAGAAATAAATGTCATGGAATGAAGACTTGTGGCAGCCAACAGAAGTGCCTGTTGAGTCCTCTGTGGGAGGCAGCTTGAGACCCCGGATGGTTTAAGCAGACATATGAATGAAGGACTACGAAGGACAGAGATATCAGGAGGAACCCCCAAGACTGTTTATAAGCAACATATGCTAAAGAAGATGTGGGGCTACCCAGACCTCAATTAGGACAGAGGATGTGGTTGGGAGAGGCCACCATGGTGCAGACATCCGTGCATTCCAACTTCTGTGGAAGTCAGCAGTAGAAATGCTCAGTGGTACAATAGTGTTACAATTGGTGCCAGAGTCAGCGCCTTGATTTTGATCACCTTATGAGGATTCCATGTGTTATTAAAATGTAAGAGGACAGGAATTTCTAATTAACAAAACCTTTTGAAATCCTTCTAGCCTTGCCACCTTCTTTCAACACCTAAACTAGCCATCTGGGACATCCTTTACAAAGTAACATGCCTCTTTTGCCTCACAAGTTAACCTTTTACTATTCTCATTGTCTAAAACAGGGTTTCTCAACTGTGACACTTGACATTTGGGTCCAGGTAATTCTTTGTTGCCCCCTCCGCATTCACTCTACACCTGAAGGCTGCTTAACGGGAACACCTGAAACTCTGCACCTGAGGGCTTTTTTTTTTTCTGACAAAGGGGAGTTCTGGGGAGTTAATGGCTATGAAGGCACCCCTCAACCAGTGATGGATGGGGAGTTTGTGGATAGTTGCTCCAGCGTCCTAGTTCCTCAACTGGAACAACTCTGAGGAATGTTTTACACTGTCTCCCAGCATTGCCCAGTGGGATCGAGCTCCAGTGCCCACAGAAGTAACTGGTTTGATAACACAACTCTATTGATTTCTTTCCCTTCTCTGACTCACCTCCCAAATAAACTATTTACACTCAAATCCTTGTCTCAGGGTCCACTTGCAGGGGAATCCAAACCGAGACGCTGTGTTCCAAACATGGCAATTCAATATGTTTAGAGAAATCTTGAGCTAATTTGCAGAGATTTGCCCATGAAATGCTGTTGATCAGTGTTGTCACCAAGTGCTCTAAGGACTACATTCTGGGTGGGCCAGACTGCACTGGGGACGAGTGTGCACCGATGTGTATGTCTCTGATGATGTGGACATTGTTATTTCTCGTGGGTTTGTTCTGAGTAAAGCTTTTGGGAACTGTGTTTTCCCACAAGTTCCACAAATGTTTCCACATTTTAGAAATTGTTTGAGCATGCTCTAAGCCATGACTCTGAAAGTCAAACAGTTTGGCTGGTGATATTATTTTTAAAGAAACAAAAACAGTTTTGTTTTGTTTTTAATTTGGGCTTTTGTTATGCTTTGCAATCTTTTTCTGCCCTAAAGGCCTTAACTTCCTTTGTTTGGTGCTTTGCATAATGCTCATGGAGGTATTTCATAGGCATTTTTGTATGGATGTGATTGCAATGAATTTTTACTGGTAATAATTTGCATTCTAAAGCTCTTATACATGTAATGTTTCATTTAATCCTCACGCATACCCTGAATAATAGGATTATCGTCACAGTTTAATGAAAGAGGAAACCAAGTTCCAGAGAGTTTAAGGGAGTTTCTGTTTAGTACTTTATCTAGTCCTGAATTAAAATAAAATTTTCATTAATGTAATCTGCATTCTGCAAAGACGTAAAGGAGGAGAATGTAATCTCCAAGGGAAGCATGATGTATCTTAGCAAAGCTGTAGGATGTGGGGAGCTTGGGGGTGAAAGGATATAGACCTCAGCCATGGCCCTAGATCTTGTCTCCTTTCGGTTTTTTAACTGGCCATATTCTCCTGGAGCGGAGAGAAGCAAGCACTCTGTGCTAGCCCGCTTTGATAAAATGAACGCTATTACTAGTGAGGCAGAGACTAAAGCAGCATTTTCCCAGGTGCGTTTCTCACCTCCCGGAAATCGCCTTCATTATTGCCTTCAGTCTCCAGTGGCTTCTCGGCATCGTTAAAGCTGTAGTCCATCTTTTCTGCATTACCAGCCAGGAGACCGCAGGTACCACTGTGTTGGTTCGCACACTGTCTTGCTTGCCTTAAATTTGTACCTGGGGTGTAGAGGAAGGGCATCACTATTTAAAATATCAACATTGGATCTTGAAGTCAGGTCCGAAGCTAGTAGACTCTGTTCCTGTCAGTAATTTGAGTCTTGCCACTGATATCCAGCTCTGAGTCTGAGTCCCCACGGACAGTTGCCATCCCTGATGCTGAGCTCAGCCGGATTTCTTGAACCTTTGCCAGTTGCTCACTGTTGGTGCCCAAGTTGCTCCTGTGGAACCCAGTTAACTCGCTTCGCCCTTCTCCCAACAGGGAACCCCAGTTATGACTCAGCCATTCTGCACTAACCAGGATTCAGGTGGGAAAACAGAAAACCCTTAGATATTTCAAAAAGAAAGCGACTTAATACAAGAGTTAGAGGCTTACTAAAGAATTGAAAAGGACTGCAACTAGCATTCTAGAAATTAGGAAGATAGTACCTATAAGAAAGCACCACTGACAATCTCAGCTACCCGCTGTACCTGGAAGGACCTGGCAACACCTCCAGTTGGCGTCTGCCAAAGCCTACACACCTGCTTGCCACTTCCTTTGTTTAGTGCAGGGCTTTGTATAATGCTCACGGAGGTACTGGGCTTTGGCTTCTCTTCTGCCTTGTGAGTGTGTCTCATTTGTGTGACCTCACTCTGAACTGTGATGGCAGGGAGTCTAGAAATTGTAGCTCCTAGACTTCTAGCCCCTGGGATACAAGGAACAGCATAAAAGAAAGAACATGTTACTGAGTAGCTTACTGATAGTTCAGGCCATATTCTGTCTCTAGAAATTTTCTGAAGCTGATTTGTTAGCCCGGGGCATTCAAAGAATGTTATTTCTCCAAAATTGAAGGTGCTAAGGAAAATATTTATGATCTGGGACAGGCCAATAGAAAAAAGGGAGAAATCAACTGGAGACATGGTGGCCCTCAAAATTAAGATTCTGTAATAGTTGTTGATGTGAAATAGGAATGTACTGGGACTTATGCTTCAAGCAGAGCTACCAGGAAAATTGGGCAACTTTGTACCCATGTCCTTACTATGCATAGTACAGTTGTACTCTGAGATTTCCTTACTTTCTGGTAGAATATGTTGTGCACTTTAATCAGCTGACTGGTGTCTATTCTACTCCTGTGTGCTGAGGTCAGAATCTTGGATAAGTCTGCTCATCCAGGGACAGGCCTTGGAGAAAGTCTCCAAGAGGCAATGAGAATTGGCCAGAGGGTCATCCCCGGACACCTGTTCCATCCAACCAGTCCTACAGGGTATGGGACCTGGCCAGTAGAACCATTGTTGGGGATGTTTTTAGTGGTATATTCTACTTGTCATCTGATTCACAACATTTGCTTCCAGAAGCTGTGCTTTTGGCCTGGGTACAAGACTGGAAGGCTGAAGTATCCATGAAATTGACCTAATGCTGTTTAAAAATGTTACTGCATGTTACAACTGATACAGTCTGATTTATTCCTCATAGAATGCTAGTAGTCAGTTTTCTATTCATCACAATGTAAAATAGTCTTTGTACATTCATGGTTAGGTTTTGTGAAGGAATTTTACTCTATTTAGATGAATTAATAATAAACATCCAACTATGATGTTTTTTTTTCTTGAGAGCACATTAATAAAACCAGAACTCTGTAAAAATAAATTGTTCTTTTGTATAAGACAAATAAAAGGTACTCTACCTAAGCATCTAGGGACTCCTGATTTAATCCAACTGAACATTAACTTCAAATATTCTGAATACCTTGATATCTAATACTGCTACTCTATTTCTTATAGAAAATTTGTATTAGAATTATAATAAATCTTATTCTGAAGATTTAAAAAAATTCTGATTGCAGAGTACTTCACAGATATATATATATGTATATATATAATATTGAAATTTTGTTTCTTTGATAATGATTAGCAAGCAAACAGAAAGGCATAACAACAATAATGAAAGTATTAAAATTTAAGACTATTGTCCAAAGTAGATACAGTTAATTAATTGGAAGCTGTATTTTTTTCTTCTCTCTCTATGTTGGAGATGTCCCTTAGTTACACTGAACACTGGTTTATTGTCTTTTCTTGCTATCTATCATCTTATAATTTTTCTTCGAGTAAAAACACCTTTTAGGCTTCATATGATTTTTCTGTTGACAATGATAAGATAATATGTAAACAAAATTTTTTATAAGAGAGTAGGTTTGGGGGCTGCACCTGACTCTTTATGACCTTTAAAAAATGATGTTTTAGACCTTTAGACTAATCACAAATAAGAATGCTAAGAGACGTATTACAGAAACTGAGGCCTGCAGGAAATCATTCTAAGCTAATCAACAATGACTTATCAAAGGGTATTATTTTTCAGTTGTAGGAGAAGCCAAGAATACCAGTATTTGTTCCAGAATTTAACTTCACCTTGATTTAATGTGTAAACAGAAATGTGAATTTATGCCAGTTCCTTTTAGACTTAAGTTGTGACATGAAATTAGGAACTGGTAACCAATCAAGTTCCTAACTATTACAAATGAAAAATATGTGCAAAGTGTGTTTCCAATCTTTGTATAAATGCATTATTGTTCTGGCTCATGGGAGTATCTTTCTGATTAATTAGTGGGTGTGTACTTATCTGTGTGTGCATGCGTGTAAGAGAGAAATGCTCACTCCTCTTTGTTAATGTGCTTCTGATTATATACATCTTGTGGATTTCATAAAACTGAAAATTAGCTGAGGAGAAGAATAATGCTCAGTTTTCTTCAAGATACATTTCCATAATGCCTGCTCTCTGACCCATGTTATTTATATACCTGAACATCTTTATTGTTATTAAACTGGGTTCTCTTGTGTTTTTAAATTAAGAGGATATTCTAACTCTTGGCTCACTTAATTACAGTTGGTAAATAATTTCTTCAAGGAATTTTAGTAGTGAAATTACTTATTTAAAATAATATGTTCATTTCAGATCTTTTTTGTTCTCTTACGAGTTTTCTAATAAAAGAGCATTTTTTCTCTCTTCCTTCTTTTTAGCTCAATCCCTTTTAAAAATGATATTAATATGTGGCCATAAAGATGCATTTATCCCAGGTGCTCAATGGTCATTACATTTTTTTAAGTAACTTTTACTTGATGTGGGTTTTCTCCCCAAAGCAGAAATTAGTCAGTCCAATGCACATGGCATAGAAATTTCACAATTAAGCAATTAAATTAGAAGTATGACAGTTGGCATGTGTTCAAAGTAATAAAGTTCCAAAAATAGAAAGTGAATCAAATTAACATAAAGGCATTAACTTTTTCTGGGTGGCGTGAGTTTGCAAAAGTCTTGAGTAATTAGATTTGCTTATACTCAAAATAGTCAGTGAACCTTGAGTGACACTGCATTTCAAAGGTGGAAGCCAGAGGGAAGGTCGCTGTTGGTATCGGAGTGGCAAAAAAAGAAGAGATTTCACTTCATTTTTTTTCCGGAGCTGTTAGGAAATTTGGGTTGGCCAAATATAACTTTATTTCCCTTAGAGTAGCCAGCCTTGATTTTATTTAACGTATCAACTTTTAAAAATGTTATTTCATTTTTATATACTTATTAATGTTGAACAGCTCATATGTATATATGGTTAAAATAATTGAGATGGTACACAATAGTATGTGCCTTGTAAAGGTCTCCCTCCCATATCAATCCTGAGTCTAACATTTCACTTACCCAGAGACAACTGAGGACCAGTTTCTTTTAATCAAATCAAAATTAAATTGTGCTATAATTGACATACAACATTCTATTAGTTTCAGGTGCACAACATGATGATTCAGTATTTGTATACATTGTGAAATGATCACCATAAGTCTAGTTAACATCCATCAGCTTCCATTTTCTTGCATATATTTACATTCTTCCTGTGATGGTTTACACATTTGTAAGCATACATGTCTCTCTTCTCTCTCTCTCTCTCTCTCTCACACACACACACACACACACACATATACACCCACACAAATGGTAGTGCACTATTTGTACACAATTTCTTACACTTGACGTTCCTTGGAGATAGATATAGTTTCATGTCTCTTCAGGCCCTTTATTGTATTTAACCTGTTTCCTACTGATGGGCATTTATGTTGTTTTGGGTCCTTTGCTTTGGATCAAGGGTTGACACTTTCTCTAAGGGCCAAATAGTAAACGTTTTAGGCTTTGCAGGCCACGGAATCTCTGTCGCAACTACTCAACCATGCCCTTGTATCATGGGAGCAGCCATAGACTAGGTGTAAATGAGTGGGTGTGGCTGGGTTTCAATAAAACTTTATTTACAAGAACAGGCAGCAGGCCAAATTTGGCCCGTAATCTGCATGACCAGGCCATTTTGAGAAGCACTGTCATAGCTCTAGCCCTGTGACTGGCCTGCAGCAAGTGTTTAGTAGATATTTGTTGATTAATTAATGGGTTTTCTGGAAATTTGTTATTAGCAATAAGGAGAATGCTAAACAATGAAAGACTCAAACAGGACATATTGGTATCAAAAAAGAGTTAAGTGGAAAATGAATGACTTTCATAGCATTCTACATTTTGGTGTTTAAAAAGATTTTTTTTAAGGTGGTGCTTTGACTTCTAAGTGTGGTAAACAGTAACAAGAACAGAGATGCAGACATAGAGAACAGACTTGTGGACACAGTGGGGGAATGGGAGGGTGGGATGAATTGGGAGATTAAGATTGACATATATATACTACCATGTGTAAAATAGATAGCTAGTGGGAACCTGCTATATAGCACAGGGAGCTCAGCTCGGTGCTCTGTGTTGACCTAGATGGGTGGGATGGGGGTGGGAAGGAGGTCCAAGAGGGAGGGGATGTATGTATACCTATAGCTGATTCACTTCGTTGTACAGCAGAGACTAACACAATGTTGTAAAGCAATTATACTCCAATAAAATGCAAATTATTTTAAAAAAGAAAATTATATAATGGGGGAAGGATTGATCTGACTCCTCCTAGCACTATTACTCTCTCTTCCTGCCCTGTGACCCTTCAGTCTCACCAGTAAGCTCAGAATCACCTGAAGAACTGGGTCCAATTACATGGTTCATGGTCATTAAAGCCATCTGATTTCAGGTGATGAGGTATCTTCTTGAAGATGAGTATCAGCCCCATAGTGTCCTCATCTGAATGTCCTTCATGACTTTTCCCACATTCTAACTCTTGCGAAGGGTCCTAGATATCAAGTGACAGTACTTCCCATTTCATTAGACACTAAATGTGATACTTTGGGATTATTTGAAGTTGTAGATCAGGGATCAGCCGACTAAGTCCTGCAGGCCAAATCCAATCTGCTATTTGTTTTTGGAAATATAAAGTTTTATTGGCCCACAACCACACCCCTTTATTTATGTATTGTCTGTGGCTTCCTTCACGTTATAACCTGAGCTGTTGAAACAGAGACTGTAGAACTCACACAGCCAAAAATATTTCCTATCTGGCCCTTTATAGAAAAGGTTTGCCAAACCCTCTTTTAGTTATTTTAAAATTTTTTAAAACACCTTTATTGGAGTATAATTGCTTTACAATATTGTGTTAGTTTCTGCTGTACAACGAAGTGAATCAGCTATATGTATACATATATCCCCATGTCTCCTCCCTCTTGTGTCTCCCTCCCACCCTCCCTATCCCATCCCTCTAGGTCCTCACAAAGCGTCGAGCTGATCTCCCTATGCTATGCGGCTGCTTCCCACTAGCTATCTGTTTTACATTTGGTAGCGTATATATGTCAGTGCTACTCTCTCACTTCGTCCCAGCTTCCCCTTCCCCCTCTGTGTCCTTAAGTCTGTTCTCTACGTCTGCGTCTTTATTCCTGCTCTGCCACTAGGTTCATCAGTACTGTTTTTTTAAGATTCCATATATGTGCGTTAGCACACAGTATTTGTTTTTCTCTTTCTGACTTACTTCACTCTGTGTGACAGACTCTAGGTCCATCCACCTCATTACAAATAACTCAATTTCGTTCCTCTTTTTGGCTGAGTAATACTCTATTGTATATATGTGCCACATCTTCTTTACCCATTCATCTGTCGATGGACACTTAGGTTGCTTCCGTGTCCTGGCTATTGTAAATAGTACTGCAATGAACATCGGGGTGTATGTGTCTTTTTGAATTATGGTTTTCTCAGGGTATATGCCCAGTAGTGGGATTGCTGGGTCATATGGTAGTTCTATTTTTAGTTTTTTAAGCAACCTCCGTACTGTTCTCCACAGTGGCTGTATCAATCTACATTCCCGCCAACAGTGCAAGAGGGTTCCCTTTTCTCCACATTTACTGTTTCTCCAGCATTTACTGTTTCTAGATTTTTTGATGATGGCCGTCCTGAGTGGTGTGAGGTGGTACCTCACTGTGCAAACCCTCTTGCACTGTGCTGTTCTCACCTGAGGATTTGGCACTGGCAGCCCTCAAGTCGTGGGGGACTACTTCTGTTTTTTTAGGACTGAGACCTTGAAATAGGCTTGTTTCTTAGCTTTTAAAGAACAAGCATGGTTGTTTGGTTGATTTGTCTTTTCAACACAGTGAACTACTCGTTTATCGAGCAGACAGTTTTGAACACCTGTTATGTTCAAGCCTGGAAATGCAGAGGCAAATCAGATTGATTTCCTGCTCCAAAAAGCTTGGCACCTGATAGTTGACACGGATACATAAATCAGTGGTTATACTAAGTGACAGAAGTGTGAAGCGACTGCTATGGGGAGAGCCATTGCATTATCCTGGAAGACAGTGAAGTCTTCCCAATGCAGGAAGGTGAAGCTTGAGCTAAGTTTTGCTGGATGAGTTGGAGTAGGTCAAAGAAGGAAGAGGAAGGCATTCCAGGTAGGCAGAGTGTACACTTGGCATGCGCAAAGGTGCTGAGGCCTTAAGCCGCTCTAAAGAGCCTGAAGTAATGCAAGAAGAGATGGCAGAGGAGGAAACGGACCGAGGGCATGGGTGATGCAAGAGTGAGGTGAAAGTATTGCCTCGTCTTCCATCGGGGGATTGTGACCTTGAAATTGCTGGAACGTGAGGCACTCTGATGTCCTGGAGGAGCTGTTGCCATGGCTGAACTCTTCAAAGGAAGGGAGGATAAGGATTTGTTTCTTCAGCTGAAAAGTAGGTATAGCCAGAGCAGACAAGTTGCCAGAGGCCAAGTGACAGGTCCCAGTACATCCCCAAAGTAGTCAACCTGGAGGTTGAGGGAGTTTGCATGACTTTACTCTAGAATTCTGCATGGTCGAGGGGGGCATCTTCTTGGAAGTAACTGGTCTCCTTTTCAAACTGTAGCTAAAGGTCTTTATCTTAGGAGAGCAAGTAGAGTTGATAAAGTCTGCGTAGCCCTCTGCAGCCCAGTTCAAGTTAAAAACAAGAGAGAAGAAAACAAAAGCAAATTAAGCCCATTCTTTTGCCAAGAAGAAGTGTTATTTGATTTTTATTTGCATCCTGAATGTTCCTTGGAAAAGAACATGCCATTTGGCAATGTCCAAAGGCCTGCTGACAGTCCTCCGACATCATTTTCTGTTTCCATTGCCTCACTCGGCACGAGGGCCCTCGTAAGCTTTCCAATCAACGATGAAGCCCAGATGTTGTGGATAAACCACAGCCTTTGGGGGGAAAATAAGCAAACACCACTAATAAATAGTGCCTTGAGGTCAGGCTGCGGCCCGCTCTAAAGTGTGCTGATGGTCAGGCTTCATTATTCCCCAGGCACATTGCTTGGGCTTTTTAAATCTTGGCAGCAAGTAACATGGAGCATACAGGCTTGGGAATGGTAGCTCCATCCCAGTAATTCCTCGTGATGGTCCCATTACAGCTTTCTTTAACTTGGTGACATGAGTGTGCGTTGTGGTGGGTCAACAAGCCATTTCTGTCTAGAGTGATTTAGTGCGTCTGCTCCCAGTCTGGGTTATTTCTCATCCATGCAAGTCATTGGAGACCATGTTAGCCTTGAGTATAAGTTGGGAGTTAAGATTTGCTCAAAAGCAAGCCTGGATTTGATTAACAGGTCGGAGGTTAGAAACCTCCTTTCTTGTGATTTGATCCCAAATTCCCAGTTTATATTGTGGTACCCGTGACATTTTTCTAATTAAGGATGACTTGATGTTACCTACCATGGGGACGGATTTGGGGTGAAGTTCCTCGTGCTTACGGGTGTTTCCATGATAGTTAACACTGGGCTGAATCACAAGGCTCATCTTTGAAATAGGTCGGTCTCCTTCCCATTTTTAAAGGATTATTCCTGAAAGGATGTTCATGCTTTGGCTCCTGTAATATCTCTGTTCATTTCTTTTCATGGAATTTTTTTGTGTGTCTTTTTCTGTATACTTTTTGTATTTCACTAAAAAGAAAGAAGAAACTGCTAAAATTCAAGAGATTGTTGTGGCTCTGGGGGGTAAAGCTTGCAGTCTGTTGGTACCATTTGTGACCCCTGCAAGCTCTTAGTGTTTTACTTCTGTTGCAGGATTGGGGCAGGATTGGGGCTGCTATCTTTCTCATCATAAGTAATCTAGCTTTCATGCTATATTCTATTCATATCTGTCATACTACCTCTGACAGCATAATTTCAGAACTTTTGATCTGCTTCCAGAAAGGACTTTTACATGGGTGATAGGATTTATAGAGGAAACTGTCAACTGAATAACAGGTATTAACTTTTTGGAAGGAGGAAAACATCAAGCACCATCTCCTCCTCTTCCTTGTCTATTAGCAAAGCTTGGTTTCCTTTTAATCACAGTGTCTTTGTTCTTTTCAGTAACAATGTCCTAGTGTAGAAAGTGTGATTGTTGTTGTAGGGGGAGAAGCAAGAAAAGCAACTTATTTTGATGAAGATTTGATGAGCACCTACTATGTGCCAGACCCTGAGCAAGTTATTGGGGCACAGGTGTGGATAAGACATGGTCTCTGTCTTTGGGAATTTTAGGGCCTAGTAGGGTGACAGTCATATAAATATAGTATAATATAGGAAGCAATAAGCAGGATATTCTAGAAGCACTAAAGACTCTGAAAGCAGAGCCATTTCTTGGAGAAGAAATTCAGCTTCTAAAATTAAATTCATGAAAATAAGGGCAACCTTAGAATTACACCATAGCACAATTAGGTATAGTTTGCTCTCCTAATAGTAACTGATGTCCTGTTCTGGAGAAACTCCTTTGCTTTAGTCCTCAAAAAGCCCTACCTTCGTGGGAACACCGAAATAAGAAACTGTATGTTTTGGCGGGTGGTGTGGGACTTCTGGGGAAACTCTGTTATCTACAAAGAATGGGTCTGTTGCAGGAAGTTGCCCAATTGAGTGTTGGCCAGCTAGATAGCAGCCTTGCTGTGGTATGGCGCAGGTTGGCCAATTTGCACTGGCATGTGGCCTAGCCTCTTGGGTCTTCCTCGCAACTCAAATCACTTCGTGAGCCCTGGGAGCTACATGGAGGTCAGATGTAACTGACTCCATGCACCTTAGTCTCCTGGAAAGAAAGGTGTTGGATCGTAACCCATTACTCAGGCAACTGTACTGAGCGCCTATTATCTAGTAAGTAACAGCATGTGGAGGCGGAGGAAGTGGGAGGGTGGTGATGGTAGCGGTCTTGATGATGATGCTGGTGATGGTGGAGATGGTACTGATAACAGGGTGGGTAGTGCTTCTGCTGCTTGTGACGTTGATGATAAGGATGTGTGGTAACAATAATAATGGGGTGGGGACTGTTCCTTACTTATTCTTACATGCCTACTATTTGGCACAGAGTAGTAATTTCAAAAAATTTGTTGAAGGATGGAATGAACAGGCAGTTTCTCTCTTAAAAGGTAACACAGGGCATGCTATCCTTCATGTTCCACACCCTCCAACAGACTCCCATTTCATCAGCGTTTCCACCCATACTTCTTGCCTTGGTCTATGCCCTCTGACGCTCCTCTCATGTCACTCTGAACTGTACTCTTATCACTCCTAGACACATTGGCTTCTTTGCTTTTCTTCAAATATCCATATATGTTCCCATCTTAGGGCCTCTGCACATACTCTCCCATCTGCCTGGAATGCTTTTCCCCCAGATATCAATGTGGCTCACTCCTTTACTTCCTCAACTTTCTGCTCGAATGTCCCCTTCTCAGAGAGGTTTCCCCGGACCATCACGTATAAAAAAGCATCACCCCTGCCTCCTTCCCACATCCCTTTATCTGGAGCTGTGGACCGAATGTGTCCCCCTCAAATTCCTATGTTGAAGCCCCAAGTCCCAGTGTGATGATATTTGGAGGTGGGGCCTTTGGGAGATGATTAGGTCATGGGGGTGGAGCCCTCATGAGTAGAATAGGATTTTTATAAGAAAAGACGTGAGAGAGATGATCTCTCTCTCCAATATGTGGATATGGGGATACAGCAAGAAGACAGCTGTCCATAAATCAGGAAGAGGGCTCTCACCAGACACTGAATCTGTTGGCATCTTGATCTTGACTTCTTAGCCTCCAGAACTGTGAGAAATGAATGTTTATGGTTTAAGCCACCCGGTCTATGGTGTTTGTATAGCAGCCCAAACTGACCGAGATACCTGCATTTATTTTTCTTTGTAACACTTACATATTATGCATTATTTATGTATTTTATTTATTGCCTGCCTTTTCTCTCCCACTGTGTCTCCACTGAGTATAAACTACATGAGGGCAACTGCTTTGTTTCTTTTAGAGTTATTTCCCTAGAACCTAGAGCAGTACATGGTACATAGGCATGGGTCTGTAAATATTCGTAAGTGAATTTGAAATGAATCAATGAATTGTTCATTACCATCATAAGGCATGTTTCACAAACAGGCTTGTATTTCTAGATACCTTTCTAGGTTTGTTGTTCTTACCACCCTCTCCGTCGCATGAGCCCCTTCAGGACAGAGATCCCATCAGAAACTTCTGTTGTCCCCAGTGGCGCCCAGGGCAGAATCATTCGCAGAGTAGTTGTTCAGTAAATTCTTATTCATCGATAGGTTGCCTAAAAGGTCCTGCTTACGAGGATTGCCCTTCTTCCTTGCTCTGCTTCACCACAATTTTCCAATCTCCTTGTGTTCCTTCCTGTGTTTTTGACATGTCATCATACATTTTTTCATTGTAGCTATCTATGGGAGAGGGAGATTATACAAAAGCACTTGTACCTCTGCTCTCAAATAAATGTGGTGGACTCAGGCTTCATTTTGTATTATTCATACCACCTAACCAACTACCAAGAAGGTTACAAAAGTCAGAGAGTATTTTTTCTATTTTTGGAAATTCAGGTTCTCTTTTTTCAAAAAACCCCAAATTCCTAACTACAAAAGATGGAATAGGATGATTCTTAAAAGGAACTTCTGACTGATTACATTTAGGCCGTTATATTTAGATTTTTGCCATGGTTTTTAACATTTGGAGTAGCTTTTGAATATAGTACATTTTCACAAACTCAGCGCCGTAGAAATGTCTTTCTGAAATAGTTCGACCCATGTTGATATTCACGCTGAACTTGCTATCACTACCTCCCTTACCCAAAGGAGCTTGGCCACTTACTTGCCAGCTGCAGCTGGCCTGGTATTTGCTGACACATTTTTCAAGAACTGGTTGTGCAATACATGTTGATATTCTCTGTGCCTCTTCCTTCCCTTATTCATCCATTTGGCTCCTTCCTCCTTTCCCGACTCCCTCTGTTCCCTCCCCCGTTGGCTTTTTGGAATCTACGATCTGCTTTAGTAAACCTAGTGGTAAATTGCCTCAAGGATAAAAATACTCTGCACTTCTAATCAGAAAGGACTGTTTCCATATTTCTTGAGACTCTTGTTCTATCATAGCTCTTCTTTTAAAAAGTTCTCAGCAAGTATTTTGTCTGTGTGCTCAAGATTGGATTTTTCTACTCACTCGAGCCTGATTTTTCACAAATAAAGCTTTGAAAACATACTTTCTCACATCCTTCCTCACAGAACACATTCTCAACAAATAGTTGTCATTTTCATTAGTAGCACTGGCTTAACTTTACATCAAGTAAACTTCCTCGGGTTTGGCTTCCATTTATATTATCTTCTCTTTTAGCTCATTGTATTAGCTTGCTCTGGTTGCTGTAACCAAGTAGGACAAACTGGAATTTATTCTCCCACAGTTCTGGAGGCTAGAAGCCTGAGATCAAGGTGTTAACAGCGTTGGTTTTTTTCTGAGGGCTGTGAGGGAAAGTCTGTTCCATGCGTCTCTCCTAGTTTCTGGTGGTTTGCTGGCAATCTTTGGTATCTCTTGGCATGCATGTACATCAGCCTTATCTCTGCCTTCATTTTCACATGGTGTTCTCTTTCTGCAAATTTGTCTCTGTGTCCACATCTCCCCATTTTACAAGGACATCGGTCATATTGGATTAGGACCCACCCTAATTACCTTATTTTAACTGGATTACCTCTGTAAAGACCCTATTTCTAAATAAGGTCACATTCTGAGGTCCTGGGGGTAACAACTCCAACACATCTTAGTACAACTCATTAACACTCATCTTCTGAAAACTGAAACTCTGGGTTTAGTAAAAGGAACCCATTTTCTTCTTTATCAGATCTGTAACATTGACTCTCTAGATACCATAAAACTTCACCTGATTAGGATGAAAGGCTGTAACAGATGGAATTTCCTAATTTGCTGAGAATTAGCCTGTAAATGACATTGTGAGATGCCAGCTGTGATTCCTCCATTGGAGTATACATAATTGACATTTTGATGATCGACAGACTTTCAGTTTAGTTTATAGTTTCCGTCCTGACCTCGTACTCTGCATCCAGGCCCACATTCCATTTCACAAAGCCACCTGGCCATAATGCAAAACCAAGATACCATAACATTGTCCGCGGCTTTTGTTCTGACAGCTCCTCCAGCTCCTGAATCGTGCACCCGTCTCCTGCTTTTGGCCATTTGTATCTGTTCTCTGAATTTCTCCACTCACCCTCCCCTAAAGAATTTGTCTTAGATATGCTCTGCTGGCTCTCCCTGATTCAAATCAAGTTGTTGGATGGGCCATCCTAGTCAGCCCTCTGACATGTCACCACTGCCAAAAAGTCCACCCACCAACACACAGAATAGGCTCCCTTAGTTTCTCTACAAAGTGGGGAATTTGACAAGAGAATATATTGTCATCTCGAGATAAGTATTGTGATAGTCTTCTAGACAACCTTTTCCATGGCTAGTCTCAACCTTATCTGATTTGACTAAGCTGCAATTATTTGAATCATCTTTCGAATGTATAATTCTGAAAATTCAGCTTACTGCTCAAAACTCATCAAGGACCCTCCCTCCATTGCTCGTTCAATGAGTGCAAATTCCTCAGCCTGGCATTTCACCTTCATCTACCTGCTAGAGCTCCAAACCAGTGGTTCTCAGCCCTGGTTGCACATTGAAACCACTTGGGGGAAATTTACAATCTACTGATGTCTGGATCTCACTCCCAGAGGTTCTGATGTAAGTAGTCTGGGGGGGGGGGCATCATAATTTTTAAAAACTCCCTAAGTGATTCTGATGTTCACGCAAGGTTGAGGATCACCTATTTAGAGCAACACGTCTCCAATTTTTTTTTTTTTTTTTTTTTTTTGCGGTACGTGGACCTCTCACTGTTGTGGCCTCTCCCGTTGCGGAGCACAGGCTCCGGACGCGCAGGCTCAGCGGCCATGGCCCATGGGCCCAGCCGCTCCGCGGCATGTGGGATCTTCCCGGACCGGGGCACGAACCCGTGTCCCCTGCATCGGGAGGCGGACTCTCAACCACTGCACCACCAGGGAAGCCCACGTCTCCAGTTTTAATGTATACAGTAATTGCCTTGTTCAAAAGCGGACTCTGATTCAGCAGGTCTGGAGCCAGCTGTGGTTCTGCATATCTAACAACCAGCGATGCTACTGGTCTACACTTTGAGTAGCAGGGTGATAAATTGAGCTTTCTGAGATCCAGGACTACGTTTTGCCCATCTTTGTGTCTTCAAAATATACTGTAGAGGCTCTCAGCAAATGTTTAAAAACCAAATTAAATTTTGACCTACACACAACTTTCCAGCCTTTTTCTCTGCACATTAAAGTCCACGTAAACTTAGGCCTACCTCCTTTTGGAAAATACCCATAACCACAACCAGAAGGCCAGCATTTTATTCATTCAGTCATTCATTCGTTCGAGCAACATTTACCAAGTACCCTTTATGGCCAGGTACTGGGCCTTCAGTGGTTAATAAGATGGCATTCCCACCCTTAAGTTTATATGTTGGTGAAGGGAACTGTGCTCTAGGCCGGCAGTTTATAGATTTTCAGTGCAAGGACCAGGTATTTTGTTCCAGTCTCTTTTACCTTTGTAAAATACAAAATTAGGCTCTTTGGTGTCTCCACAATGTTGAGTAAAAGTTTCTAACCGAGTGTTCGCAAGGTCTCCACTTGTCATGGAATGGCGGTAAGTAGTTTTCAGAGTGCAGTGGTCCATGGATCCCGCTTTGAGTACCTCTGCTCTAGCGCCTTGCCAGACAAAGTGGGGTCTGCAGACCAGCTGCATCAGCGTCCCCAGCAGCTTCTGAGAAATGCAGAAACTTGGGCCCCAGCCCAGGCCTGCTGAGTCAGAATCTGCGTTTTAGCTATATGCCCAGGTGATTTCAGTGCACATTACAGATCGAGAAGCACAGTTCCAGTGCAGTGGCTCTCAACCATGGCTGCATGTTAGATTTATCCGGGAACTTTAAAAAATTTCACTGCCCAAGCCGTATCCCAGACAAATTAAACTAAAATCTCTGGGGTTAGCACCCAAGCATCGGTATTTTTTTAAAGGTCCCTGGGTGACTCTGAGAAACACCTGGTGAGAACCAGTGCTGAGTGAGTCCAGAATCTCCGAGACCCTGGAAAGCGGTTAACCCATTGCTTTAACCGTCAAATCAGCTCAGGTTCCCAGAGACCCATTTATCACTTCCTTCGCTTCTCTTAGGAAACTCAGGACCAAATACAGGGTATTGTGTGGTGGGCAGTTTTAAGAGGACTGCTTGGGTCAGTGGTTCTCCACCTCTCTTTGCATAACAGTTTGTGAAATTGAACAGGTTCATCTTTAAAATGTAGTTTCAAGGGCTGTGTCTTTTTAACTGGAGTGGATCCCGGGAGTGTGCACTGGAGCACACCGCACGCGTTTAACTGGAGTGGAGACCAGCAGCCATCCCTTGCCCTCTTCTTGCTAATGTCAGAGGCTGCCCCCCAGGAAAGTGTCTGGAAACACCAGATACTGTCTTTTCCAGCCTCCCTTGCGACTTAAAAATGGCCCTGTGACCCAGTTCTGGCCAGTAAGACGTAAGGGCACGGCGCTGAGGAGCCCTCTCGCTGATAAAAAGAGAAGCACAGGGAGAAAGCCTATTAGAGGTCCACTCTGGCGCCCACTCACCTGAACATTTTAGCGTCTCAGTTTCTACTCTCGTAAGCTCAAATTGCTCAGTGGACCAATTGGTTAAACAAAGAGAAGGGAGTGGAAAATCAACCCCGCTTAGAAATACTCCATTATCTTCTTGCAAGTCTGGGCTGTGGACCAGCAGCATCGGCTCCATCTAAGAGATCATCAGAAATGCAGAGTCTCAGGCCCCGACCTGGACCTGCAGAATCAGCAAGATCCCCAGGTGATTCCTGTACACACTGAAGTTTGAGAAGTGGTGTCTGTAAGAGACCAAGTTTTCTTTCTGGAACAGCTTCATAATGCCCCTGTTCCTTCTGCTGCCGTGGAAGACGGGCTTGCCACAGAGGGAAGACCACCGAGAGTCTAGGCACATTCTTCATGCGAGAATTCAAACGTCCATTTTCACACTGCAGTGGAACTGTTGTGACATGTTCTACTGGAAGGTCGCTACCCAGATGCCATCATGTCGAGCCACAAGCTATTTTTAGGTTTTCTGGACAGGCCAAAGATTCTACTACCCAAATGACTTCAAAAAGCGTGCGGCTAAAAAAAAAAAAAAAAAAAAAAAAATAGCGTGCGGCTGATACGTTTTAGATTTTCTTGTAACCCTGGCTTTTCAAAAAATGTCTTAGGAACGGGAATAAAGACGCAGACCTACTAGAGAATGGACTTGAGGACACGGGGAGGGGGAAGGGTAAGCTGGGACGAAGTGAGAGAGTGGCATGGACATATATACACTACCAAACGTAAGGTAGATAGCTAGTGGGAAGCAGCTGCATAGCACAGGGAGATCAGCTCGGTGCTTTGTGACCACCTAGAGGGGTGGGATAGGGAGGGTGGGAGGGAGGGAGATGCAAGAGGGAAGAGATACGGGAACATATGTATATGTATAACTGATTCACTTTGTTATACAGCAGAGGCTAACACACCATTGTAAAGCAATTATACTCCCATAAAGATGTTTAAAAAAATGCCTTGGGTGTTTACGCTTGAGTTCAGCCCTGTTTTATTAACTAAAGAAACGCATGTATTACTATGTCCCACTTCATAAGTTGTGCTTTCCCCACCTCTTCATTCACAAAGACATGTCATGTTTCCTGGCACTGTTTTATCAGAGAAATAGAACCAGAAATGGATTCTACATGCATAACATTTTATGGATGGTCATCATCTCTATCTCACATTTTTCGTGGGGTTTGAGATGGGAAAGAACACTGGATGTAGACCTGGAACAAACAGGGGGGTGGTGGAGGTTCAAGTTTCCTCAATTTCTGTTAGAGGAGTTTGGAAGCTGCCAGGAAGTGATTAACAAATAAACAGGCAGCCACCTGAGACAGTCCATGGAGACTGGAAGAGCAAGTGTAAAAAAACAGCCAGCAACACATGGTCCATCAAAGGAAAGAAAAAGGCCATGGGAGAAGAAAATTACTTAAGTCTAATAGAATGTCGAAAGCGGTTTCCAAATGTGCATCATTACCCCTCGCTTTGTAACCCTCTGAACACTAAACAACACTGATGGAACTTGGGAAAAAACAGATGTGAGTTTAGGCTTAATACTTTCTTAATCCTCGTGCTGTTATATTTTCTAGCGTTTTAAAGATACATATTTGAAAGATTTTTGCTACCATAATTAAATTCTTCCCACCATGGTCATTTTAAAGGGCTTATTGGATGGAGAAAGACATTTAAGTACAATTAGTAATCTTTTATGGTAAACCAAATAAATGCCGGGCATTAGGGATATAAATATAAATAAGATAATGTCCCAGCATAAAAAGCAAAAACAAGATATAAATCAGGAGTCCCACAGAAGACAACAAAATAGTCCTTAAATCATTGTTCATTTCTTAATTCTCCCAGTAGGAGAAGGCTCATGTTTCGTATTTTTCTGTATTATTTTGAAGGCAGGACTTCAAAAGAAATAAAAACAGAAGGTTGGCTGCAGGGCAAATCACAGTGGCCCCATTCTTTTTTTTTTTTTTTTTTTTTTTTTGCCGTACGCGGGTCTCTCACTGTTGTGGCCTCTCGCGTCGCGGAGCACGGGCTCCGGACGCTCAGGGTCAGCGGCCATGGCTCATGGGCCCAGCCGCTCCGCGGCATGTGGGATCTTCCCGGACCGGGTCACGAACCTGTGTCCCCTGCATCGGCAGCCGGACTCTCAACCACTGCGCCACCAGAGAAGCCCTAGTGGCCCCATTCTTGCATATCCAGATGGGTGTCACCCATGTTTACCTTCCTGAATTGGGAATTCTTACATCTTTTCACAAAAATGTGATTCATTATTACTTTGTTCCACTTCACTTTTTTATATTTTTAGTTCTTTTTTTTAAACATCTTTATTGGATTATAATTGCTTTACAATGGTGTGTTAGTTTCTGCTTTATAACAAAGTGAATCAGCTATACATCTACATACATCCCCATGTCTCTTCCCTCTTGCGTCTCCCTCCCTCCCACCCTCCCTATCCCACCCCTCTAGGTGGTCACAAAGCACAGAGCTGATCTCCCTGTGTTATGCGTTTATTTAATTTATTTTAAAATTTTATTTTTTTTTTTACAGCAGGTTCTTATTAGTTATCCATCTTATCCATATTAGTGTATATATGTCAATCTACTTCACTTTTTTAAACTGGAAGGAAATATGCTATTGATGGTAAGATACTCTTTGAATAATAAAATTATTAACTGCAATTCAAGGTGTTACCTTGAGCCAACATCAGCTTATGCAGTGTTCAGAGCAACTTTTATTCCTATTTGAGAGATGTTGAGCTTAAAGTTTAAGGTATAATTTTCAACAGATCTCAGCTAAAAATGAAGGATAGAGTCAGGGTGTCCATTTGACTCCCATGCTTAAGTTTCTAAATGTTGGCTTGTACACTGTTTTGCAATCTGGAAGTCATAGTTGATGGGCCATTTTGAAACTCAAATCTGTTTTTAAAAAGTCTGATAGTTTTATCTGAGAGAATTAGCTCCTACTGCACAGAAGTTTGAAGGAAATAAACTATATAGCTACTTGAATTTTTGTATTTTAAATTTAAGGGTTGTTGAAACTAACAGGACTATTATTCAATTTGATATTTACAAATAAGTACAATATCTACTTGAAGTCCACATTGTTGAAAGGTGTTATAGTTTGGAGAATTAAACTTTAGTTTGCCAAATAGGATTTTTCTTATTCCTGAGAATTATATAATAGAATCATGGTCCGTTTGTAGTTGTCAAGAATAACTTCCTGTATCGTGTAGAGTATTCCCCTCCTCCTTCATTTTATAGATGAGAAAATCAGAGAAGGAAAAGCATTTGCTCCAGGTCACACAGCTTGCTAGCGTGTGAGATGAGCTATACCTGAGAGGTTGTCTATTCCATACTATGATGGATCGATCTCCAGCTGAACAGTAAATGTAATCATGAGCTGTTTACATATTTTTTGGTAGGAAGTTTCCGGGTTATGAGATCGTTTCTTCTAAGATTTTGCTTCTTTATTTGTTTAAGATAATGTTTTAATTTCTGCCAAATAGCTTCAGCCCTATTGGAAAACTTGCCTTGTGTAAGTCTAGCATGAAATATTTATCATTTCTTCTATTCGCTGAAATGTTTGCTCTTACCACTGCATAGCAACAGGCTGGGTTCAGAAAGGCTGATAGAGAATCAGTTTATTCACAAGACAGAAATCACACTACTCAAATGACCAAGACGTCAGAGGGAAATTAAGTTCCACCAGAGAACTGACAATATGATATTGACCCTTGCTTGAAACAAATAAACAAGATGGGTGGTGGAGTGAACCCCATTCCAAACAGGTTACCAACAAATATAATGAAAACTTAAAAAGACACTTGTTCTGGGTGCCAGATTTTTCAACCTCAAAATACGTGGTCATGAAGCCAATTTCAAAATGACAGGCATAACCCAGCCTCTAGGGCTGGTTAGAACTTTGGTCATATTCTTTTTTTTTTTTTTTTAAGATTATTTATTTATTTATTTAATTTATTTTTGGCTGCGTCAGGTCTTAGTTGCGGCGCGCGGGCTCTTCGTTGTGGTGCGCAGGCTTCTCTCTAGTTGCGGCGGGTGGGTTTTCTCTTCTCTAGTTGTGGTGCGCGGGTTCCAGAGCGCATGGGCTCTGTAGTTTGCAGCATGCAGGCTGTAGTTGAGGCGCGCGAGCTCAGTAGTTGCGGCACGCGAGTTTAGTTGCCCCGCCGCATGTGGGATCTTAGTTCCCTGACCAGGGATGGAAACTGCGTCCCCTGCATTGGAAGGTGGAGTCTTTACCACTGGACCACCAGGGAAGTTCCTGGTCGTATTCTAAAGGCCACTCAGGGTTTTGGCATGCTTTAAACATTTTCCATTTTGTCCCACATACAGTAAATCCCTGACTTCTGACTAAAGTTTGGCCAGTGGAACTTCCCCCGTACATGGATTTTAAGCATTCAAACATTTTCTGTTCTCCTAAATGAGCATTAATTAGACTTATAGACACCTGCTGTTGATGTATATCCTGTAGTCATATGTTCACTTTTTATCATTTAATTTACTCTTTCTCTTCCCCTCTTACTGAGCATTATCCATTGCATGGAAAGTGTACCTTTCACATGCTTTATGTATCACTTTGTATGCTTCACAATAAAGCCAAATGCCTAAAACTATTTAAACCAGTCTAGATACAGGGAAAGGGTTGTCGGGAGCCCTACGGCTGAAGGAACCTTCTAAATCATCAAAGATTGAATTACACTGAATATGGTTTTAGCATTAAGGCAATTTCCCTGTATTCTTATTCTTTGAAAATCGGGAATCCATCTATGAGTATATGGCCTTGACTGCATTGCTCTGTTCCTTAGGGGATCTTGACTTCAACAAAGGTTTTAAAAATTAAGCAAATTTAAACATTAGCACTGGAATGTAAGCTTTCCCCTTCCCCTTTCTACACACACACACACACACACACACACGCACACACACACACTATTTATAGGGTTTCTGGACCGTGCATCTAGCATACTGTTCACGGGTACTGTCTTTGGAGTTAGGCAGTCTTGGGTTAGACTCAGCTTTGCCACCCACTTTTGACATTGGCCCGCTCCCATCCTCATATGAGCAGCAAAGGAGGGGAGGCTAATACCTCTTAGAGTTGTTAGGATTTAATGAGATAATTTGAGCAAAATACTCTTGCATCTTCTAAACTAGGGTCTCTTAAATTTGGCACTGGTGAAATTTGGAGCTGGGTCAGCCTTTGTCGCGGGGGCTGCCAGGAGCGCCCGCCCCCCACCCTCACCTCTAGTTGTGACTATCAAAAATGTCTCAAGACACTGCCAGATCTCCTCTGTGGAGCAAAATTGCCACAGGTTGAGAGCTGTTGTTCTAGAAATATACAAAATACTGCCCTTTTTGGTAAAGCAAAGTAATTTTTAGCCATTCAAAGACTCTGAAGAGAAGGAACCTTGAAATGAATCAAGCCACTAAGGACATTCGAACTGAGAAGCTGCATCGGGGAGGGGCATTCACAAGCCCCTTTAAGAGCCCCGAGGGTCTTCTGTCTACATTTCCTTCCCTCCTGAAATTCTTTTAGTATCTCAAGTGAATCATCCCTGTGTAAACACTACCAGCTCCGTTTTTCAAGTCATTGCTTCATCTCTCATTTGAAACTCCAGGTAGTAAAAGCTATTCCTTTTTTTTGCGGTACGCGGGCCTCTCACTGTTGGGGCCCCTCCCGCCGCGGAGCACAGGCTCCGGACGCGCAGGCTCAGCGGCCATGTCTCATGGGCCCAGCCGCTCCGCGGCATGTGGGATCTTCCCGGACCGGGGCACGAACCCACATCCCCTGCATCAGCAGGTGGACTCTCAACCACTGCGCCACCAGGGAAGCCCCAAAGGTATTCCTTTTTATTACCCCCCCCCATACATACTTTCTTTCCTACCTGGAAGAGACCCTTTCTACCCCATATTCTATTGTGTCTGTGTGTTGACTTACGGTAAATAAGGTGGCTGCTAAAAAGATTAATGCGTGCTAGTTGATCCTTGAGTTTGCCCTCCAGCAAGCCTAGAGGATTTTCTAACTTTGCATCTTAGACTCAAAGACTCTTCAACCTCAAAGAGAGTCTTTCCACATCAGCCTTAACTGCAGGTCCAAGATGTGACAGATAGTGTATTCTTGGCTTGCAAATGAGTGTGTGTGTGTGGGGGGAGAAATCAAACCCATTTTCAGAAAATGAAGTCAGCTCTCATGCCTTTCCATCACACTTTTCTGTAGGTCAAGCCCTAAACTGAGACTTGAAGTTGGGTAGATTGCTTGAACTGGGAAATTGGGGATGAGGGCATGGGAATGATCTGTCCATAAACCACAGAAGGTTTTTTCCCACCTCTCCCCTCCTCTCTCTCCCATTCTCCCTCCTCTGATTCCATTGGCATGAGGACCAGCTTCTGGGGAATGAGCTGACAGGAATAGAATTTATTTGAGCAGAGCTGTCTTCTCCCTTTGGGGGAAAAAGTAGTGATTTGCCCAATCATTATTTACAGCTCCCCAAACAAATGCAATTGAAATCTAAGTGGGGGAAAAGCCTCACAACCCTAGAAGACAGACATCATTCACAAAAAGCTCATCATTCCCATTGATGTGCCTTCAGTTCCGTTCAATCGACATTTTGAAAACCAAACACTTATATGGTGTTTATAGAGATTTTATAAGTATTAACCAGTTCAATCCTCATATGAATTATATGTGATTTGTATTATTATTATTTATTATCATCCTCATTTCACTCATAAGGAAACTCAGGCACAGAGAGGTTAAGTAACTTGCCAAAGGTCATGAAGCTAGTAAATGGTGGCCCCAGGAGTCATATTTATTGAGCAGCTACCAGATGTGATAAGTCCTGTATAACAAAGATCAGTAAGAAGCCTGTAGCTTCCTGGGGAGACCTGTAAGTTGTTAAGTCTGTGTTGCAGTGGTGAAGTGCTGTTAGTCTTGCCTTGTTATCTTCTGTACTTCTGATGGTTTGACCTCTGGAGCCTTGCTGACTCTGGAGGGAAATGCCCCTCCCAGGGCTAGTCAGTTCCTGGTGATAGTAGACAACTCACCTGCAAGCATGCCTTTCATATGCAAGCTAGCCAATCCAGAGCTTCTATCCCAACCTCCTCCTCTATAGGGCTCTCGTGCTCCGGGTCAGTACCCCGCTGCCCTAATCACCCCGGGGCAGGCACCAAACGCTGGAGACAGCCCCTGCATCCCTGAGCCTGTTCACACTAGCCAATTCTAAGCCTGCTTACAGTGCCTCGCCTATTCCTTCCCTTGGAAACCACAATAAAGCCTCTTGCCCATGTTTCCCCCTTCGTCTTCTGCCTCCTGACCGACCCTAGTATTTCTCCATGTGGCCCCGTGTGACATGGCATGCCTCCTACTCTTGGGAACTGTGAGTAACAAGCTAGTTTTTCAGTGGCAATACATGAATAATAATAAAACCTACACTTAAAAACAATTGTGTGCCCATGGAGCTCCATCCAGGCACACAGGAGATGAGCATTGCTGGACACTGTTTTCAAGCCACTCAAAGTGTGCCGCAAAATGCTGTCCTTATGCCATGGCTGGTCCACAGCAGCCGTTTGGCTCCCTGCTGGCCTGGTGTGTGTGAGTGTAACAGACGACTTGCATACTGTTCATAAATTGCAGTCCATAGACCCATCAATTTGCTTACACAGTACCGCTTATGAAGTGCTTCCAGCACCATGCGATTGCTTTGTCCTTTCCTTCTGTGAAGGAGCACCGTGCCTCGCTCAAAGAAACGGTTTTTATTGAATTTTCTGTGTATTCTCTCAGGGCCATCTTGGTGTCAATTAGCCATTTCCAACAATGAAAGCCACTGGTGGCCACTGGGTGGGGGCTGGTCATGTTTAGAGACCTCAGTGGGATCTAAGATGCTCTTGAGCTGGACTAGTCATTTGGCTGAGGAAAGACAGTGATTTGTCAAATGGGCAATTTAGCTTGTGGAACTCCCGCAACATGCTAAAAGGTGACCATTTACCATGATTATTGGAAAGAAGATTCTAGAACTGGGTGAAAGGGCAGAAGGAAATTTAAGGTTTCTTGTAGCAGAGAGCCTCTTCCTCTTCCTGCTAGCTTTTCTCTAAAGCTATAGTATTGATTCTCATGGTAAATTTTCTAAATTAATTCTTTTAAATATTGGACTTGTTGATTTTTTTGTCCCTAGATACCCAGTAAGCTTAGAGCTAACTGATCTACCCTGGCTAGTCAACTCCCTTAGGCTTATTGATTTTCATCTTACACAAGTTTAAAAGATCATCTTATAGACAAAATTAAGGGCTGGTGGCTGGGAACAGAGTGTGGGGGAAGCGTGAAGATATGTACACTGTGATTATAGGTCTGTGTTTTTCTCCAGAGTGGGGATAAAGTCGCATTCCTTTTCATATCCCCAGCACCTAAACAGTCAGTGATTAGGCACTCTGCTAACGTTAATTGAATGCGGGTGTTTCCCGATGTCAGATCGCCTACGCTAGTTCAGAAGTGGGAGTTGTGGTCTGGGTCTCTGGGAGACATTTCCTGAGAGGATGGGAAGAAAATGTTTACCCCCAAATGTCTGAGTTTATGTCCATGTGGGTGGCTAAGGGGTCATCTGTTCAGTAGGGTAGCAGCTCTGCACAATCACAGATCAATTAACTTTCTTGGAATCAATGGAATAGTTTTAAGTTGAATTCATAGAAATGAAACAAAGCTCTTACGTGGATCTTGCCGAGAAAGCACAGAGTAATATTCCCAAGTCTTCTGCGTTTGCTTGTTCTGCGTAAGTTAATTGTCTCGATGACTCACTTCTCATGCAGTTGAATGGTAAATTGGTGGTCCTGAATCAGTGGTCCTCCACCGAGGAGGATTTTGCAATATTTGGAGACATTTTTGGTTGTCACAACTCAGGGAGTGCTGCTGGCATCTGGTGGATGGAGGCCAAAGATCTTACTAATATCCCGCGATGTATACAGCAAAGAGTTATCTGGCTTCAAATATCAATAGTGCCAAGTCTGGGAAATCATGATCTTTATTTACACAGAACAACGGGATTCGTTTCCAGGCATCTATGCTAAAAATCGAGTGTCCAGAATATTAAGACATGGAGAAAATGATTGTTTAAAAATTAATTATTTTAATATTTTAAAAATTAGGAACATTTTTTGAAAAGCCAACCAGTTTTTATTTACTGATGTCTACCACTGAGATTATATACATAGCTCTGTCTATAAGAAATTCAGTCATTGGTTACTATTGTACACGTTTGAGGAGTGAACTCTTAACAAGTAGAGAAAAAAAGTTACAAAAATATTGAGCTCTCTCACAATCTTCTTTTAAAAAGCCATTCTGGGTCTCCTCTCTGGGCAATTGATTTTTGGGGAGGAATACATTGTGTTGCTCTTCTCCTAAAGATAAATTTTATTGGGAGGTGCTCAACTGCAAAAGGCTAGGAAAAGCAAAGAGAAGTATAATTCAAGATCTCAAAGTCCCTTTTCACTACCAGATTTAATGGGTTTGGACTCTTTAAACATGAAACCACGATCTTCTGATAGTTCCAGAAATCTCACATTAGAAGAAATTTAGAATGACTGATTCATTTTCTCAAGTGATCTGAAAGACCAGTGAGCCAGTTCAATGTACGTATTCAGTATTACAAATGTCATAAGTCACTGTTATCATGCTATAATTAATGTTCGGTCTCTTTTATTTGTATATACTTTGGGCTTCAGAGAGCTATGAGAAAGGACTCTGTACCTTTTAGAAACGATGAGCATATATTTACAAGGAGAAAGTCCCCTTTTTGTCACAAAGGATACTAGAATATTTATATCTATGTCTTTAAAGTGGGTTCCTTAGTCCTATGGTTCTCAAAGTATGGTCTGAGGAACGTTTGAGGGTTTCTGAGTCTCAGGAGTTCCTTGAGGTCAAAATTATTTTCATTATAATGTGAAGACATGATTTGTGTGCTTTTAACTCTCATTCTCTCAGGAGTCTACAGTAGAATTTTCCCAAGATCACGTGGTGTGTGATGATTGATGATGTCATTATGCTGTCTGCTAGTGGAATGTGTGCTTATGTTCTAAAACTTTTTCAATTTTAATTACTAATTCAGCAAATAGCAGTACATAAAAACCACATAAATGCAGGCATTTGGAGCCCTCAGTACTTTGTAGGAGCTTAAAGGGGTCCTGAGACCAGAAAGTTATGAGAACCACTGCTTTAGTGAATGACAGAGAACATGAATCAGGTTAAACAAAAATTCAGGACTCAGAATATTTCGAATACCATGGCTCATAGCATGAGCCAGCATCATCTCTTACTGCTTTGTAGATATCAGGGAAGCAAAAAGCACTTGGATTCTGTGCAGAGCTTGAGGAAACCAGAAGCAGTTGTTCCTGAGTTCTTGTTTCAAATCCAATGTCTAATTCAGAGTTTCAACATCTCGGCACTATTGACATTTTGGGGCAGGATCATTCTTCGTTGTGAGGGCCGTCCTGTGCATTGTAGGATGTGTAGCAGCAGCCCTGGTCTCTGCCCATCTGATGCCAGTAGCACCTCCAGTTGTAACAATCAGAAATGTCTCAAGACATTTCCAAATGTCCCCTGGGTAGCAAATTACCACAGTTGAGAAGGACTGTCTCTTAAGGCAATTTTCTGTTGTTGCAACAGGACATTTCTGCTTACATCCCATTTTCCAGAATTTAGTTACGTGGCTATTCCGAACTGTAAGGGAGGCTGGGTAACATATTTATTCTAGTTGGGTATATGCCAGCTTACCCTGAATCCTCTATTACTGTGTCAGAAGAGAACAAATATTGGGGAACAGCTCCAAGTCTCCATCATGTATGAAAAGGGAATTCATGTCTGAAGTATTTGTGACTGTGATAGCTCATTCTATCACCTTAAGACAAAGCAAGCCATTGGATTTTACTGGAGTATTAGGTCTGGAAATTTGGAGGCTCTTCCTTAGAAACATTTCTGACTGGTAATCTTTTATACAAAACTCCTGTTATGCTGTTATTTGGGAGAATTAAAACACACTATTTATCCTTGGTAGATAAAATTCAAATATCAGAAACAAATATGAAAATAATTGTACAGGTTCTTTGCTTTCTCCTAGTCACATTTTGGTCCAGAAATACGTTTTCTTATGCATATCTTCACACCATAAGCTAAATTATTTTTCAACTTTCATTAAGATTTTATCCTCTCTCTTAATGGTCATTGTTCACAAGAACCAAAATCTCTGTCTCAGTCTCAATGAAAGTTAGCATGATTTGGGTGAGGTTCTCCAGAAGCTGGATCTGAGTCTAGGATTCAAGTTCAAGGGGGTTATTTGAGGAATATGACTAGAGGAGTAGAGGAGAAGCAGATGAGACAGAGAAGGAAGAAATCCAGTAAATAGTGTACTATCAAACACATTCCACTTTAGCCAATGGACTACAGTCCCATTCGGGAGCCTGGGAGCCAGTGTAGAACATGTATCAGAGGGCAAAGAAGCTGGGATACTTATCCTCCAACTCCCATATGCCATTGGCTCAGGGCTACATCCAGGGACATGCGCTCCCCAGCACTTCTGGCCTGCCGTATGTTCTCTGGCTAAGAGATAGCCCTTAGGCAAACGGCTGCATACGCGTGCAGTAGGATGCCATTGATATGTACTGCAACAGTCAGTGCTTAGAGCATGTGTGTGTGGGGCACTGACTGCGTCTGCTCCACCCTATAAGCTGGTTAGTTGGCTCTGCTCACTCACCGGGCTCTGGCCCACCAGCCTTGTTGTATGTTATGTTGTGGGATTATTGAGGTTGGCTAAGCAAAGGAAAACCAGCTGAAACAGGACCTCAGAAGGATGCTGACAAAATACTTGCATAATGAATAAATGAACAAATTTCATCAACTTGATGGTCACGAAGACACGTAATTTAACAAAACTACGAAGCTAGTTTGCAAGAACCATAGCAAAAGAGTTAAAAATTCCAGCCCGGGCTTCCCTGGTGGCGCAGTGGTTGAGAGTCCGCCTGCCGATGCAGGGGATACGGGTTCGTGCCCCGGTCCGAGAAGATCCCACATGCCACGGAGCAGCTGGGCCCGTGAGCCATGGCCGCTGAGCCTGCGCATCCGGAGCCTGTGCTCCGCAACGGGAGAGGCCACAACAGTGAGATGAGAGGCCCGCGTACCGCAAAAAAAAAAAAAAAGAAATTCCAGCCTAAAGGAGATCTGCAGAACAGCAATGGGAAGTTGAATGTTTTTGCTGTTGTTTGACTTGAACATATCACAGATGCATCCCCTCTAGGACATTAATCAGGGACATCTTTGCACCATACTTACTGTCAGATGTAAGCCAGACCTCTGTTAATGAGTGTCTGGAATGCAGCCCCAGAGTCAGTGTCTGCTTCAGCACAGATGGGCATGGAGATGAGAGAAGGTGGGTGTTTCTGGAATGTGGGGAAACAATATGGTGACCTGAAGAAGGACGCATGCCCTAAAAGCTTCCTTTTATAGTGTATCAAAGCTATTGGCCAGTGAAGAGAAAAGGCCCAAGGTGGACCACTGTGGCCTGCTGGTTTCAGGGAGATCAGCTCAGTGCTTTGTGACCACCTAGAGGGGTGGGATAGGGAGGGTGGGAGGGAGGGAGACGCAAGAGGGAAGAGATATGGGAACATATGTATATATATAACTGATTCACTTTGTTATAAAGCAGAAACTAACACACCATTGTAAAGCAATTATACTCTAATAAAGATGTTAAAAAACAAAAAAGAGAACTGGAATGTGGGAAGGAGTGGGGCAGGTAACTGTTCCTTGTTTATTTTTTTGGTTACCAACTTTTTAGTAATAATTGATTTTATAATCTTTGTGCTTATATTATTCTGTTAACATTTTGTATTAATTTTAAAAAGGAAAATATATGTATAAGCAATAAACTTTAAAAGTTAAGGAGAAGACCAAGAAAGCTAAAGAAAGTGGAAGGGATATATTAATAAAGACAATTCAAATAAAGTAAAAGAAAACAAAATAATAAAAGCAGACTGAATCAATAAAAAAAAGAATGCTTATTATTTGAGCATAAGTAAACCAAATAGCCTCATGTAAAGACCCAGTGCTCACTGGGAGACGTTTGTTGAGTCCACACTATTTGCAGAACATCACATTAAGGCTTGCTGACCTGTTCGTCAGCAGATTTAAACAATTTACTAAAGAAGACAGTATGGCTACTTTGAGCCTCATGTAAGTGGGAATGATTCTATCAATAGAAAGCAAGTGTTAGTCGGTGAGCAGACGGCCATGACGAAGAGATAAGGACTTCAATGGGCACTGGAAGGTGGGGGCGGGAGGCAGCACACCAGAGGGTAGCAGTGACCGATGCTGGAGGAACTGAGGAGAAGGGCCACTTTTTTAGAGTTGATTTCTACCGTGCTTCATTGCAATACAGAAGGAGCCATGGGATACTTGTGGGAACATCTCCAGTATGTGGTTAAAATATAAAACTAATAAGATTGAAGGACGTGAAGGGGAAATGGGGGGAAGGAAATAACAGGATGTAAGTACATAGAAGTACACACCATAAGATCCTGTGCCTGCACTGTCCAGTACAGTGGCCCCTAACCACGCATAGCTATTGAGCAGTTAAAGTGGTGAGTTCAAATGGAGATGTGCTGTAAGGGTTAAGTAGGTGCACTGGACTTCAAAGACTAATATGAAAAAATATATAAAATATATCATTGATAATTTCTATGTAGATCATGTGTTTTTTGATTATGTGTTGAAATGGTAGTATCATGGCTATATTGGGTTAAGAAGAATATAATTTAAGCTAATTTCATCTGTTTCTTTTTACTTTTTAAACATGGCTACTAGAACATTTTCAATTACATAGAGGCTCCCAGTTGTGGTTGCATTATATTTCTATGGAACAGGGCTGTTCTAGACCATGTCCTATACCTGTGGCTCTCAAGCGGGGGCGATTCTTGCCCTCCACGGGACATGTGGCAATGTCTGGAGACAGGTTGGTTGCCACGGCCGGAGGGAAGGGGTGTCGCTGGCATCTTGTGGATAGAGGCCGGGGTGCTGCTCAACGCCCTACGGTCAGAGGCAGCCTCACCACAGAGAAGCACCCACTTCTGAATGTCAACAGCGCCGAGTTTGAGACACCCTAGCTTAGACGATGCAAAAATATTTTGCTTAAATTATCTTACTAAATCCTAAGAACTCCAAGATTCTGGACAGCCTCCTACAACAAAGAATGATCCAACCTCAAATGTCATTAGTGTCAAGGCTGGGAAACCCTGCCCTATGCCATCACTATAGGGTACTGGGAGACCCAACAGCAGGCTACAGTTTCAACATAGGTGTGAAGGTGTAAGGGTTTTCTCTAGAGTGGAGACAGTGGGACCCACAATAACATCCTTTGCTGCACATCTGTGAATTGCCGGGCAGTGCACTGAGCACCTTCTGTTGGTGTTCTTTTATTTAATCCCCATGAGAGCACTGGTGATGTGGACAGTACCTCCGTTTTACTGATGGAATTGCCTGCGGTTCATAGGACTCAAGGAACTTGGCTGAGCTAGCGCATTTAGGAAGGGCGTAGTCAGATTGCATGAGCTTTATCCACCAGAGAGACGAGGACTGTAAGTGCTTAGATAAAGTTCAGGTCTCCAGACCCCATTTCTTTCCGCCCATCAGGAGGCCCACTACCCTAGTCGAGGCCACCTAACTGGTTTCTAATAGTATTGACCACGTCAGTTCTCCAATTCTCTTCATGCCACAGTGATCTTTCCCCAAACCCCAAACCTTTCAATATTTCTTTAATTACCCTTAGGATACAGTCCATATTCTTTGTCATGGGCTAGAAACTATGGTTCAGATTCAATGAATTTTTCTTAAGGCTGCACAGTGGATTTGAGGCTAAGTGTGGTAAGAATCAAAAACTCGCTTCAGGGCTTCCCTGGTGGCGCGGTGGTTGAGAGTCCGCCTGCCGATGCAGGGGACACGGGTTCGTGCCCCGGTCCAGGAAGATCCCACATGCCGCGGAGCGGCTGGGCGCGTGAGCCATGGCCGCTGGGCCTGCGCGTCCGGAGCCTGTGCTCCGCAACGGGAGAGGCCGCAGCGGTGAGAGGCCCGCGTACCGCAAAACAAAAACACAAACAAACAAACCCCCCCCCCCAAAAAACCAAAAAAAGAACCTCTCTTCACAGTATTACGTGACTGTCACTAATAGAAACGTATCTCAAGGAAGGGGTTAATGACAGCTCTCTCTCCTGTAAACAGAGATTTTGGGGGCAGTATTTTGCTCATGTAGAGTGAGACCCATAACCATTTGGGTAAAAGCACATTTACAAGGTTTAAATAATTATCAAACCAGCAACAAGTGTGTTGAAATGAGAAGACTCTAACTTCGGGGTTAGGACGACTTATGTTTTACTTTAAACATTTTTAACTTGAAATCTACAAGTGGTCAATACTTGGAGGAAAGAGCCCTGATTTATATCTTTTTCTGTATCTCCAGCAATAACACTGAATACACAGTAGGCTTTGCTAGATACAAACTATCAGTTAAGTTGAAACATTGTAATGATCCTGAAATAGATTAGTTTTGAAAGTATAAAGGCTCCTAAGCGCCACCTAGTGGGCATGAGGCAATATACAGTATATATTTTAAAATCCCTGTACTGAAAATTTGTTCTCTTCACCTCGGTAGCCCCAGCACGACTTAAGGCCTGTGAATATAAAGCACAAAATGGTATCTCCTTAAAAATTTGCATTCTTCCATCTTCTTTAGTTTACCTGATGTAGTCTCATTCATATGTTTGCCCCCGCCCCCTGCCCTAGGCATCAAAAAACCCCTTTGTATTAGTTGGAGTAAGCCTATGTCCTGAAAAGGATGAACTCTGAAATCTGAGTGAAGTAACAGTATGCAAGTTTCTTTCTCTCTTATGTCACCGTCCAATGAGGATATTTGGTAAGCAGCCTTCCTTGCGGTGCCTCAGGGACCCAGGCTCCTCCCATCTTGTAGCTCAGCCCTAGGAGGGCTGCGATCAGAAAACTTTCCTTGTGAAGGCATTTTAGGCTTTGTGAACTGTAGTGTCTCTGTTGTAATTGCTCAACTCCATCATTGGAGTGTGAAAGCAGCAGTAGACCATATGTAAATGAATGAGCATGGATGTGTGCCAATAAAACTTTATTTGTGGACACTTGAGAGTTGAATTTCATCTACTTTTTATGAAATATTCTTCCTTTTTAATTTTTTTCAACCAGAAAGATGTAAAAAACATTCCTAGCTCATGGGCAGTACAGAACCATTGGGCTGCTGTAGTTTGCCGACCCCGGCCCAGGGGCTGAGGAATCCTTTACTTCCAGTCAGAGGTTGGAGAAGGGTCTTAAATGGGAGATTTTTCTGGGCTAGCCTGGAAGTGGTGCACCATCCCTTCTGCTTCCGTCATTGGCCAGAACCCAGTCTTATGACCACAGCCAGGGCGAAGAGGGAGTAAGTTCTGGTGAACACGTAACAGTGTAGCCACAAGTTCTAATACAGTTCACTCTGTTACTTTAAAGATACAATTTCTTTCTTTCTTTCTTTCTTTTTTTTTTTCCCTTTGCGGTACGCGGGCCTCTCACTGTTGTGGCCTCTCCCGCTGCGTAGCACAGGCTCCGGACGCGCAGGTTCAGCGGCCATCATGGCTCACGGGCCCAGCCGCTCCGCGGCATATGGGATCCTCCCGGACCGGGGCACGAACCCGTGTCCCCTGCATCGGCAGGCGAACTCTCAACCACTGCGCCACCAGGGAAGCCCCTTCCTTCCTTCCTTCCTTGCTTCCTTCCTTGCTTCCTTCCTTGCTTCCTTCCTTGCTTCCTTCCTTCCTTCCTCCCTCCCTCCCTTCCCTTCCCTTCCCTTCCTTCCCTAGTTGATGCCATTTCTTAGCCATGTTCTTCATAATCCCTTTATAAGTATTGGGTTTAAAGACTAAAGGTCTTAAAGTGAATATGTTCAGGAACACACTTATGATATTATAAATACCAAATATTTATAATGGCTAAGAAATGGCATCAAACAATAAAAAATGAATGAATGAATGAAATTGTATTCTTAAAGAAACAGTGTGAGCTCTAACAGAGATTGTGGCTACACCAGTAGGTGTTCACCAAATCCTTTTCTAATGCCTACTCACCTCTGCATGTCAGCTCAAGGCAGGTCAGTGCTTTCACAGCATCTAGTAGGAGCAGTGTTTGTCAAACGTGAATGTACGTACAATCACCTGGGGTATCTTGCCAGCACTGCGGGAGGCCTGAGCTTCTGCATCTTTAATATCAGTGATGGTATTGTTGCTGGCCTGGGGAGCACACTTTGCGTAGTAAGAGTTAGAGTGCGGTGCTCATAAGACTAGATCTTTTTCATCTCAGTAATCTTATATACATTTGGCTTTAATGGCTGGGGCCCTATGCAGCTTTCTGGATTTTGGACAAAATGGGGATACAAAGGGATTGTGAAGTGAAGCTCAAAGCTTGGGATAGCTACTATTGTGTTTATGCCAGAGAAAAACCAGTCTTTTCTTTAGCCTTCTTCATGCTGCCTTACAGAGTTTTAAAAGCCCAGCCCAACTTAATATCACTGAAATGACCAGACAGAATTAATGAAATGCTCTGCTTTTTCCTGATGATGTCTACTTTGGGACATTTGAAAAGCAAGAATTATTGTACATTGTAGCATTATTATCCCACAGAATGAGCATATTAAATACTTCTCATATTTGTACATTTTCATTGGTTACCATAATCTCTAGTAGTTAGATCTTTTTCAAGAATGAATTTTACTGTATCATTGTCCCTTTCTTGTTTCTATAATAATTAACTCAGTATTTGGGGGAATACTTAGGATGTTTTTAGATGAAATATAGGCATCTTCAGAGGTGCTAGAAAACCTAATAGATTGTTAAACTCCTAACAATATCCAGAGTTTGTGATATATTTGTGGAGAATGATTTTCTCCTGATGTTATCTAGGTATATTTACCAATGCCTAATAATGTTCATGGATATTAAAAATAATTTCGAACCAAAAGCTATAATATCATAGCAGATGTTATACTCTCAACACATGACATTAATGAAGACACATGGTCATAGGGGAAACAACTTTTATATGCATATGAGAAAGTCTTTGTACATTGCAGACTTTGTACATTGCAGGGAAGTTAGTATAAGATGTGTTTCATCTAAAGATAGAAATGAAAGCATGAGACTTTCCTAATATATTCAGGTAATTTTGGATTCTAACAAATTTTAAAGCAAAAATGACAAATGGGAATTAAATATCTGATGCAGTTCAGGTTTTAAAATAAATATCATAGCACAAAAAAGTAGCCCCTGTCATTAAGTGAACTTGACAAATATGAATAAAAAGTATATCCAGGAAAGAGAGGAAACTGAGTGATAGGAGAGTGGTGCAGGGTAGGATGGGATGTCTTGGCCTAACTAGAGAATGCTGATTTTTTTTTTTTTTTTTTTTTTTTTGCGGTACGCGGGCCTCTCACTGTTGTGGCCTCTCCCACAGAGGCCGCGGGCTCAGCGGCCATGGCTCACGGGCCCGCCGCTCCGCGGTATGTGGGATCTTCCCGGACCGGGGCACGAACCCGTGCCCCCTGCATCGGCAGGCGGACTCTCAACCACTGCGCCACCAGGGAAACCCGAGAATGCGGATTTTTATTTCATGTTATTTTTTACCTTGCCAGGAGGGGGCAGCCAGTCCCCACACTGAAAACCACCTAACAAATTAAATTTCAAGTTTGCATCTACCATTTTCGGAAAGTGTAATACACGAGATTTTTTTAAAGCTTACACAGCTGTCCATTCTAATGACCATAATTGGAAGTTTGAGGCATACAAAGAGCACTAAACCAGGAGTCAAACAAACAAATCTGAATTTGGAACGTCTTTGCCCTAGCTCTCAGCAATTCTGTGTCTGCAGGCAAGTTGATGAACATCTAGAAGATTTCTTTGTCTGCAAAATAGATATAATAATACCAGAACTGCCTCCTCAGAGTGTGGCAAATAATGAATGGAGTGATGTTCGTGAAAGCCGTGTGTTCATTTGTTTATTCATCTCTTCACTTATTCAGTCAATGCATTTAAGGCTTAATATGTTGCAGTTCTGGATGCCAAAATCACACGGACTCCGCCTTCAAACAATGCTTTGCTAACTGAATAGAAATAGGTCAGTGGTGCTGTACCTGGGCTGCAAACAAAGTAATAGGCTGGTGAGGCACCTGTCTACTTTATAGCCCTGCCCTGTTGTCCTCATCTCCCACTATTCTGCCCTTCACTCACTCCATTCCAATCATACAGGTCTCCCAACTGTTCGACTCAACAAATTCCCTACTTCTTTGGGGATTTGTATTTCCTATTCCTTGCCTGGAGTACTCTTCCCTTAGTTATCCACATGACTCACTCTTTTTTTTTTTAACATCTTTATTGGAGTATAATTGCTTTACAGTGGTGCGTTAGTTTCTGCTTTATAACAAAGTGAATCAGCTATATGTATACATATATCCCCATATCTCCTCCCTCTTGCGTCTTCCTCCCTCCCTCCTTATCCCACCCCTCTAGGTGGTCACAAAGCACCGACATGACTCACTCTTAGGGGTTGATTTTTAGATCTCTTCTCACCTGTACAATCCTTAGAGAGGCTCCTCCGTGCACATTATTTAAAATAGCATCTCACTCTCTATTTCACTCTCTCTCAGTCTGAGAATTAAGACCTCATTCCCTAAGGCATCCATTGTGTGTAATGAATTAACTTGTCTCCTGTGTGACTAGAATGATAATAGTTATGCATCATCTTTAGAAAAATTGAGAAAATTTGAGTCTCACAAATCACTTTCTGTGCTCTGATGAGGGAAGGAAGTTGAGTCTGTGGTTTAGTTTCTTCATAAAACTTCACTTACCAGGTACTGTATTGTGAATATATTTGTTAATTTGTTTTCTTCTCCTTCTTCCTCACTAAAACACAAGCTCCAGGAAGATAGGAACAATGGCTTGTTCACTGCTCTATCTCCAGCACCTAGACCAGTGCCTGGCAGTATGCCTTTGTTGGATGAATGAATGGATGACCAGTGAATGAATGAATGTTCAGAAAGCACTGGAGAGGCAACTCTTGATCTGGACCGACTAAGATAGGCAGAATTTCACTTGGTAGATGGGAGTGGGAAAGGTATTCCAAACAGTAACACAGCATGGCTTGGTGAAAAGGGCTTGTGAACTTAAGTGCGCCATATCCAGGTAAAATAGTGGCTTTCTGGAGTGATAGATCCGCACGCTTTTTAGCTTCTCTAGGCTTTTTTCTCCTTTGAGTAGTATTGTACACTGTATGTATATTGTATTATTCACAATGTATTTGTAACAAAATAAGTCTTATTCCCTGAGCAGACCTCCACCTGTTGACGGTCTGTGTGCTCAGGAAAATACAGATTTTAACATTAGCCTAAACACTATATATAATTGAAATTTAATCTACCACTGAAAATATTATTAGATAAAATTCCAAACCCAACACGTTATCTTGGCTTATGAGAGTTATTCTTTTCTTATTAATAAAAAAACCACAGGTCAACTCATTGATTAAAACAATAATATTCTTCCAGTGCGAGAGTCTCTGTTTTTTTTTTTTTTTACTAGTGAAGTGTGTATGCAGTGACCATTAGATCTGTGCTGTTTAAAGTGTGGTCCCTGGACCAGTGCTGGTCCTTGCACAGTCCTTGCAGGTCTGCAGTGAGATAAGCAAATCAAGTGAGAGGACACACATTTAGAAACTTTCATAGAAATTTGACAGCATAATTTTATATGTAATTTATTTTATTTTTATTACATTTTCCAAAAATACGAGTCTGCAATGGATTGAAAAAACAAAATAAACCAAACCCTGGTCTTTCAGTACAGGTAATTTGAGGAACATTGCTCTACAGTGTGATTTGTGGACTGTCTTATTTTTTATTTATTTTTTTTTTTGGCGGTACTCGGGCCTCTCACTGTTGTGGCCTCTCCCGTTGCGGAGCACAGGCTCCAGACGCGCAGGCTCAGCGGCCATGGCTCACGGGCCCAGCCGCTCCGCGGCACGTGGGATCCTCCCGGACCGGGGCACGAACCCACGTCCCCTGCATCGGCAGGCGGACTCTCAACCACTGCGCCACCAGGGAAGCCTTTGTGGACTGTCTTTAGTCCCACAAAGTCTGAACTATCAGAGACACTGAAGATTTAGCTTAGAGTCCACCAGCCTCAAGCTTCAGGCAGGTGGCAGTACTTGCTAATAGTGCTGAGAGCTGAGTTTTATCAGGCACTTACTATGTTCTAGACATTATGCTAAGAACTTGAAAGATATTCTTTAGAGTAAGGGACGCAGAAAAGTAAAAGTAGTAAAAGTATGGTGGGGAGAGGAGGTGCCGTGAAAATCGCAGGTGTTTCTTGGTCTGCGCCAGCCAGACTTCGTTTAGGGATAATATTTTCCTATAGAAAGTCTAGAATGCCAACCACTCCGCTGATAGTTATGCTGATTTGAACATTATCTCTCTCTCAATACTGTGTTGGTTTTAGTAACGTTTTGAGAATTTCAACCATTAAACTCATACCTGGCTACAGGAAAGACTAAGAGTTCCAGGTTACTTTGTTTGTTTGTTTGTTTAAATGTGCCTTGGAGACCTGGTGAGAACTCAAAAGATTAATAAAGGCTCTTGCTTCAGGAAGCCTGGTGTCCCTGACCCTGGGACAAAGGCATTAGTGACCAGGATCTGGGCCTTGTTGCATGAAGATCTTGCTGTAGGTGGTTCAGTTCTAGGTGGGCTGGGCCAGTATGTTGTTTAGAAGCCCTAGAATTCACAACCTCATTGTGCATCGTGGTCTTTTCAAAGCATCC